>NC_067246.2:353705896-354023396 GCF_019359855.2 Lolium perenne
GACCAATGACAAAGTTACTCAAGAAGAACACTCCATTTGTGTGGACTGATGAATGTGAAGCGAGTTTTCAAAAACTCAAGGAGAAGTTAACCACAGCACCAGTGTTAGCAGTTCCAGAACCTTGAAAGGATTACACGGTATATTGTGATGCTTCCAAGAATGGACTTGGATGTGTTCTAATGCAAGACCGTAAAGTAATAGCTTATGGATCAAGGTAACTGAAGCCACATGAACATAATTACCCAGTACATGACATAGAATTGGCGGCAGTCGTGTATGCTCTGAAGAGTTGGAGACAATTTTTTAATGGATCCAAGTGTGAGCTGTACACATATCATAAGAGTTTGAAGTATTTATTCACTCAAAAGGAATTGAACATGAGACAAAAGATATGATTAGAGTTGATCAAGGATTATGACCTAACGATCAACTATACACTAGGCAAAGCTAATGTAGTAGCAGATGCTTTAAGCAGAAAGAGTACCGATAACCAACCTATGGAATGGGAGATTCCAAAAGAACTTCGGAAAGAGTTAGAGGAAGCTCAGATCTTACTCATTCAAGGTGATACAGTAGAGAGTGTAGCAACCTTGAGGATAATGGATGAGATGTATTCGGATTTGAAATATGAGATCATCCGAAAGCAAGTTGATGATCCATTCATCCAAGAGGAACTCAAGAGAATCGTGGAAGGAAAACCATCTGAATTCCATGTTGGAGATTTTGATTCCTTATACTTTCAGAAGAGGATGAGTGTACCAGATGATCCGGAGGTTAAGGAAATCATACCGAAGGAAGCACATGAAACCCCTTACTCAATACATCCAGGCAGTACCAAGATGTATGACTTGAAAGAAATGTTCTGGTGGAACAGTATGAAAAGAGAAATAGACAAGTATGTCTCGGAATGTCATACATGTCAACGAGTCAAGGCAGAACATCAGAGTCCTGTTGGACTACTTATACCCTTGGATATTCCGAAATGGAAATGGGATGAAATCGGGATGGATTTTGTTACCGGTTTACCAGTGACCAGTAAAAAGAAGGATATGATATGGGTAATTGTTGATAGACTTACCAAGAGTGCTCATTTTCTAGCAGTAAACCAGAAGGATATTTCTGAGAAGCTTGTGGATATCTATGTCAAGGAAATAGTTAGCAAACATGGAGTACCAAAGAAGATAGTCTCGGATAGAGGGTTGATCTTCATGTCAGCATTTTGGAAACAACTCCAAGAAGCTCTAGGATCTAAGTTAGATTTCAGCACAGCTTATCACCCACAAACCGGAGGATAGACGGAAAGAACCAATCAAATACTTGAAGACATGCTTAGAGCTTGTGCTCTAAACTTTGGAGGATCATGGGAGGACCATCTACCATTAGCAGAATTTTCATACAATAATAATTATCAGAGTAGTATTCAAATGGCACTGTATGAAGCATTATATGAAAGAAAGTGCAGATCTCCAATCTGTTGGTTCGAGATGGGACAAAATAAGGAGTTTGCACCAGATTACATCAAGGAGAGACAAGGAGTCATCGAGGTTATCAGGGATAGAGTCAAGATAGCTCAGAGTCGACGAAAGAGTGATGCCAACCAGAAAAGAAGATTATGGGAACCCAAAGTGGGAGACATGGTATATTTGAAAGTTACCCCAATGAAAGGACTCAAGAGGTTCGGAGTGAAAGGAAAGTTAAGTCATTGATATATAGGACTATTCAAGATACTCAGTCAGAATAGATGAACAACTTTTGAGCTAGAACTACCCAAGCAGTTGAGTTTGATTCACAATGTATTTCATATATCTCAACTTAGAAAGTGTTTAAAGGCACCAGATGATCCAGTGTCACATGAGGATTTAGAATTGCAAGACCTAACTTATGTTGAAAGACCGGAGAAGATATTGGAAGTGCATTGGAAGAAGCTAAGGAATAGGGCGATCAAGTACTGCAAGATACAATGGCAGCATCATCATGAGCGAGAAGCAACCTGGGAGAAGGAGGACGATCTCAGGAAATCGTACCCTGAGCTATTCAGGTACCTCAATTACAACTTCGGGACAAAGATTCTATTAAGGGGGAGAGGCTGTAATAATAACCCAGAACATAGGAACATCGAAGGGTAGATTTAGAATTGGGATGTGCATTTCATCGCAAAACGAGGGAAATTTTCGCGCCTTATTGCAAATAAACCTAAGAGGGATCGAGGTTCTCTCTCGTTGCAATTAGGGTTAGGCAATGCGAGGTTAAGAATTTCGACATGATCTCTTTTGTAACTTGTTTATGTGGGAGATGATTTTGAATTGCCAAGTCATATTGAATTTAAAACTAAATGAGTAAAAGATAAACAATTTATAATATGGAATATGAATTCATAATTCAAATACACATCATAATTCAAATCACTTTGAATTTCAAATTGCAATATAAATACATAAATAATTCATAAGTAAATGATATAATTACAATTGAGCACATAAGGAAAATATGAGCTTTATTGATAATACACACACATATACAATGTCTTTACAATATTCATCATACAACAATTGGATGAATAAAAATAAAAATAAAAAGAAGATTACATAAATTTGAATCCTATACTAAAACCTAAACTACATGTCTTGGAAGAATTGCTTCCTAGATCATTTCCAACCTTGAAACCTGCAAAATAGAAAGAAGAAAACTAGACAGGGGGTTAAATGTGAAGAAACTAGACAGGGGTTAGAAGCCAAGTGTCAAGGACACTTGTTCAGCTCCAAAACCTGGACAGAACCAGGATAAACATAGGCAGACCAACACTGAGCCACACCCAGGGCTCAAGTTTCACCAAAGTGATCACACAGCTCATGGAGCTGCTGTGCATCCAACAACACACAAAGGCACAGCCTAGTCACCAAGCCATGCCAAGCTTGTGTGTCACAACCAGAGGAGAAACACATCAAGTATAAGAGGGTAGAAACCCTAGAAGCAATGCACAGGTCGACAGATCACCATTCACCAAGCAACCAACAAGGAACAGTGACAGTTCATCTCTGTTCTTGCTCAAGAACAATTCAAGCAACTACTGAAACCATTTATCCACCCAAAAATCCACCAACCAAAACCAGTAGGAAGATGGGAACTTAACCAAGATCATCGGGAGCTAAGAGGAGCAGGGCAAGTAACAAAGAATATCAAGAAACTGCTCAACAACAGTTGCGCATAATCATCTAGGAGCTGGAACAAGGTATACCAAATACCTGGAGAGGATCCAGTGGATCCAATCTATAGATTTTGCATGACACAAGTCATAAAATGAGCAGATGCTCATGGGTGATCATCACTTGGTGTTGACCAAGGATCACTGGCAGAAAAGGGATCAACTAGAGCCCAAACCCATCCATACACTATTTATGTGCACATAAGCAAGAATAGATGCACAGATGTGCACACAAGAAAAGCACACATGCACAGATAGCATCAGTAGAGGATTTACAGAAACTAGAAGCTACCAAGACCACCTAGTGAGATCCTAGCCACTAAAACATCAGTAAACGCTAGATTTTTTCACAGGCAGGCATAATGGCATTCATAACATGTATGATTCCCTATTATGCAAGCATAGATGAGTAGCCAACAAGATCTAGCCAACTGTGTGAGCAACCAAGCAGTAGCAATGCTACTGAGGTCACATCAAACACAAAACCATCCAACTAACCAAGATTATAAGTCATCATCATCCAGAAATGGATTCAGACATTATTTATTTCCAAATTGGTCATGGAAATATCAAATCAAGAACAGCAAGGTAATTAATCAACACTGCATAAGTAGTTCATCTATAATTAATCCATCCAGGAATGAATATATAACAAATCCATGCATGAATCATGCAATAGCATCACTGAGAGGCAACAACAGCATGCACCATTGCATCCTAGCCATTGGATCATGTCCAATGAGCTATGGACATCAACAGCAGCACACACACAGATACATAAGCATCAGTAGCAAGCATAAGTCACCACAGTAGCTAGTAATCCATCCATGTAGCAAAGGAATTAACCAGTAATTAGCCACTAGCATATAATTGATCAAATAGATCAAATAGATCAAGCACAAGGCATAGCAGAGCATCACAGACAAGCAGTGATCCAAGAATTGGATCAACTGAAGCACACACAGGGCATAGGTGAGCATCACTGACACCACAAGTGTAAGTAGTGCTAACCTAGGCCAATAACAAGGCCATTAGCAAGCAATTGCATATCAGAGGAGCACAATTGGATAGAATAGGATGACCAAGGAATAGTAAGCATATGAACAAGCTCAGTAAGCATATGAACAAGGACCAGTAAGCAATTGCACAACATAGTGAGCCAGTAAGCATAGGAATAGCAACATGAGGCTTAGGCGTAGAGCATAGCAAGAACAGCAAGCGTAGCAGCACAGCACGAATAGCAGCACAACAATAAGCATGGCAGCACGGTAGCACAGCAGCAGCATACGCAGCAGGGCCGTAGGCACAGATCAAGAAGGACGGGATGGAGTAGAGGTAGAAGAGGAGGAAAAGGAGGAAGAGGAGGAGTTACCTTGTGAGGAACGTAGCGACAACAATGGTGGCACAGTGGCACAGCCAACCACGGCGGCGTCAGACCGCGGCCAAGCCGTGCTAGGCCACGCACACCACCAGAGAGGGCGGCAAACACCCAGAGGTGGCGAGGCGGAGCAGATCGACTGAGATCACCATGGATCCGTCGGCGATTGCGAGCGTCACACACGCGCATGAGCGATCGAGGACGAAATCGTCGGATCTACACGGACGAGTAGACGTGTCGTCGTGCGCTAAGTCGATTGAGCACCACGGCATGCCCTAGCTCGGCTGGAGTTGGCCGGAGCAAGGCGACGGCCATGGTGGCGGCGACGTCGCCATGAGATCGCCTCGGTAGGTTAGGGTTTCGCGAGAGAGAAGCGAGTGAGAGAGAGTAAGGTGGGCCGATGCGGTTTGGTTCCACCGAACCGTTTTGCGCAGGCCTTAGTGGGCTGTCCAAATGGGCCACGTTAGTGGGCTGGCCCAATTGGGCCATGGGGTATTTTTTGTCTTTTCCATTTTTAAAATAACTTGTGAATTCTACCAAATAATAAATAATGAAAAAATACTTCTAAAAATCCAAGAAAAATAGGTTTAATGAATAATAAAATTTTCTTAGCAAGAATAAAATAAGAAATAGAATTTACCACAAAAGTTCAAATTTTAAAATTTTGAATTTAAATATGAACTTTAAATGTTAAATTTGTAATTTTCCTTGGATTTAAAATCAAGGAAAATTCCCAATGAATTCAAATAATTGTTATTCAAATATTTTAAAAAGGAATTCTATTATTCCAAGTCATTTTTTTAAGATTAAGATTTTCCAAAAAGGGAAATATCTTAATATTTCAAAATTCCTTGATATTTCCAAACATGAGGAAACCTCTGTTTTTCAAATTCTTTATTTGAAATCAATATTTTCCAAAGGAAAATATCAACTACTTTTCAATTCTATTCTTGTTAGAAAAGGAAACAATGTTAAAGTATTTAAAGAATTCATAAATTACCGCCAAAGGTACAAATACTTAACTCAACCCTACATTTTAAAATCATGTCGGGGTAAGGGATTCAACATGAAATAATACAACGATACATGCATCATTTGGATCTTATAACATTGTCTTTACCGGACAATGATGCTTATTTACAGAACCCATGGTCCAGGTTCCATCCAATACATCGAACTGCATTATCTCGCAGTCACCAGGCAAGTTCACCCTTGCTCATGTCATCTTGATTATTTTATATCAATTTACCCGCAAAAGTACTATACTTATCATTCCTGCATTGAAAATCAAATGTTACTTTTCCAATTATGAACATGACTATGTGGTGGGAAATGGAACCATGGTATGTGTTGATATGGTGGAGGTTCCATTGCAAGGGTTCTATTAATCTAGGACTAATCATCAATGCCGTCTAGTGATTCTAGCGTCGTATAATTCACGTTAACCATGAGATCTATAATGGCTCTGGGGAAGTCAGTTGTATATTTTCCCTCTTGCATATCAATGGACTTGATAGGGCATGGCTGGGTGTTGGGGATAACAATGCAGTAGGTTGGGAAATCCTTTAAAATCCCCATCCGTGTGGCTGAGAGGCTCTATCGTCTATGAGGGATTGTCCATAGTACACCGGGGGTAAAGCCGCATGATCGGGAGATGTCTACCGGGGGTGTACAGATGGACAAAAGGGTGGGTATGAAAGATCGCGGAGAAGGCAGTGATTGGTTTGGATCTTACACCTGGCCCCACACCAAGGAAGTGTGGACGAGAAATGTGTCTCGGTTGGTATCAAGGATAAGTTCTCTTATGGGAAAAGTAATGCACATATGCAGAGTGTATCAAATTTGTGGCTGTCACTCCCTGTTCCGGGAAGGGAACTACGAACGCGGCATGAAAGGAACTCCGTGAAGTTCTATTCATCCCGTGGAGACTGGCGGGCGTAGTTTTAAGAATAAAATCAATCTTTTGAAGAAATGTTTTCGAAACATGCATTGACCTGAGATTTTCTGATCAATGATCGTTGCTAGTGCATCAAACACCTTTTCTCTTTTGAACTTGCTGAGTACCTCTGTACTCACTTTCTTTCGACACGCTTGCTAGACTGTGACCATGAAGTGGAGGCCACCGACGGAGCACCGGAAGGAGATTACGAGCTGGTCTACGAGGAACCTGATCTGTCCGGAGGAGTGGAAGGCATGGACTATGTGATAGTCTACGGACCCGACAACAATGAGGATGAGGAGTAGTGTCTTAACCTAGTTATCATAGAGCCGAGCAGCGTAGTAGCTTACCTAAATAAGTTGTTGAGCTCAGTTTAATATTTATGTTGGTTTGTAATAATACTTCAGTAGTATCTTAGGGTGTTCTCATCAGACCTGTGAGAATACCAACTTGTTAAGACCATGATTGTAATATAATCCCGAGTGTTATGACCTGCAATGTTTCTGTTGTACCACTCTGAGGGGTGTGATATTTTTGAAGAAATCCCTTCATGAAGATCATATCAACGACTTGTATACTACAACATGCAGTGGTATGCTTGGTCACCGCAGAGGGGGGAACTTTTCGTGCGAAGGGGTACTGGGCTGCAGGGAGGTGGGCCGAGGGGAGAGAGGGAAAGATGGGCCACCAGGGGGAGAGGTGGGCAAACGGGCCGCCGGGGTGGGTTAGGTTAGATAGGGGCTTTTCTCCCTTTTCTCCTTTTTGTGTTTTTGTTTAAACCTTTTGAATTCAAATCTTTTCTGTTTGAATTTTGAAACAGAGGTGAGGGTGAGATTTAAAAAGTAGTTTTCAAAATACTAATTTATTTGTAACCAAAACAAAACAACATTGTATTTCAAGATTAATTATTAAAAAGTTTTAATTGCAAAATAGAAAAATAGGGAGGATTAGGGTTTGGAGATTAGGGTTTTGTTAAAAAGGAAATGCCAAGGGAGGGTTCTCATTTTACAACCATATGAGAGGGAAGCACAAGATTAGGGTTTCAAAATAATTTTTATTTGTAAAAACCATGGAGGTTATGATGCATGATGTCTTGATGATGCACAAAAAGAAAAGAACAACCAAATATGTAGGGGGTGCTACCCTGGGCCGTTACACTCTGGCAGCAAAGGCACAACATCCAGTTTTCCCATAGCATCCTCCGCCCTAACCAAAACACTCTGAACACGAACAAGATAGTCATGAAGCTCGGAGTGAAGATACTCAACCTCCTCAACGAGGATATGCTGCAAAGACACGTCGGTTGGGGAAGCTTCGTCATTGGGAGCAGGCGGGCCTGCAACATAGGGAATTACAGCCGTTTGAAGAGACGGCGAAGCATCACATCGAGCGGTATAGGCTCATCGGTGTGTAGCATAGCACGGCAGAAGCGGGCTATATGCCCAAAATGGAGGCAGTTCGTGCCCTGGATTGGGTTCCTATAGGAGCGGGCACCGGAGGAGCCAAACGACAAACGCTTGCAGAAGGCATGGGCAAGGCTGAACTTCGCGGATGGCACCTCGAAGGAACTTCCTGCAATCCCCTGAGCATATCCTGCTCACGCCCCGCACTTGGCCGAGTGGCTGGAACTAAAACGACGATCTCTGCATAGGACGGACGCCCAACATTGCCTCCACATGCACCAGCAGAGAACACGATGAGGTCATCGATATGATGGGAAAGAGAAGCCATAGCAGGCAACATTACTGGCAGACCAACATGGTGGCAGCCCCGACTTGCGGGACTCGAGGATGACCTCCACCGATGAAGGAGTTGACGGACAGCAGCGCAGCTTCTCCACAGAGGCCGACGGCGGTGATTGAGGAAAGCAGCAGTTATAAGCAGCGTTACAAATTCCATGCAAGGAAATAGTAGAATTATAAGTAGCGTTATAGTTTTTTGAGACAATTCTTAAGAAATTTGATTGTGTTTCCTTATCGTTTAAAAACTCTATTTTCGCATGTCAATTATTCAGGATCAATCGTGCCAAAATCTTACGTAATTTTCCTTCCACGTGCACAACTTATATCTAGAAACATTTCTTAGTTTCCCTGCTAAAAACTATACAACTTATATCTATAAACGGAGGGAGTATAATCTGACATGTTGCGTTTCTTGTTTCTATACTTCATAAGTTCGTATAAGAAGCGAATATTTGTTTCATAGGAAATATAGAGGATTAGAGCATCTCCACTCGTCCCCCCGAACAGGCCCCCGGCGAGCGTTTTTTCCATCCGGACGGCGAAATTCGGCCCAGTCACGCCCCCGGTTCCTCGTTTTCGTCCGGATTTGGGCCTAAATTCATCCGGCGATCCCACGCCCCCCCCGGCCCCCCGGGGAGCGCTCGGGGACTCCGGACGAAACGAAAGCGCGCGAAACGGCGAGGAAACTTCCCGCGCGTCTGGTGGCCCCAACTTGTCGGCGAGAGAAACCGATCGTCGTCCTCATCGCATCGTCTTCCGCGCGCTGTAAAAGCCTGCCGCCGGTCTGCATTCGCCGGCCACGCGGCGAGTTAATGTCGTCGTCTTCCGCGCACGCATCGTCTTCCGCGCGCACTAAAGGCTGCCGCCGGTCAGCTCGCCGCGGACGCGTCGCAATCCACGCGGCATTTAATCCCCGCGCCAGCCACGCCTATATACGCCGGTCCGCTCGCCGCGAGGCGTACCCCGTGCTCCACTCTCCCTCCACTCTCCCTCTACTCTCAAGATGGCGTTCTACGACGACGACGGCGCAGCCAACAACGGCTTCCCCCGCCGGTCGCTCCACGCGTGGGAGGGGCACCTCCTCCACCAGGCGGGGTACCCCTGCCCGCCGGACACGAGGCCTCCCGGAGGCGGCTGGCGGCTAAGTGCTGGCGGCGTTCCAATCCCGCCGCCGCCGCGGGGCCATGCCCTCGACGTCACCATCGAGGAGGCGAGGATGACGATGACCGACGAGGAGCGCGCCGACCCGCGCCACCACCCCGACAACTACACGCGGTGGAACTCCTACTTCCTCCAGCGGTGGGAGCGGGAGCTGGCGGCCTACGACGGCCCGCCGCCTCCGCCTGCGCGCAACAACGCCGCGGGCCACCGACGGTGGTGGAGCGCGCCGGAAAGGACGTTGGCGAACGTCCTCGCGCACATCGAGGGCGGCAACTACCCGGTGCTCACGATGCCCCCTCTATCGGCATCGAGGGCATCGGCGAGCCGCCGTCGGGGAAGCGTCTGGCAGCCACGGCGCATGGCTGCCAGCTCGTCGTCTTCCGGATCGGCGTCAAGGTCATCCTTGGCGCCGGTGAAGAGGGAGGAGGCGACGTCGCCTTCGACGCCGGTGCGCGTCAAGAAGGAGCCGGCGTCTCCGCCGGCGACCAGAGGGCGCAGCAGCGGCGCCCTCGTCATCCGAGAACAGCCTTCCGCGCCGCAGAGCGGCCGGAAGAAGACGAAGAAAGAGGCCGCCGCAAGCCAGCTCGCCGAGGAGGAGGCGAAGCGCGCGGAGGAGGCCGCGATGGCGGAGGCGATCGCCAGGTCGCTTGCCGACATGGAGGAGGAGAAGCGCGCGGACGACGCCGCATCGGATCGGAGCGAGCGCGGCGGCGGCGCCGGGGAGGCGGAAGCGGCGGCGGCGAGCTGCCGGACCTGGCCGCCGCACGCCAACTCGCCGCCCGCGCCGCTCCAACCGCCAACGACGATGTCGCGCGGTACCGCCGTCTGCGACACCTCCATCCGGCGTCGCTGTCCCCGTCGTCGACCTCGAGTCCTCCGACGACGGCGGGTACAAGCCATCCCCGGGGTGGGGAGACGCCGGCCGGGGCAGCAGCGACAGGCCGCGCAGCCGAAGGCCAACGACGACGGCTCCGACGACGACGGCGACGGCGACTACACGGTGTTCTACCGCCATTTGGGCATGTAGAGCGCCGTGTTTTAAAATTAGCGTTTGAATTCACCTAGCCGAATTCGAAATATAGTCGAATTCGGCCTCTATGTATGAACTCCGCCCGTTTTAGTCTAAATATCATTAAATTTAGTCTATATTCACCCGAATTTAGCTGAAGTTTGTCAAGTTTCCGTTTTTTAAATTCGCATCGTCGACTTCGCCTGGGCACGCGGCTGGGAAACTACTGCCCCCCACGCCAAATCTTCCTCCAATCCGGACGAAAATTTCGCCGGATTTGGGCGTGGGGAGCGCCAACGAGTGGGGATGCTCTTACATCTGTTAGCTCATGAAGAAAGCAGTTCATCTTAAGATTTTAACCTTTTGTTTTTATCAACGCAAAACATCACAAATAGCCTTCCAGATCCACTCTGGAGTAGACGTTCTAAAGCAAATCAAAACGAAGTGCTGAGGAGCGAGCATGTGTGCCGCAATATTACACTGACAGAAAACATGAGAAAACGAGACTGCAGCCAAAGCTGGACGTCACGAACTTTCACATCCTGCCCTGCACAACCACACCAATGTTAACCTTTTCTGAACCTTCTTCTGTGAGTTGCAACGATTCAATAGATAGACCCACAGTAAATAAACCACCAATGTAAAGTTTACAAAAAAGAGCAGAATCAGCATTTTCTTCTGAACTGTTACTGGTACAACCAAACGATCAGTGACATAGTATTGGTATCATACAAGGATTTTAGCAGCAGCTTAGTGCCAACTAAAGCGGATGTTCTATCTGTTTACAAGAAAATGTGATGCCCTGGTTACAGTTCCATATGATCATGCCACAGATCCTGCGTCGCTCGACGATTCTACTTATTCAAGACGCTCCATCTGTCGAAAATGAAATCAAAGTTAAAAGTTGGCAAAATAACCCATGCACTATGTTCAGTCCACAAGGCTTTCCTTGTGGTAAACATGAACAAATTGTTGTGACATTTTTCACCTGGTACAGAATTCTACATACTTAATCTAGCAAAGCCAGCTGCTATATACTACAACAAGTAAATATAATGATTCAACTATTGCTAATTTGAGCATTTGATCATAACTAAGGGTATGCAAAAATTGAAACCACTCAAATTGCGGAAACCAGCTAGTTATTCCTTAATTCATTTTCTCACACATTTCCAATCTAGACTCCGGTGTTAGTACACAATTTTGAAGTAGCGGAAAATGGCCAAACCAGCCAAACCGTTTTTGCACGGGCTTATCATAACATGGAGACGTATGTAAGCAGAGTACCTTCCACAGGCCATCATTTAAATAGTGCATGTTGTCAACTCCAATTCCTTTGTTGATGGTGCTTCTGCAAAAGTTTCAGAATTTCAGGAGCAGCATTAGCCACAGCCAAATGCTCGACAAAATGATACTAACAAAAAATGTACAGGGTTGTAATACTACGGAAAAGCTCATGTTTATCAGTATATCTGCGTAAGGTTCTATATTGAGATATAGTTTGTAGGCACTACCGTAAATAACAAAAGTTACATAATACTAATAAGGCCACCACAAGTGTATATCAACCATATGGAAATATTAGGACAGAACCTGACTGAAACTTCAAAACAGATAGAAGCAAGCATGCCAGCAAGGTCTACGCTTCACAAGTATAATTTAGAGTTTCAGATGCATCGGTACTGACTAATCCTTCAAGAGAGCTTACATGTCTTTCGCTGACATCTTTGTAAATCCAATCGCCAACGCGTGCTGTTTGCCTTCAGCCATTATAGCCTGACAATTACAATTTCCAAGAGCTAAAATTAGTGGGCATGCTCAGGGGAGGTAAAGCTGTTTCATCACTTTAATGCGTATCCGGATGCATAAGTAGTATCAAATAAATACCATACCATGAACTAATAAAAATAACATTTTAGTGTGTAAACTAATCTGGAGACAGCCAATTAAGCCGCATGAAATAAAAACAATAGTGCAGTAAATATAGAATTGTCATGTTGCTACATGACGTCTACTTCATTCATGCTGCATCTATAAAACAATAAAAAGTATTCTACCACTGGTGTTTCCTCATCGACTTCATTGTCCAACGCACCACCAGGCGATGTCAGTCCAGGGCACATAATGTTGGCACCAGAGAGAACAAACTTGATAGCACCTCTGTCCACTTGGAATTTCTTCATGATCTCGGGATCTAATGAAATGTAAGTATAAGTTAGCATAAGGGGGACATCTTGAATGTGGATTTTTGCCAACTACATACACTTTTTTTTGGAAAAAATCATGTATGTACATGTTATAGAACGACCACTTGCAAAAATTTGTGCACAAATTACTATGGGTTATTCAGAAAAGACAAGGAATGAACTGTCAATATTTTTCTTTCTTGATAATTTGCATTTACAGCTCGTATAATTTCCATTCTTGTTGACATTCTTCAACAGGTAAAATGTTTACACCGATAGTGCTGTATTCTGTAATACATAGGCACGCCCAAATATATATAACATACAAATTCGATACACAGTGATGTAGACATAGGGGGGAAGGGATGCAGGGAGAAGAAAATTACACTGATGAAGAAGCCGCAGGGTCGGCATGTACGGGCCATCACGGATGTTGAAGAAGAGAGGGACATTATTGACCACCACAAGATTCAGATGGTTTTGGCTAGGGAAAGAAACGAACTGCATTAGCGCATCAGAAAGACCAAACTCTTGCAACAAATAAAAGCCAAAATAGCCTTTGCTTATCGATCTAGTCTACGAATAGCTACATGTACATTCGGAGTTTTGAATTAGAAAGCACTGAGAATCAAGTGTGTCAAGAGCAGAACGCAATGTAACTCTTGTTATGTTAAGAGCATGACACAAACATAAAGGCAGGCAGGCTACTAAGCGTGTTTAATCGAGAGAGATAATTCATTTGATAGACTGATACCAAGCAAGTAGAACCAGAAACAATTGGGCTACTAACCATTTAACCACAATCATCGGTGACTTCTTCGGAAGCATGTCCTCTAGCAAAGGCTCAAGGAGAGGGTACTGCAATAAGCTTAATCTCAGTATATCTGAAGGGAAGAGAGACCAGACCAGAGTCTGAAACTGAAACAAAGGAGAAATTGAGGGGTATGCGGATCATTTCGACATGGACCTCCTCCGCGATGCTCTGCCGGATCCTCCGCTGTACAGACGCCTTGACCTGATTCTGCCCGGATATGTCTTCCGAAGAAAATCTGTGGATAAAAAGAGAGAGAGAGAGAGAGAGAGCAATCTTTTGTCATTGTAACAAACCTTGTACAGAATGCAGTGACCAATTTCAATGGCTGCCGATGAGGGGTAGGACTAGGAGAGCGGATGCCTACAATTAATCATTCACCAAGAATATATCTTTCGTCTACCCGCAAAAAAAAGAATATATCTTTCGTCTACCCGCAAAAAAAAGAATATATCTTTCGTCCCTCCGATTTCAGTACTAGTAAATTCTCTCAAAACGCTGAAGCAAAACCCGTACTACTACTACTACTAGTACACCGATCTCTGATCTCCCAAGAACTCGATGAATCTGACGCGTCAAAAAAGGAAGAGAAACGGATCGCGGTCTCGGCACGAGTGGCGAGTTTGGGCGGCGCAAATAGTTGTAACGGATCTAGTTATGAGTGGAGGAATCAGCGTGGGGGATTGGGAAGAAGGGGAGATTGGGACTCACTTCTTGAACATGGCGCCGGAGCTCGGGGCGGACGGGTACCTGGGCGTCGGGGCGGACGGGCGGACGGAGGGTCGGCCTCTGAGCAGGGAACCCTGGTGTAGAGGAAGGTGGGCGGCGGCGGCGGCGGCGGCGGGAGGGTGGAGTGGCCGGATGGAAAAGGAACAGGGTGCTGCTGTGCTCTCTGATTAGAATACGTTTCTCCTATATATTCTGGTGACGTGGCCTGTATCGGCTGCCAGCGTGGACTTCTATATCTGACATCTATCTATACCTAATAATAAAGAAAATAAGGTTTTTTGTTCGTCTGTTTTTTGATACCCCTGATTTTTATTGATATTACAACAGATGCCACCGGTAAATAATAACGGTTCGGATGCGTTCCTCCCGTTCCTCCCCTTCCGGCTGCCCGTCCTTGCCGCACCTGTCTACAATCAGACTTCCGAGGACCGTGATCGAGTCAAACAAGAAGAAATCGATTCGATTACCTAGATATAAATCACAGCAACGAAAATCACAGCAGTAACGTTAGACTCAACAGGGCCAGGGAAACTAGATCGAGTGGCCTGAAGACCTGTCTGATCTTGCTCATGGCCGAAAAGAGCACCACGACAACCAAATCGAGCGCTCCGGCAACCGGATCAAGCACCTGACGGCCAGATCAAGCTCTTGATTTGATTTGTGTTCATCTTCCTGCCCTTTTCGTGATTTGGTTCCTGGTTGTGGTAGCCGGCATAGCGCCTCCGGGAGGGCGTGTGTGACTTGCCCTGCTCCAGCTTATGCCGGCCCACCATGTGAAAATCTACTTTGGGCGATCATCCCGCTGGACATCCTCACACGATGTTCACCAGAGGAGGCAACCTTGCGCTCTATCGGCAAGTCCAACTGCCAATTAATTTACGGTGCCAACAAGAAATTTGATGAGGGAGGAAGATCTAGAAACAGAGCAAGGCCTTTTTCTCCCTATTCGCATAAAGAAAAGAGGAGACTGAGGTGAGTTATGGGAATCAAGAAGCATCACCGTTGATCGGAAATTCAGTTCGGCTCCCTGGTGCGTATGCACCCTCTACCACAAAATCACATTTCGAAATGTTGAAAAATTTTAACAAAATTTTTAACATGTACATTTCCATAATATATGTTCGCTCGTCAAGTTTCACGAAAAAACAATATTTTTTGTGGTCTATATAAAAAAGAGAAAACTTATCTTGTGAAAAGCATTATTTTTAGCACTGAGTTTTGTCTTTTTTACACACGTCACATAATAAGTCAATTTTTTATGAAACAACTTTGTAAGCGTGTAGCACGCGAAGATTTACATGCGAATTTTTGGTTTCAATTTTTTTGAAATTCAAAATATGTGTAAGATGCATTTCAAAATAGAGGGAGCATATGCTCCCATGTTCCAAAACACCACTCCCCTGATCTGCTACTGATATGTGATATGTTTTGATATGGAGATAGCTGAGATTTTCCAGAACCCCAATCTCCAGAATCGCACGAGCGTGGAGATGAGGCATCAAGTTCTATAGTTTCATGTTCCAATTCAGCTCTATAGGTCTGTCCTAATTTCTTCAACCTGCTTGGTGACCGGATTAGCTGTGAAACACGCCACGATGGTGGGGTGTGATTTTGGTGTGTTTTGTGCTAGCCATCAGGGATTTCTAGATGTTCGTGTATTGCTAATTAACGTACTACACTACTACTGTTTGTTTTTTCAATTTTTACAGGTGCTTTTACCCGTCGCTCACTGCCGAAGTAGCCGACCAGTCCGTATAGGAGGAGAAAGTCTGGTGAGATACAAGTATATACAACCCTACTAGCACTTATAGATTTTAATAAACATATAAAAATAGCTAAAAGGAAATTTAGGCGATTGAGATTTATGGACAATGTTAAACAATAAATAAAAACATATATTCTGAAAAATGCAATTTTGGCGACTATAATTTATGGACAGTGTTAGACACCTAAAAATCAACAAAAATCATATTATTGAATATTCTAGAGGGTAGTTAATATTTAGTAAAAATAATCCGCCGCAACGCGCGGGCATATTTCCTATACCTAATAATAAAAGCAAAAGTGTTTACGTGGTTTGGTTTGATTTGGTACGTCATGAAAACTACCCTTAAAGTTGATGCAAAATTACCCACTATGCCACCCGTAAGTTGTACCGATTGGCTCACGAGACGCACGTTCCGTCCATCGGCCGTCCGAACTGGACACGCACACGGCTCCTGGTTCCAGCCAAAACTCGATCGGGTTTCCTAGCTCCCACCATTAATTTGCTATATATACAGGCGAGACCTGATCGAGTAGAAACGTGCGATCGAGGAGACTAGATCGAAAACATTGGCGACGAGCAGGTACAACTCAATCGCTCATCCCGGTCTCTGCACGCTGACCATGGGTTCATGACCACTTGACCAGGCGACGCCTCAAAACTCCGCTCCACCGTTGCCGGACTCCTCATTGGCTCATCCGGCGCTGGCCGCGAACCAATTAGGCAGCCTGCGCAACCTTCCCTGAACAGCTACAAGAGCATAATCTTGGCTTCCAACGAGGCCTAGATGCACTCTGCCTTCCACCGTTTTTTTCTTGGAGAAACTCATATCCTTTGTGATAAATTTGAGACTGTGAGAAGTAGGAGCACCATCGGCTGGATGAACTCCATGACATGCGTCGGCTGTCGTCTGTTGTCTAATGTCTACTAGGCATCTAGCAGAAGCTTGACCTCTGATCAGTAAATACGCAGGACGTATTTTAGAGGACATGCAGGTCACTCCCTATGGTTGAGGCAGAGTTGGAAAGCTACACGCGGCGCACCCGTAATAGGAGTCCTGAGTCAATGACGGTATCAGATTTGGCAAATACTCTATACATCATTTTAGTAGAAATTTGAGAGGGAAGGACGATCTTGAAGACAGAGCAGATCCTATATCTCTCTGTTCGCATGAAGGAAAGAGGAGAATCCGGTTAGAGTTTTGTTTACGGTAGAATAAAAAAGGAAGTTAAACAGGGAGAGAGAAAGAGAAAATCGTGCGTGGCAATTTGCAGATTCACACAAGAGAAAACAATGTAGGAGAAAGTACTTAGGTTCCTCAGAAGCTCGGTATTCCAATGAGTCTTCTCCTTCCCCTCCCGTTTCAGAGGACTCAACAAGGTTTACTGCTGCTGCCTCAAGCTCTTGGCCACCAGCTAGCCGTGTCTTAGACTCTTTCATCTGCCTTTTTGAAACGTAGGTAAAATCATGGGTGCATTAGCATCACATAATCGATTTTACCACGTCTACATCTAATAGAGACTGTGTGCTATATGGAGCCTGAAAATAATTTCTAACCACTCGATAAGCAGATCGATCGAGAAAAATAAACGTCAAGCTCAACATTGGTGGCGAGTATGAAAAAAAAAGGACGCCCATGTGTTGTGATGTGTCACCGATGCCTACGCAAGCTAAAAACTTGCGCGGTAACCCCGTCAAATCGAAAAAATATGAGTCCTAGATAAACTGAAAACTTAATCCTTTTTTCGCAGCAATTATTTATCGTTTGTTGACCGTGCGTTGGTATTGTCCTAGTCTATAATAATATCTAAATAGGAGCAACCCACTAAGGGATTTCTCAACATGCAAGCTATCCACCTAAGCATACATGCCACATCAGCAAAAACTGCTCCTAATGCGTCCAAGTCATCAATGGTTAATGGTCAGCGGTGCATGCATACTCCAAGTCATCATCAATTAATGGCCAGTGCTAGCTTGATGCATGCACCCTTTGATGCAAATCAAGCTATTCCTCTTCCTAGTGGGTTCTTTAGGCTCTTTTTACAAATCCCACTCGGATGATATACTTTAGTCCACACGTTTCCACTTCCCAACCGCAACCACAAAGACACAACTCATGTCCAGCACAAACGTCGCTAGCAGTAACTCTTTCTCCAATATAATCTCCACCAATCTCCCATTTTCTCTCTTCTTCCTAATCCAAGTTTCAGTACATCTCTTCATGCCCCAAATCACCAATGGTGCTGCCAATTGATTTCGCTGCTCGGGGTCCTGACATCAAACCCATGAGCCGAATCTGCTATCACCGAGATGAGGACCCCATTCAATTTTTTTCTTTCAAGAGCTTCGGCTGGTGGTTATCCTGGCATCACTACAGGAATGGCGCGCTGCGCCGACGGCCGTGGCGTACGCCGACGGCCAAATGTCGGGGCCGTCGGCGTACTGCCCGGTCAGCCCAGCTGCTCGAAGCGCCCCTCGGCGTATAGGCACCCTCGGCACATGACAGGCTATGCCGAGGGTGGCCCTCGGCGTATCGGCGGCCCTCGGCATAGGTTGAGGGTGCGACCCCGTTCCACCGTCCCGCGGCCATGCCCTAACTGGACCTTGACGGCGTGAAGCCTATGCCGAGGGCCACCGTCGGCGTAGCTGAAGCCAAATTCTCCCGCCGAATCCTCCCGCCCCTCCCGCCAGAATGACGTCAGCTGTCTAGCCTATGCCGAGGGGCACCGTCGGCTTAGCATCCATCTTTTTTTTCCTTTTTCCCGCCCATTTCTCCCGCCCAATCTTTCCCGCCAATCTTTCCCGCCAATTTTTCCCGCCATTTTCTCCCGCCAGCTTTTCTCGCCGTTTCAGCCCCTCGCCTCCCTATATATACCCATGTGTTCTTCTCCAACAAAACACCACCACCAGCATGGTGTGGTGTTGTTTGTCTAATGTTGTACCCCCGGGGTCTTTCGGCTACACGCACATGCGCTGACGGCACTTAGGCATGTCCTGGACGTATAGGGCAGAACTCACCGGTGGGGTGAACCGGAGGAAAACCTTAGATAGCATGGATCCATACTTGCCACCACATGACCTAAAACAAAGGAAAAAAGTCCATTGCTAACCCTAACTCTAACCCTAACCCTAACCCTAGGGGTAGATTTGCGGGGTCCCCGCCCCCTAGGGTTTCCCTAGATACAAACCACCGGAGCGTCCGAATCGCTGGAAACTCCTGCTACGGCTCATCCGGGGCCTATTTCATTCCAAACCTATGGTTTCCATGTGCATATGTCCTAAACAAAGCAAAGAAATTAAAAAAATCCATTGGTGAACCCTCGCACGAAAAAAGCTATAGGGGTAGATCTGCAAGGTCCCCGACCTAGGGTTTCCCAAGATACAGATCACCGGAGCGTCGGAATCGCTTGAAAACTTGCATTTGTCCCTAACATGTGTGTACAAGTGTGATGTAAGGTTTGTCTAACCTTGCATGTACCCCGCGTTGACGATTTCCGCATACATGGGCCGACACTTGGTAAAATCCAGGATTTGTATGTGGAAACTCCTGCTACGGCTCATCCGGGGCCTATTTCATTCCAAACCTATGGTTTCCATGTGCATATGTCCTAAACAAAGCAAAGCAAATAAAAAAATCCATTGGTAAACCCTCGCACGGAGAAAGCTATAGGGGTAGATCTGCGGGGTCCCCGCCCTAGGGTTTCCCAAGATACAGATCACCGGAGCGTCGGAATCGCTTGAAAACTTGCATTTGTCCCTAACATATGTGTACAAGTGTGATGTAAGGTTTGTCTAACCTTGCATGTACCCCGCGTTGACGATTTCCGCATACATGGGCCGACACTTGGTAAAATCCAGGATTTGTATGTGGAAACTCCTGCTACGGCTCATCTGTGGCCTATTTTATTCCAAACCTATGGTTTCCATGTGCATATGTCCTAAACAAAGCAAAGAAAATAAAAAAATCCATTGGTAAACCCTCGCACGGAAAAAGCTATAGGGGTAGATCTGCGGGGTCCCCGCCCTAGGGTTTCCCAAGATACAGACTATCGGATCGTCGGAATCGCTGGAAAACTTGCATATGCCCATAACATATGTGTACAAGTGTGATGTAAGGTTTGGCTAACCTTGGATGTACCCGTTGTTGACGATTTCCGCATACATGGGCTAACACTTGGTAAAATCCAGGATCTGTATGTGGAAACTCTCGCCACGGCTAAAATGGAGCCTATTTTATGGTAAAGTATGCCCAACCTATGGTTTCCATGTACATATGTCCTAAATAAACGAAAACAAGTAAAAAATTACATTGGTAAACTCTCGCACGGAGAAAGCTATAGGGGTAGATCTACGGGGTCCCCGCCCTAGGGTTTCCCAAGATACAGATCACCGGAGCGTCAGAATTGTTGGAAAACTTGCATCTGCCCCTAACATATATGTACAAGTGTGACGCGTTATTTTATGTGCTAAATGTTTTCCGTTTCGCGCGTTGGCGGACGGGTGCACGCGCGCGCCCGGTACGGCCATACCGCATGTCCCGGCGGCCCCGTTTTGCGCAGTTGGCAAAGCAAACGGAGCCAAAAAATCGAGCGGAGCCGCGTGGCGTCATTTTATGTGTCCTAGTGACCACTGCAAAAGACGGAACTGGGATACGGCAATTATCTTGGAGAACCCTTCACGAACAGGGCTATCTCGTCCGGAGTTCTATGGCTTTTAGGGGAAATGAGTAGGAAACGGCCCGTTTCACCACATAGTTTGTCGGAACGAGGCCATATTTGGCACGTGCGTGGGCCTTAGGATGGGAAGCAAGGCCCCGGTCGCGGATTTCCAATCCGAACCACGGGCGACGGTTTTTCCATTTTCGGGGTGCGGAAGGGCTTTTTTTGTGAAGCGGCTACATGGTGCGCATTTCGGTATCGCGCGGGACCTCCGCGCGGCGGTAGGATACCTCCTACGCACCACCTATCACATGCCATATGCGCGGAAGCCATCTGGGGATCCCACCCGCTTCCTGCGGTGCCCCGCCGAATCCGCTGGAAACTGTCCGGATTTGAACTGGGGCGACACTTTCCTTCGCTCAATAAATGGAGGGAAAAATGTTTTTAGGTCTAGGACGCGTCATTTTATGTGCTAAATGTTTTCCGTTTCGCGCGTTGGCGGACGGGTGCACGCGCGCGCCCGGTACGGCCATACCGCATGTCCCGGCGGCCCCGTTTTGCGCGATTGGCAAAGCAAACGGAGCCAAAAATCGAGCGGAGCCGCGTGGCGTCATTTTATGTGTCCTAGTGACCACCGCAAAAGACGGAACTGGGATACGGCAATTATCTTGGAGAACCCTTCACGAACAGGGCTATCTCGTCCGGAGTTCTATGGCTTTTAGGGGAAATGAGTAGGAAACGGCCCGTTTCACCACATAGTTTGTTGGAACGAGGCCATATTTGGCACGTGCGTGGGCCTTAGGATGGGAAGCAAGGCCCCGGTCGCGGATTTCCAATCCGAACCACGGGCGACGGTTTTTCCATTTTCGGGGTGCCGGAAGGGCTTTTTTTTGTGAAGCAGCTACATGGTGCGCATTTCAGTATCGCGCGGGACCTCCGCGCGGCGGTAGGATACCTCCTACGCACCACCTATCACATGCCATATGCGCGCGGAAGCCATCTGGGGATCCCACCCGCTTCCTGCGGTGCCCCGCCGAATCCGCTGGAAACTGTCCGGATTTGAACTGGGGCGACACTTTCCTTCGCTCAATAAATGGAGGGAAAAATGTTTTTAGGTCTAGGACGCGTCATTTTATGTGCTAAATGTTTTCCGTTTCGCGCGTTGGCGGACGGGTGCACGCGCGCGCTCGGTACGGCCATACCGCATGTCCCGGCGGCCCCGTTTTGCGCAGTTGGCAAAGCAAACGGAGCCAAAAAATCGAGCGGAGCCGCATGGCGTCATTTTATGTGTCCTAGTGACCACTGCAAAAGACGGAACTGGGATACGGCAATTATCTTGGAGAACCCTTCACGAACAGGGCTATCTCGTCCGGAGTTCTATGGCTTTTAGGGGAAATGAGTAGGAAACGGCCCGTTTCACCACATAGTTTGTCGGAACGAGGCCATATTTGGCACGTGCGTGGGCCTTAGGATGGGAAGCAAGGCCCCGGTCGCGGATTTCCAATCCGAACCACGGGCGACGGTTTTTCCATTTTCGGGGTGCCGGAAGGGCTTTTTTTTGTGAAGCAGCTACATGGTGCGCATTTCAGTATCGCGCGGGACCTCCGCGCAGCGGTAGGATACCTCCTACGCACCACCTATCACATGCCATATGCACGCGGAAGCCATCTGGGGATCCCACCCGCTTCCTGCGGTGCCCCGCCGAATCCGCTGGAAACTGTCCGGATTTGAACTGGGGCGACACTTTCCTTCGCTCAATAAATGGAGGGAAAAATGTTTTTAGGTCTAGGACGCGTCATTTTATGTGCTAAATGTTTTCCGTTTCGCGCGTTGGCGGACGGGTGCATGCGCGCGCCCGGTACGGCCATACCGCATGTCCCGACGGCCCCGTTTTGCGCAGTTGACAAAGCAAACGGAGCCAAAAAATCGAGCGGAGCCGCGTGGCGTCATTTTATGTGTCCTAGTGACCACTGCAAAAGACGGAACTGGGATACGGCAATTATCTTGGAGAACCCTTCACGAACAGGGCTATCTCGTCCGGAGTTCTATGGCTTTTAGGGAAATGAGTAGGAAACGGCCCGTTTCACCACATAGTTTGTCGGAACGAGGCCATATTTGGCACGTGCGTGGGCCTTAGGATGGGAAGCAAGGCCCCGGTCGCGGATTTCCAATCCGAACCACGGGCGACGGTTTTTCCATTTTCGGGGTGCCGGAAGGGCTTTTTTTTGTGAAGCAGCTACTTGGTGCGCATTTCAGTATCGCGCGGGACCTCCGCGCGGCGGTAGGATACCTCCTACGCACCACCTATCACATGCCATATGCGCGCGGAAGCCATCTGGGGATCCCACCCGCTTCCTGCGGTGCCCCGCCGAATCCGCTGGAAACTGTCCGGATTTGAACTGGGGCGACACTTTCCTTCGCTCAATAAATGGAGGGAAAAATGTTTTTAGGTCTAGGACGCGTCATTTTATGTGCTAAATGTTTTCCGTTTCACGCGTTGGCGGACGGGTGCACGCGCGCGCCCGGTACGGCCATACCGCATGTCCCGGCGGCCCCGTTTTGCGCAGTTGGCAAAGCAAACGGAGCCAAAAAATCGAGCGGAGCCGCGTGGCGTCATTTTATGTGTCCTAGTGACCACTGCAAAAGACGGAACTGGGATACGGCAATTATCTTGGAGAACCCTTCACGAACAGGGCTATCTCGTCCGGAGTTCTATGGCTTTTAGGGGAAATGAGTAGGAAACGGCCCGTTTCACCACATAGTTTGTCGGAACGAGGCCATATTTGGCACGTGCGTGGGCCTTAGGATGGGAAGCAAGGCCCCGGTCGCGGATTTCCAATCCGAACCACGGGCGATGGTTTTTCCATTTTCGGGGTGCCGGAAGGGCTTTTTTTGTGAAGCAGCTACTTGGTGCGCATTTCAGTATCGCGCGGGACCTCCGCGCGGCGGTAGGATACCTCCTACGCACCACCTATCACATGCCATATGCGCGCGGAAGCCATCTGGGGATCCCACCCGCTTCCTGCGGTGCCCCGCCGAATCCGCTGGAAACTGTCCGGATTTGAACTGGGGCGACACTTTCCTTCGCTCAATAAATGGAGGGAAAAATGTTTTTAGGTCTAGGACGCGTTATTTTATGTGCTAAATGTTTTCCGTTTCGCGCGTTGGCGGACGGGTGCACGCGCGCGCCCGGTACGGCCATACCGCATGTCCCGGCGGCCCCGTTTCACCACATAGTTTGTCAGAACAGCTACACGGTAGGCAACTCGGAGCTAGCTGCCCACGAAGTACCAATCCAAATTACGGACGATGGTTCGCATAATTGCATGGACCTTTAAGCCTCTCTTCCTCCTTGGCGCGTGCCGCACGAGAGCTACTACTAGCAACGCCAATTACGCGGTCGGTGACCGCTAGCGTGTCAGCACGCGTACATCGCGAGAAGCAACAAATCAGTGTCGATCCTCCCTGGTCCCCGGAAGAACGGACACATATATATGGCTGCTTTGTCGGGGTTGCAACGACAACAGTGTTTCCGTCCTCTTGTTTTCCTCGTGCTGGTAATGGAAATGCAACGGAGGAGGTGCGGGAGTCGAGCCTACGAATACTATAGTTAGAAAATAGAATGAAACAAAAAAAAATTGACAAAAAAAAAACTATGCCGAGGGCTGCCCTAGGCGTATCCGTAGCCCTCGGTGTAGCCAGGGAAACCCTAGCATTAACGCAGGGTCCACCTGGTCGGCGGCTAAGCCGAGGGTGGCCCTCGGCGTAGCTTACTATCTGTGTAAGCCGAGGGTGGCCCTCGGCGTAGATCCCATCGCGTTTTTCACCTGGTCGGATCGCGTTTTTCTCCGCGTTTTTCAATCCCCAAAATCACCTGAGCCCCGCGCCGCCGCCCCTCCTCCTCACCTGCGCCCCGCGCCGCCGCCCCCCTTCCTCACCTGAGCCCCGCGCCGCTGCCCCTCCTCCTCACCTGATCTGCCGCCGCCCTTCCTCACTCCGAGCCGCCGCCGCCCTCCCGTCTCGACCCGAGCCCCGCGCCGCCGCCGCAGGCCCTGAGCCACCGCCGCCCCCGCTCCTCCTTGCACCCGCCACCTCCTCGCCCCGGCCCGCCACCTCCCCACCCGGCCCGCCGCCGCTCCTCCTCCTCCACCTCGTCGCCCGCCTCCGCTTCCGCAGGTAAGCAACCCCCGCCCCCGCTCCCCTGCCCCTCTACCCCGCTTCGATTCGACGCGGCCACGCCGGGCGTGCCGCGCGCGAGCTCCCTGCTCGCTCGCTCACTGGGAGGCAGCAGCGGGACGGACGGAGAGGTGGATGATGTCCGGAGCGGCAGGTCCAGGGACGCTGGCGGCGTATGGAGAAGGTCGGGGAGGTGGTCGCCGGCTGCAGCAGCCGCGCATGCCACCACCAGGCGTTCCTCCGTCGACCCCCCTGCAGGCGGCCGTGAGCGCCGAGAGCCATGGTCTGGTCTCAGCGGCCTTGTTGTCCACCTAGGCGGGCAACCTGTGGAGCTCCATGGCTTGGGCGGCCAACACCAGGAGCCCCGCGAGCATGGTCGGTAGCCGCCGCGCATCCTCTTCTGCTGGGTGCTCGTCCAGGAGGAGGGTCGGCGCTGCGGCGCTGGGAGCGGTGGTTGGTGGCAGACGAGGGAGGGATGTAGGAGCTGCGGTGAGGGGGAACTTTGCCGGCGGCGAGATCGAGAGGGGAGAGTAGGCGTCGGAGAAGGATGGTGGGCGGCTGCTTAATACAAGGAGAGGAACATTAGAGAGGGAGACACCAGCACTAAGTTTGTCGTTATGCTGCTGCAATCGAGCGCTGCTTCTACTTGGAACAAGGGGAAACGGATAGGTTTTCAGTAGTAGATATATTTTGTGCTGTGGTGCGATTTTTAGGATTTGTTGGTGGATTAGCAGCCGGAATCGCGTGGGCTGCTCTGGTTCACCCCGTAGTTTTATTTTTCGCTTTGTAGAGAGGTGCTGCGTATTGTTGGGGCTGGGGCAAATGCTTGCGCTGCTATTGTCACTGATGCCTGTTGGTCTTTGAACTCTGATATATATAATCTGTCTAAGCCGTGGGTGTACTTCGCTGTTTTCTTAGTTATACTCTGCAAGCCTTGTGTTTGGAATAAATACTTGATGTCACAATATAAATAGAATACTGGACATTTGGAAAGAAATAGAAATGTCTAGTTGAAATTGAAATGATATGTTTAATAATTGAAACAGAAATGCAAATGTGAATTTCTTCTAATAATATGTATTTGTAATAGGCCATGCCGTGACCGCCTCGTCTTGAGCACCCCGGCGTGACGATCCCGGATCTTGACGCGCTTCTCGACGGTCGCCGACATCGACAGTCGGTTGTTCGACTACTTCCTCTACAGCCGAGGGTGAGCAAAATTTCCAACTTCTTCTCCGCATTTTATTTATGTCACTAGATTCATTTTCCAAGTCAAGTTGCGTCACCTAGGTGTCACTTCCCGTCCTCAAGCGTTACGCGGATAAATATGCATTAGTGGTCGGCATATTTTCAACCGTAACGCTTGCGGCATTTACGGGACAGTCGGCGGATCCGTAGTTGGGTACGTTCTCCATGCTCTGCTCCGGTCCGAGTCAGGATTTCGGCAGCGCCTCACCGTTGTTCTCCGGATGCACATCCTCTTGTCTTTTTGGCGAGACGTGTATCGGGAGAGCAGCGGGGAGGTGCTGCCGAAATTTTGACTCGGACCGGGGTAGAGCATGGAGAACGTACTCAATCTACGGATCCGGCGGCTGCTAGGAGCCCACCTAGTAGAGATGTAGGTTGATGCATTCGTTTTGCCTGTTAAAAAAATTAAAATATGATGCATTTTCCTATTTGATATAAATGCTATGCTTGTCGTTTGGCTTCCAATAGAGCAGAGGATGGCTGATAATGGATGGATGTACACCGGCCGTGTTAGTGCGACTAATAAAACAGATGAGTGGATAAGGAAGACTTGGCATTTAGTGAAGGAGTTGGCGCGTGGTACAAAACAGAAGGTTCAGCCACTTTGCCCGTGCAATCGTTGCTTGAAGCATCACCGTCGTGGAAAGGATGACATGTTTAAACACCTTCTGCAATATGGGTATATGCCTCGTTACGTCACGCAGATCGACTTTGATGAGCACGAACGTGACAGAGGTGAGGTGATGCGGCAGCGGCTCAATGGCAATGAGTACGATGGGGTTAGAGACTTTCTAGATGATCTTGTCGATGCCCACATGCCGAGTCGCCACCTTCACGGGAGGAACCGCCAGAACCGGAGGAACCTCCGAACCGGAGGAACCAGAGCCAGCCGCGAAGGCCTTCTATGATATGATAGCCGCTGCTAAGACGCCTCGTACGATGGCGCCGAGATTTCTCAGCTCGATGCCATCTCCCAATGTCTAGCCGACAAGACCCGGTACAACACCACCCGTGACGGCTTCGAAGCAAGTCTGAAAACAGCGGTAACATGTTGCCCAAAGGGCATTGTCTGACTAAAAGCCTGAACGAGACTTGTAAACTCTTGTCGGCTCTCAACATGGTTTTTCTAAGGATAGTCTGTTGTGAAAATGGCTGTGTTCTCTTCTCGGAAACAGCTTTGCGGAGGACAAGTACTGTCCCATTTGTAAGGCCTCTAGGTATGAAGAGGTAACGGGAAAGGATGGTCGGTGAGGCAGTCAAAGATCGCAAAGTCGATTCTTCGGTATCTCCCATTCATAAAAAGAATCCAGCGGCTTTACTTGGTGAGGAGACCGCCAAACAGATGACGTGGCACAAGATGGGGACTCGAATAAAGGACAATCGGGGCGGACGAAGATGGGACATCCATCTGATGGCAATGCATGGAAGAACTTTGATAGAAAATACCCCCATATGGCAGCAGATGCTCGGAATGTCGAATTGCGATAGCTACGGATGGCTTCAATCCATATGGTATGTCGAATTCCAATTACGGTTGTTGGCCCGTGTTTGTAATTCCGCTCAATCTCCCTCCCGGAGTCCTAATGACGAGGAAGACCATGTTTCGTCGCTGATCATTCCAGGGGCCCCATTACCCGGGGAAGAACTTGAGTGTCTACATGCAGCCGATTGTGGAAGATTTGAACCACTCTTGGCACCACGGGACGTTGACGTACGACCGAGCATCGAAGACAAACTTACGCATGAAAGTTTGGTTGCGATACCATGCATGACATGCCCGGGTACGCCCTAACATGCGGATGGTGTACAGCTGGTAAATGGCCATGCCCAAAGGTGTGCAGGCATCGACTTGAGTTCCTTTGGCTAAATAAGGGTCGCAAGTATGTTGCGTTTGACACGAATCGGTGCACCTCAAACGGAGGCATCCGTTCAGAGAAGACAAAAAGAACTTCAAGAAAGGCAAAGTTGTGCATGAAGTAACAGAGGTGCCAAAGTTCGATGGTATAGCTGTTGATGCCGAGCTACGTGCTCTCGTGCCGGCGGCATCGGAAGCTGGCCATCAATTTGAGGGATATGGTGTAACGCACAAGCCGGACTCACGAGGCAGCCTTAACGAAGCTCGAGTATTACAAGGACCTCGAACTTCCCCATAACATCGATGTGATGCACACCGTAAAGAATGTCGCGGAGTCCTTATTTCACACGTGCCTAAACATTCCCGGGAAGTCAAAGGATAATGTCAAGGCTAGAGTCGATGTTGAGAAGCTCTGTGATAGGAAGAAATTACACATGCAACGTCCTTGGCCGTCGAAAGAATTGGTTCAAGCCGCACGCCGACTTCTGCCTTGATTCCATCCAAAAGAAGGAGGCATTCAAGTGGCTAAAATACGTTGTGATGTTCCCCGATGGTTATTGTTCGAATATGAGCAAGGGAGTCAATCTTTCGACGGGAAAAGTCACCGGGCTCAAGAGTCACGACTATCATATATGGATTGAGCGGCTGATGCCGGTGATGCTTCGAGGGTATCTCCCCGAGAAAATATGGCGAGTGCTCGCGGAGTTGAGCCATTTCTTCCGCACGCTACGTGCTAGCAGATATGTCCTAAGGTTATTGAGAAGCTGCAAGTTCAAGTACCGGAGTTGTTATGCAATTTGGAGATGATCTTTCCGCCAGGCTTCTTTACTCCGATGGCACATCTCATTGTGCACCTCGCAAACGAGGCACTATTGGGTGGCCCAGTGCAGTTTCGGTGGCAGGATTTTAATGAGAAAGAGTTCAAGTATATTCGGAAGATTACTGGAAACAAAGCCAAGAGTGAAGCTTGCATAGCTGAGGCAACGTGCCTTCGGGAGATGGCAGATGCCGCAACAACGTACTTTCCTGTTGAAGTTCCCACTCGCATAACCCGGTCTCTCGTTACAATGTCGACGTGCCCATGAATGACCCCAAGCTTCAACTATTCCAATGTCCCGGTGGCAAGGCTGGTAAAGGACAAAAATATAGATTGGAGAGGGAAGAGAAGGATTGCATAATGCTCTATGTGCTTATGAACATGAAGGAAGTGGTGGGGGGGGACGACGACGATGGCGGTCACGATTTCATTAGGTAACATGGTGTAATGCTTATTGTATCTAGTTTCGATCACCTACACTCAACTCGGTCTAATGCTTATTGTATCCTTTCAGCGAATTCACGGATGAACAGTGGTGGCTTCCGCGCGATCCCACGGCGCGGAGTTGGAGACTCTACTGAAAGAGGGTGCTCCGAAGTAAAAATAAACTTTGTGTCTTGGTTCATGAAAAAAGTAATGTCTAAGCTGTCCCTCTTACCTACCAATATGTGACTTGTCCCTGTTATTCCACGTAACTAATGCACACAACAAATTTGAACCGTGATTGTAGGGAGCTGATGCAAACGTTGAGATGACAGATGAGTTGAGATGTGTTTCCCAAGGTTGTAACCGTGACGTCATGAAGTATGAGAAGTATGACGTGAATGGGTTTCGATTCCATACAGAGACACACCAGAAGGGCCGGGCGAATCCAAAAACGATAAATACTGGTGTCTTCACTAAAGGATCCGATACCTTTGATTACTACGGGAGGTTAGAGAATGTATACGAGCTGACCTTCAATCGTACAAACAAACAACTCAATCTCGTTGTGTTCAAGTGTCATTGGTTCGACCCAAGAGGTGGACAGAGAATTACCAAGTCCATTGGGTTAGTTGAAGTTAAGCCTTCCACCACCTATACCGGAGCCGATGTCTATATTGTTGCTCACCAAGCCAAGCAAGTTTATTATTTGCCGTACCCATGCCAGAAAGCGGCCCTCAACGGCTGGGAAGTCGTGTTCCAGGTATCGCCACATGGTAACCTACCGATTCCCTCCGAGGACGATTACAACAACATTGACCCTGTAACATACGAGGGAATTTTCTATCAAGAGGAAGAGGACTTCGGGCACTTTGAGTTAGAATGTGTTCTTGAAGAGGACCTCAGGAACGATGCAGAAACTCGTGGTGAGTCAGTGGTGGATCTAAAGGACATAGATATGCTCGAGAAGTTACAAGTGGAAGATGATAGCGATGATGAGCCTCCACCCGTCTATCAAAATCCAACTTACTACTCAAAAGATAGTGATAGTGATAGTGGCAAGGAGAAACAAAATGAGATTGACGATGAGATTGATGACGGCTGGTGAGGGTCTTTTATGTGTTTATATTTCAACATGCTTCTTATTTGTTTAGTATCTTTATGCTTAGTATTTTTTTTTTTCAACATGCTTCTTTATTGTTTAGTATCTTTATGCTTATTATTTATATATTTTTGAACATGCTTCTTAATTGTTTAGTGTCTTTATGCTTACTATTTATATATTTTTCAACATGCTTCTTAATTGTTTTCTCTTTCTCAATGCAGGTGATTGAACAATATGAGCGGCGGCAAGGAGGACTCGTCGAGCTTGCTTAAGAAGATGCAACAACGCAAGAACAATGTTAGAAGGAGTGAGAGGGAACCGCGTCGCAATCCGCGTTACGAGGACTTTGCGGTAGGAGGAGGAGGACGAGGACGAGGACGAGGACGGGGACGAGGTGGTGGAGCTGGAGGTGGCTTGGGAGGAGGTGGAGGTGGAGGTGGAGGTGGAGGTGGAGGTGGAGGTGGCTGGGGAGGACCGGACTTTGAGCCACCACCCTCGGCTTCAGGCGACGTTGCTTCCGGGTTCTTTTTGGAGGGGACGTCTAGAGAGGAGGCGGAGACGGAGTCTAGAGCCGAGGAGGACTCTAGCCGCGGGTTTGAGACTCCGGAGGAGGATGGGCGGCCGAAGGCACTGAAGATTCGTGGGGAAGCGAGAGTCCCCGACGAGAGGAAGGAGCCTAAGACCCATGAGGCGAAGACCCTTATAATTCCTGCTGGCACTGAGTAAGTGTACTAATTTGGCAATTTCGATTTTCATGTACTAATGTTTGATTTTCATGTACTAATGTTTGATTTTCATGTGCTAATGTTTGATTTTCATGTGCAGCAATTGGATATTTCCTCCGGGGGTCAAGGGGCGCCTGCCTAGCAGCATGATTGGAGCTTTGCTTAGGAAGTTCTGGCCGGGCAAGTACTATCCCCTCGGCACTGTCCCGGTGGCGAGATGAAGCTAGCCACTACTTGGACGGACTACGAGAGTGCCCCTGGCGTAGGCTTCCCGACGGCTGCTGAGGCCGTGATGAGAAAGTTTTGGGTAAGACATATTTTCTCGAGCTTCGTTCATATTTGATGACCCCAATGTTCTAACTCATGAATCTCACAATTGTTTTTTGCATGATTGAAGTGTTTTTATCGTGTGGCGCCCGAGGTTGAGGAGGCGGCCGCGAACAGGACTTTGCGGGCGACTTGTGAGAGGTTGACACCGCAGGTGTGGTACAACCAAAGGATCACGTCCGCGGGTCACTGGGCAGAGAGAGGCGAGAGGGTCCATAAGCCGGACATTGTCGGTAAGAATGCTAAGGCCGAGTACGAGATGACGGTGGAGGACTACATGTCGGTGAGTAAAATGTCAATGAGATTCTACATTGCTACTAAGTTGCGATTGCATTAGATTGAGTTGAGTATTGCATTTTCAGGTTATCCCCGATTGGGCCGAGCCGCATGCCGAGGCATGGGAGGAGATGGTTAGGACGAGGTGGCTCAAGATGGACGAGGACTTTGCAGCCGTGGCGAGGCGGAACGCGGAGAACCGAGGCGACGGTGGCACACACTGTGGGGGAAACCTCAGCTACGAGCGCTACAAGGGGAAGACGGTATGTATACATTTTATTTTCCTTCAGGTTCAAAGTTGGTACTCACAACATTTCCTTTCGCGATGCAGAGGGCCGCGTTAGGACCCGAGGAGGAGATGTCTGACCTCGAGATATACAACAAGATGCGGCTTAAGAAGCCCGATCTCTCGCAGCCTCAGCCCTCGCTCCCTGAGTACTTCGGCACCTACGCCGAGGACGTCGAGAACTACTGCGAGATGGTGAGGCATCGTCACCCAGAGGTGGATGACCCCATGAGCGCGGAGGTCGACGAGGAGTCGTTGGTCCTGTCGTCCGGAGGGTTGCCGCATGGCCGTCTCGCCATGCTGAACAAGGCCGTCAAGCATACCCTCACCACGACCTTCACGCGTCTCAAGGCAGGACTCACCAAGGACAGCCCCCCTCTCCCGCCTCGTCGCCGGGCTCGGCAACAACCCGCATACGACGTAAGTTTCCCTCATTTCCATCCTCTTTCCGACTTTCGTTCATACATTGCTAAGTGCTAACGAGACATGAATTTGTGAAATTGTAGCCTGACTTCGAGGCGGCCTACGTGGTCGCTCATCAAGAATATCAGGTGGCCTTCAACCAGCACCAGCAGCAGTTCATGGAGTACATGGCATATATACATGTAAGTTCCAACCTTTGTTTTCGCAAATGATGACAAGTCCCACTTTCCCCTAGTTTGATGCTTCATTTCTGCAAAGACTGACATGTAAACTATCTTGCAGGCGTCGATGGTGGCCAATCAAACTGGACAGACAGCGGATTTAGGGCCGATGCCTCCCTTTCCGGGGCCGGCGCCAAACATGCCATCGAAGGAAAATTTCGCTGCGGAGTACTATGGGAGAACAACGGTAAGTTCTTCGCCAAACCGAATACTACGGCTTTCCTTTGCCTCGCAAATTGCTAACATCTCGGGAACATGTGTGTAGGGAACGGGATGTTCCGGAAATCAGGGTGGTGGGAGGGAGATCACACCGGTTCATCATGGTGGTCCTTCTCCCGGTGCTACACCCGGTACTTCTCCCGGTACTTCTCCCGGTCCTTCTCCCGGTGGTTCTTCCGCAGCTTCTACCGGAAGGAATCGGCCCGGGCCGGTGTCTAGCGGCGACGAGCTCCTCTAGTAGTCCCATGTATCTTATGCACACTATGGCACCATGCATGTATGCACACTATGGCACTATGTATGCATCCCATGTCACTATGACACTATGTATGCAACCTATGGTACTATGACACTATGTATGCACTTGATGTTATATGTATTTGCACTTCATGCCTATGAATTTCATGTGAATTATATGTGCTTGTGTATCCTGTCAAATCTGGAAAACGCGCGAAACAGCAAAAAACGAAAAAAATGAACCAAATTGCACCCTCTACGCCGACGGGTCTACCCTCGGGGTAGCTCCCAGGTTCCACCAGGGCGCGCCACGCGTCCAGAAATGGACCAAATTGCACCCCCTACCCCGACGGTGAAGCCCTCGGCGTAGCGTCCGCCGCCCAGGGACGCCCAGGCCGCGCCACGTGTGCAGGTACCCCGACGGGGAGGCCCTCGGCGTACCGTTGCCCAGGGACGCCCAGGCCGCGCCACGTGTGGAGGTACCCCGACGGGGAGGCCCTCGGCGTACCGTCGCCCAGGGAAGCCCAGGTCCTGCCACGTGTGGGCGTATGCCGACGGGGCGCCCCTCGGCGTAGCGTCGCCCAGGGAAGCCCAGGTCCTGCCACGTGTGGGCGTATGCCGACGGGGCGCCCCTCGGCGTAGCCGTAACGGCCGTCACCTTGACGGTGCCTGTTAGCGCGCTGCGCCGACGGCCCGTACGCCGACGGGTGGGGCCTGCCGTCGGCCCTCTCCGTCTACGCCGACGGGCGGCGCTACGCCGAGGGCCACGTGGCCTCCGCCGAGGCCCACCTTCCCCGAGGAGCTACGCCGAGGGTCCCCGTCGGCGTATCGTACCGGATTCCTGTAGTGCATTTGTTGTATCAGATCTCTTCCTAGGCTGCCGAGTTCACTCGCCGGTGGTGACCGCTGACCACATCAGGAGAAAGTCAAGACTATGGTAATGAACTTACCATGGTCTCGCGGGGAGGAGGGAGATGGAGAAGATCAAAGTGGGACGAATGTCACAAATGATTCTTTCATGGTCTAGGGCCGTTCTTTTCAGGTATGTGTACGTTGTATTGAAAGTCCTAATGCTTTTGCAGTCTAACTATATGTTGCAGGAGAAGAAAGATTATTGATAGTATCAAGAACCTACAAATGACTCGATTAGTGAGTATCCGAACTACCTACCTGTCCATACCTGTCCATTTTTCCTTTCGTTGTTACCTCGCCCGGCCAAAATCTATTCAAGCAGAGGTAATTACTTCAAAAGATTTGTGATGGGAGTTTTGTTCGTTTTAAATATGTACTGCAGCCGTGTGCAAGTTTTTTTTTCTCCATCAGTGAGTTATTCTACCTCAATCTTAATTCCCAATATGTCTTTATACTTGCGTTCAGATTATTTGTTAGCGGCTGATAGTTTAAAATGAGCAGTAGGCCATGCAATAAAAATATAAAACTAAGCATGTGTGCAATGCCGATCTTCAGCTGCAGAATTCTATTTTATAGGTTTGAAATTATTTATGTTTCTCCTTATTACATTTATTCCGTGCATAGTTCTCTGCCCATTTTATTCATAAACTCTAATTTGGTTACTGTACATACAAAATTAACTTTGGACGGCTGTTGAATTTCTGTATACATATATACAAGAATAATATATCATTTTAAAATTTGTGCATTTGGCATGGCATGTTTGCCATTCTTGATTTATGTTTTCTTGCATCGCTATGAGTTTGACAGATCACCTACTTATTTAGCACGTATTTCCCATCTACAATGAAAATGAATTATGATTTCAGACATTTTGTTTGGTCTGTCTAGCTTATAAAGCATTTGGGAAGAGAGGGAAGAATCTTATATCTACCTAGGTACAATGAAAACTATTTATCTTGAAAACGAGTAGGTACAACAATAAGTGAAAAACTTTTGGGGTTGTATCTTTGAATTTGTTGGATGGGCGATATATGAACCACAATGTTACTTTGTGATATACATGTAATACATACACATTTTTATGATTTATTTTTCAGAATTTCGTTCTCGAAAAATCAATCACAACATGGTCCCGCAGCAACGCGCGGGGTATCATCTAGTTTTTTAGACAACCCAGCTGCTAAGCTTTATTGATTTGGTAACAACGTTTACAGGAAAAAGTTTTACTATTTACTTTGCGGATTCCGCTTCTAGTCGAGCGCTCACGGAAGAAAGAAGTCTAGATAACCCCTATGTTTCAGGTTTAAGACGTTTAACCCCCTTAGATTTAAAGTGGAGCACATAACCCCCTCAAGTATGACATACCGGTTAAATTACCCCCTTGAGGTGTTTTTTTGAATTAAACACATATATATTAAGCTAGCAAGCCGTCTCATCAAAACCTTCCAGTCCCCTTAGGTACCCTGGTAAGGAAAAGAGTGCGTCTGATACTTGCTGCCGATAATCATTCAATGGTTACATCGTTTAGGAGCCTATCAAGGAGGCAGCTAGGGGGATCATCGTCCCAATTACAAGAGATCTTATTGGAATAACTATACCTAGCTAACTCATGGGCTACCTGGTTTGCTTCTCTAGGGCAGAGCTTAAAAGAGACTTCACCAATATTTGTAATTTTGTCTATACACTCTGCGTAGATTGCCGCTGATTCATTCCACCATCTTTGTTCTCCGGTGAAGGCTTCAATTGTTTCACTAGAATCTGATTCCGCAATAATCCGGTTACATCCTAGCCTCTCAGCCAAAGTTAATAGCTCTTTCATTGCATGAGCTTCCGCCATAGCCACTGAAGAGACATGTGGGAGCATCACACAACAAGCTGCAACTAGGCGACCCTCAAAATCCCTGATCACAGCTCCAGCCGAACCAGCATCGTCATCTGCATAAAATGAAGCATCCACATTTACCTTGAGAACCCGGGGTTCAGGCCTAATCCATCGTTCATCGCGCAAGTCACGCCTTTTCCGTTTCCTTGCATTGGCAGTGATAGTCAGAATGGGTAGTTTGCATTTGTACATAGGCGGTACATCTTCATTGTGAGTTCTCCTCCTTTTGATCCACCATAGATACTAAAAAGCCACAGCAATTGTTTCCTTTAAGTTAACTATTTGGAGACCTGGATACGTATTGTCAGGAAGACGCAACAGGTGTTCAAGGACAGCAGAGCCGGCCCTATCAATCACTTGTGCTTCCTGGATGACTTGACTCAGCCCGAGTTGTTCACAAATTTCATTTGTTGTTTCACAAGTGAATAATAGATGGTGGATATCTTCTGCACCTATGTGACATATTGGGCATTCTCCACTTGTTCCAAGTGTCTATTTGCTAGTATAGTTTTTAGAGGAAGAATTCCATGGAGAGCTCTCCACATAAAAATCTTTACATTACTCGGGATGTCCGGCTTCCAGAGTTTTCTCCATACTGGATTCAGTGTTGATGCTCCTGGTAATGCTAGCCGTGCAGCATTGTGATCAAATTGGTGGCGCCACTGCATATAATATGCCGACCGTACAGTAAAATATACATGCTTAGTAAGAGACCAGGAAATAAAATCATTGAAGCCATTTGTATTCAAAGGGATTTGGCAAATTCGGTTTGCATCTACAATATTGAAAATAGAGTTGATCAACTCGGCATCCCACTGGCATGTTATTGGGTCTATAAGCTAACAGACTTTTGTTAGAATTGTGTTACCCCGCTGAGATGTAACCCTCATATTTAGGCTAGAGGGTATCCAAGGATCACTCCATATTTTAATATCCTCTCCATTCCCCACCCTCCAAATAAATCCTCTCTTGGAAGTGGCTAAACCGGCTAATAGACTTTGCCAAGTAAAAGATGATCCTGCCTTTGGTCCTGCCTGTAGAATATTGCCTTGTGGATAGTACTTTGCTTGTAGAACTCTAGCACATAGAGAATTAGGCTCGTCAATTAATATCCATATTTGTTTGGCCAACATAGCTAGATTAAAACTCTGAAAATCTCGAAAACCCATGCTCCCTTAATTCTTTGGGTAGCAAAGTTTCCACCATGCAAACCAATGCATTTTAAAACTCTGGAAATCTCGAAAACCCTTGAGGTGGTTTTTGATTCTAGGGATTTCTGTTTTCGTGCCCTCGGGTCCTTAGTTGTGCTCAGTTTTCCCCAGCTCCTTAGTTTTTCCTCAGTTTTCCCCAAGTCCTTGTTTGAAACGCGCAGACGACAGGATTCCCGTTTAGTTGACCGTTCCGTGCTGACGTGTGGAGCCGCGTCGTGTAGGCCCGCATCGCATGGGGCTGGTAGAAAGGGACCGCGTGGGACAGGATGAGATAGCGTTTGGTTGCACGTGAGTAGGAGCTGGGTTTTGTCTCTCTCGGCCCAAATTGGCATTTTCCCTTTTAAGAGTACCTTTTCTGCCTCCTTCTCTCTGCTTTTTTCACCTAATTAGTATCAAATCTAGAGAAGCTTGCATTTCTGTCTTTCTTCAATTATTATTTGTGCCTTTTGGCCCTCATTGTTTGCCCAATATGGCAGCAAATCTAGTAGGGAGCCCAATCTAGTACTCCATCTGGTCCATATGTATGTAGTTAAATCTAGAAGCAAATCTACAGGGAATGTACGATAAATTCACAAGGTCATATAATAGAATAGGGATAGATAATAGGGATCCCTCCCTAGATAATAAGCTGCATTCAGCAGCCAAACATAATAGGGTTCGAGGTTCTTCACAGCACCATCATACTAACAACATAACAACGAGGGATCCCTAGCTAACAACAAAGGGATCCCAACAACAAAATGGAGGAGGCAGCAGCAGCACACGTCCAGGACTCCGCCTACCCCATCTGCCTCTGCCTCCACTTGTTGCTCCCCTTGGGAGCCTTGGGCTTGAGCGGAGGCATGCGCCCGGCGGAGATCTCCACCCGCTGGATGCTGCGGAGGTGCATGCCGAGCGCCATGTGCTTGGCGCGGAAGGAGTGGGGGTTCACCAACGCGCCGACCTTGGGGTTGGTGTTGCCGATGTTCTCGGCATGCGTGAGGACGCAGTTGAAGTCAGTGCCGCCGAGCCTCCTAGTGCAGAAGGGGCACCTGTAGACACCCTTGGCGAAGTAGGAGACGTACTGGCCAACCTGCAGCCTCCGCAGCACCTGGCAAGTCTTGATGTCATGGTGCTCATCGTCGCTGCCGACGTCGCTGCCAAACAGCTGATCCATATCAAACGGGAACTATTAGTGAATGAGTTGCAACGATGACTAACGTGCATGATAACAAAGTTAGGAAAAACAGAGGCAGCCTCAGTTAGAGTGGACACGATTATATGTCTACAGGGACGGTGTAAGTGAACCAAAGCTCATGCACAACAGATTTGTACACAGAAATGGTTCGCTGGACCCTCCCTGTAAAAATCTTTGCCCACCGATTCATCATAGGCAAAGAAACAGATTCCAGATCTGAACTTGAACACATTCCAGATTATCTGCAAAATTAAACGGTTGATATCTTTTGATTCGTGCATAAAATAACTGATTGAGATCCTATGATTACTTGCATAAATTAACTGATTGACATCCCATTATTACTTGCATAAATTAACCGAATGGCTGAACCCCAAATCTTAAACGAAATCAAGGAGGGATCAAAGCAAAATGGAATAAAATCGGCGCAAATATTAGCCCAATACTCATCCATCCACAGATCCATCTACACCAGCAAAAATAGGGTTCAAAAAGGAATGGGGGACAAAAAAGGAAGCAAACCGTAGTTACCTCGTTCCATGGGTCCTCCATGGAGGTGTCGTAGGGGTTCGGGGGCGGGACGTACGGCACCTCCTCGTAGGGGTCCCATCCCGGCGGGATCTGAGCGCCACCGGCGGTACCAGCCTCCGATGCACCGGTGGAGGAGGCGGCGACGTCCGTTGAGGGGACGGCGGCGACGTCCGTTGAGGGGACGGCGTCGAAGAGGGAGGCGTCGCGCTTGGAGCCGACGGCGCCGTGGACGATGGGATTGGCATTCTCCTTGTCCATCTCGCCGGCAGAGGAGAGGGAGAGGGTTTTTTGCTTTGGAGAAGATGATGGGACGTGAGAGAGGCGGCGTTGCGTAGGCGAGTGAGAGTGACATAGATAGTGTGAGGAGGCGTCTATAAAGGCAAGGGGTGGTTAATGCAACCCGCGTCCTACGCGTCCACCGCTGCACGTCTGCACGTCTTGGACTTCTGCAATGCGACACGCGTCCACGATTGCACGTCTTCGACTTCTGCACCGCGACCGGCGTCTACGCGTCAACAATTGCACGTCTTCCATTTCTGCACCGCAACACGCGTCCTCGAGTCTAACCCTGGAAATTTAGATATACTCAGGTATAACCTCGAGTATTATACTAGCATTTTTTGTGTGCTCAGTTTTCCCCTTGAGTGCTAATACTGGCTAGTGCAATATGCTCAGTTTTACCCTCAAGTAGCTGGTCAACAGACAGTCAACAAATGGGATTAACTAGTTAAATGAGTCATTTAATGTGCAAAAAATTCCGAAAAATAGTGGCACATACTCATGGAGTCTTTACCACAAATTGCCAGTTCTCAAAACATAGATAAGTCATAGATAAATCAAGTTTTACCACAAATTGCCACTTCTCAAAGGCCTTCTCAAATCACCTAGTACCTATGAAGGTGCATGGTTTTCCACAATAAGCCCTTCCCAAAACAGCTTTCCCCAAAACATACTTTGTCTAAATGAGGCCACAATTCTCACACTCATGTATATTTCTATTGCAAATAGTTTGAGATAGGCCAAGATGGGTTTTATTGTACAAAACACGCATTTTCCATTTTTTAAATCTCATATTTGAATCCCTTAGTCTATTTATTACATAGGTGCCCTTGGTTTCTTGTACCTCTCAGTTTTGCCCTCTCCCTCCACAAATTCTCTTACACGTGCAACATTGCCCTGATTGGTCTAGCCCATGTCACGCGGATCGTGCCCGCCGACCGTTGATCGTATGATCTAACGGGCAGGATAACCCCTCTCTGTCGGCGGTTACCTTCCACTCTCTAAGTATGCTAAAGGGCGGTTTTCTGTATTCATTTTCACGCGCTAAAAATTATAAACTCTTTTAGGCATTACTTTTCACGCAAAAAATGATAAACCATCACCGATTTGTTGTAGCCATTAATTTTCACGCAAAAAATGATAAACCATCACTGATTTGTTGTAGCCATTAATTTTCACGAAAAAAATGATAAACCATCACCGATTTGTTGTAGCCATTAATTTTCACGCAAAAAATGATAAACCATCACCGATTTGTTGTAGCCATTAATTTTCACGAAAAAAATGATAAACCATCACCGATTTGTTGTAGCCATTAATTTTCACGCAAAAAATGATAAACCATCACCGATTTGTTGTAGCCATTAATTTTCACGAAAAAAATGATAAACCATCACCGATTTGTTGTATCCATTACTTTTCATGCAAAAAATGATAAACCATCACCGATTTCTTGTAGCCATTACTATTCACGGTAAAAATGATAAACGAACCAATCTATCTATCTCTGTATTTGAAGTTTGGAAGGGTTCACCATCTAGTTATGTTAACTTTCGAGGTTTTGACCTGAAAACAAATGGGTATTATAAAGGGAAATAAAAGTTCAAAAAAATGTAAAAACGAAACAATCTACCTATCTTTGTATAGAAGATCGTCTGTATGATTTTTGAGGTCATTTAGAGAAGGTAGAAAAAAATCCCTTTTGAGAAGGTCGAAAAAACCTAACTTGTTACAAAAGCTGGTTTCAGTGAGACCTAACCAAATTTGGCATATATTATGCCATATCTATAACAACAAGGAATATCTAAAAGGGAAAGTTTCACAAAATTTGAAATTTATGGCGAAAATGATGCCATACATGATGCTGTTTTTCGAGGTTTTGACCTGAAAATCAATTGGTTATTATAAAGGGAAATAAAAAGTTCGAAAAATATAAAAACGAAACAATCTATCTATCTATGTATAGAAGATCAGCTGTATGAAATTTGAGGTCATTTAGAGAAGGTAGAATAAATCACCTTGTTAGAAAAGCTGGTTTCAGTGAGACGAAACGGCATGCGTTTAAGCAAAGTGATTTTTTCGAACATATCCAAATGACCCCAAATTTGCCATACATGATGCCATACGTGTAACAACAAGGAACCCTATCTAAAAATTGTCAAAAAAGTTTGCCCAACCGTATAGCTCTATCAAAAAGAACCTCACCATGGCCCTAGTATAATTTTGGGCTTAGTTACAAACTTTCGTTACCTAACCTTCAACACGAAACTTGTTTCAAATCACTTTTGGCGTACAAGAAACAAATCCCTCCTTGATTCGAGCACCATAGCCTCCAAACATTGCTGATGCCGATATCGGCATGGTCAAAACGGCTATGCTCACTAATGACCCACAAGTATAGGGGGTGTATCGTAGTATTTTCGATAAGTAAGAATGTCGATCCCAACGAGGAGCAGAAGGTGTTGACAAGCAGTTTCGATGAAGGATTCACTGTAAATGCTCACAGACAAGTATTCAGGGGGTTTAGATGTAACAGTTGAATAAAGTACGAGTAAGTAAAGTGTGAGAGTAACAATTGCAGCGAGTGGCCCAATCCTTTTTAGCACAAAGGACAAGCCGGTTTGTTTACTTATAATGACCAAACGTTCTCGAGGACACATGGGATTTTAGTCTAGTGCTTTCGCTACATACGGCTAAATAATCTTCATTGTTATGATAAGTGTTGTGTGGGTGAACCTATGCTAATGTACCGCCCTTCCTAGGACTAATACATACTTGTGATTATACCCCTTGCAAGCATCCGCAACTACAAGAAAGTAATTAAGAATAAATCTAACCACAGCCTTAAACTCTGAGATCCTGCGATCCCTCCTGCATCGATATACCAACGGGGGTTTAGGTTTCTGTCACTCCGGCAACCCCGCAATTGGCAAACGAATACAAGATGCATTCCCCTAGGCCCATAAATGGTGAAGTGTCATGTAGTCGACGTTCACATGACACCACTAGAAGAATAACACCACAACTTAAATATCATACCATTGAATATTACTCAACCATAGTTCACTACTAACATTTAGACTTCACCCATGTCCTCAAGAACTAAACGAACTACTCACAAGACATCATATGGAACATGATCAGAGGTGATATGATGATGAATAACAATCTGAACATAAACTTGGTTCAATGGTTTCACTCAATAGCATCAACAACAAGTAGAAATCGATACCGGGAGAGTTTCCCCTATCAAACAATCAAGATCAAACCCAAATTGTTACGGCGATGACGGTGTCCAGCGGTGGAGACGGCGGTGATGATGGTGGAGATGATGATGATGGTGATGGAGATGATGTCCAGCTCGATGACGGTGGCGATGGCGTCGATTTCCCCCTCCCGGAGGGAATTTCCCCGGCGGATTCCTGCCCGCCGGAGAGCTCTTTTCTCTCTGGTGTTCTCCGCCCCGCAGAGGCGGCTGTAACTCTTCGCGAGGTACCCTCTGTGGCTTAGGTTTTCGGGACGAAGGATTTCGCGAAGAAAAGGAGGCGAAATGGGCTGTGGGGCCCCCACACCACATGGTGGCGCGGCCAGGCCATGGGCCGCGCCGCCCTATGGTGTGGGCCCACCCTGGGTCTTCTCAGCTCCCCCTTCTGGCTTCCTTCGTCATCTGGAAAAATAAGATTTTTGGTATAATTTCCTTCCACAGTTGATCTTCTGAAATATTGCGTTCTGACGGTGCTTTTTCCAGCAGAATCCTGGCTCCGGCGCTTGATCCTCCAATAATGATGAAACATGCAAAATAGATGAAATAACATAAGTATTGTATCCAAATATGAAATATATCAATGAATAACAGCAAATTATGATATAAAATAGTGATGCAAATTGGACGTATCAACTCCCCCCCCCAAGCTTAGACTTCGCTTGTCCCCAAGCGAAACTGAGCTCGCTAAACAGGACCACATGTTTATGGAGTGAAGAGTCGATAAATAAAATACGGACAAGAAGCATCATATTCATTCGCACAAGACATTATAGTATACAACTTCATCATATAACTCAACTTGAAACAAGTATAAGGTAATCACAAATAAAGGTGCATAAGAAATCATAATTGGTGATGGCAAACTTCGTTCTTGGTCAGAGAACAATTAACAGATTATACTTATCTCATTGAGCAGCGCTCTCATGTTAAAATTTATAAGGCACAACTTGCATACTCAATCATAATGGTCTCTTCATGATCATTGATAACTTGCAAAGCTATATTCATTCAGATAAAACTTGTACTAAACAAGGAAGAATAAAAGACATGATGAAGCAAATCACAATATAATGGTTTGATCACAACTACTCAAATGCTTGCTTGAGATGGAGGGAAATAGGTTTACTGACTCAACATAAAGTAAAAGACAGGCCCTTCGCAGAGGGAAGTAGGGATTAAATCATGTGCTAGAGCTTTTTCAGTTTTGAAATCATATAAAGAGAATAAAAGTAACATTTTTGAGAGGTGTTTGTTGTTGTCAACGACTGGTAGCGGGTACTCTAACCCCCTTGCCAGACAAACCTTCAAAGAGCGGCTCCTATATTATTTTTATTTTGTGCGGCACTCCTTCCAACCTTTCTTTCACAAACCATGGCTAACCGAATCCTCGGGTGCCTGCCAACAATCTCATACCATGAAGGAGTGCCTTTTTATTTTAGTTTTATTATGATGATGACACTCCCCCAAACCTTTGCTTACACAAGCCATGGCTAACCGAATCCTTCGGGTGCCGTCCATCAATCACATACCATGGAGGAGTGTCTATTTAGTTTAATTAATTTGGGACTGGGAATCCCATTGCCAGCTCTTTTGCAAAATTATTGGATAAGCGGATGAAGCCACTAGTCCATTGGTGAAAGTTGCCCAACAAGATTGAAAGATAAAACACCACATACTTCCTCATGAGCTATAAAACATTGACACAAATTAGAGATACTAAGTTTTGAATTGTTTAAAGGTAGCACATGAAGTATTTACTTGGAATGGCAGAAAATACCATGTAGTAGGTAGGTATGGTGGACACAAATGGCATAGGTTTGGGCTAAGGTTTGGATGCACGAGAAGTATTCCCTCTCGGTCTGGGTCTTTGGCTAGCAAGGTTAATTAGCAAGCATAAGAGTCGAGGGAAACAAACAAATATACATGTGATAGAAACAATCATGCATCTTCCTTGTAAGCACAAACAATTTTAACTTCAGAATAATAAGCTATGAGCTAATCAAGAAAGAAAGACAATGAAACAACTACATGTATTTCTCTTTTCTACTTAAACCTCAAAGTGTTGTTGCTATTGACCAATGCTAAGTTTGCCAAAACCAAATAGATTTATTCAATGCTCCCAAAGTGATACCAATACTAATGACAAGGTAAATCATATAATAGAGATTGCAAACTAAAATAAGATATGCAATATGTAAATGATAAGACTTCTCATTAATATTCCATAACGATAACTCACACCAAGGGATACATAGATAACCAACTAAAGGAGAGATGCTTCCAAACTGCAACCCATCTTATATGATAACTTCCCTACTCATGATATGACACTACTTGACAATAAAAGTAAAAGGTAGTGATGATGTGATACCGCGGCACTCCCCCAAGCTTGGAACAAACCAAGGGGATGCCAATACCGATGATGAATTACTCCTTCGGCGATGGTGGTGATGAATTCCTGACAAGCTTCTCAATAAGCTCCTGAAGCTCATCAATCCTGTATGTGAGATTGCGAATCATCTCTGAATTGTGCTCGACGCGGTTAAGGAGTCTGTCCGACGGTGAGTCCCAGCTCTTGGAGTTATTTCCCCACTCTTCAGCCTCAGGCTCCTTCCCTCCTGCAGTGTTAGAACGATCTATATCCCACTGGCTAGGCAATGCTGCCTTTGGAGTCCCTTCAATTTGATTATTGAAAATTAGATTGTGGAAGGGATGGTGAATGCCTGATAGAGATGTTTTCGGAGCTAGGTAATGACGTGGAACCGCTCCTCCAGTGCGAATTCTTGCGCTCTTGTTTGCACTAAAAGGGTTGTCCACCACCTTGATGCTTGCGATGGTAGCATGCGGGTGTGCGCGCGAATCTTCCTCCACCTCTTCTTCATCCTCTTCCTTGACGTCCTTGTCTTCCTTTTTCCACCCAAGATCTCGATCATCTTCATCTGGAAACTCCTTGCCCTTGTTCTTGGAGACCATGGTGCTTCTAAACTGAAAACAGATCCTGGCAGAAACAGCTCGAAACAAAACACGTCGAGAAAACGATATACAGACCTCCAGGGGTCCGGGGGATTATATAGCAAAAAATTTCACGACACAAGGAAAGTACCAGATCGAACTAGAGTCGGAAAGGGGCGACGAGGCGGCCAAACCATAGGTCGGCGCGGGCCCAGGTCAGGCCGCGCCGCCCTATGGTGGCACCCCCTCGTGCGTCCTTTCCACTCCGTTTCGAACTCGTAATTTTTCATATTTTCCAAAAACAGCAAAAATATTGTTCGGAAAGTAAATTGCGTACTTTTCATTACCAGTACTGTTACCTATTCAAAATCGAGTTCTGGCGGACTGTCAATTTGCCCTTTGATGAAAGCCTCCGGTGTTTCCACTTGAATAATATCAACATCAACATTATAGGAATCACCTGAGATATAATGCTTGAGTCTTTGTCCATTCACCACTTGCGTGGCATTGCCTTGGAGAGAGCTAATTTTGATTGCTCCTGAACGATACACCTCCTCGACAACATATGGTCCTTCCCATTTCGAGAGTAATTTCCCTGCAAAGAATCTGAGACGAGACCGATACAATAGGACTTTATCCCCAATATTAAATTCTCTTTTGATAATCCTTCTATCATGCCATTTTTTGACTTTCTCCTTAAAGAGTTTAGCATTTTCTTAAGCTTCACTTCTCCATTCATCTAGAGAACTTAATTGCAACAACCTCTTATCACCGGCAAGTTTAGGATCTTTATTTAACTCTCTAACTGCCCAATAAGCTTTGTGCTCTAGTTCTAAAGGTAAATGACAAGCTTTCCCATAAACCATTTTATAAGGTGACATTCCCATGGGATTTTTATAAGCAGTTCTATAAGCCCATAGTGCATCCTTCAATTTACTAGCCCAATTCTTTCTAGTTTTATTAATGGTCTTTCCCAAAATAGACTTAATCTCTCTATTTGATAATTCTACTTGACCACTAGTTTGAGGATGATAAGCGGAAGCAATTCTATGATTAATACCATACTTAGCAAGAGTTTTTCTAAAATCTCCATGAATAAAATGAGAACCTCCATCAGTCATAATATATCTAGGCACTCCAAATCTAGGAAAAATAATGTCTAAAAGCATTCTTAAAGAGGTCTCACCATCAGCACTTTTTGTAGGTATTGCTTCCACCCATTTAGTAACATAATCAACAGCAACAAGTATATGAGTGTTACCTTCTGAAGACGGAAAAGGTCCCATGAAGTCAAATCCCCAACAATCAAACGGTTCAATAACAAGAGTATAATTCATAGGCATTTCATTACGTCTGGAGATATTACCAACCCTTTGGCATTCATCACAAGATAAAATAAACTTTCTCGCATCCTTGAAGAGAGTTGGCCAATAAAAACCTGATTGTAGAACCTTTTGCGCGGTTCTTTCTCCGGCGTGATGTCCTCCATAAGCACTACCATGACATTTACTCAATATCTCTTGTTGTTCATATTCGGGAACACATCTTCGCATAATACCATCCACTCCTTCTTTATATAAGTGTGGGTCATCCCAGAAATAGTGCCTCAAGTCATAAAAGAATTTCCTCCTTTGCTGAGCTGAAAAGGTTGGAGGCAAGTACTTGGAAACAATAAAGTTAGCATAATCAGCATACCAAGGACCTGTCTCGCGAGCTCACCTTTATTACAGCCAATTGTTCATTTGGAAAACTATCATTAACAGAACAGGATCATAAGCAATATTTTCCAATCTAGACAAATTATCAACAACAGGATTATCAGCACCTTTCCTATCTACAATATGTAAATCAAATTCTTGCAAAAGAAGTACCCATCTAATAAGCCTCGGCTTAGCATCTTTCTTTGTCATAAGGTATCTAATTGCAACATGATCGGTATGAATAGTAACTTTTGAATCAACAATATAAGATCTAAATTTATCACAAGCAAAGACTACAGCTAATAATTCTTTTTCAGTTGTAGCATAATTTCTTTGAGCAGCATCAAGAGTTTTACTAGCATAATGAATAACATTCAGTTTTTTATCTACTCGCTGTCCAAGAACAGCCTACAAAGAAAATCACTAGCATCACACATAATTTCAAATGGTAAGTTCCAATCAGGAGGTTCAACTATAGGAGCAGTTGTTAAGGCTTTCTTTAGAGTTTCAAAAGCTTCCTTACAATCATCATCAAAAACAAAAGGTACATCTTTTTGAAGAAGATTAGTAAGAGGTTTTGAAATCTTGGAGAAATCTTTAATAAATCTCCTATAAAACCCAGCATGACCAAGAACACTACGAATACCTTTAACATCCCTAGGATAGGGCATCTTCTCAATTGCTTCAACTTTAGCTCTATCAACTTCAATACCTCTCTCAGAAATTTTATGTCCCAATACAATTCCTTCATTAACCATAAAGTGGCATTTCTCCCAATTAAGAACAAGGTTAGTTTCTTCACATCTCTGCAAAACTTTATCAAGGTTTCGCAAGCAACTATCAAAAGAATTCCCATAGACGGAAAAGTCATCCATGAATACCTCTACAATACTCTCACAAAAACCATGAAAAATAGCAGACATGCATCTTTGAAAAGTAGCAGGAGCATTACATAAACCAACAGGCATACGTCTATAAGCATAAGTTCCATAGGGACAAGTGAAAGTGGTTTTCTCCTGATCTTTAGCTTTAACAGCAATTTGTGAAAACCCAGAATAACCATCAAGAAAACAAAAATGAGTATTTTTAGACAATCTTTCTAGCATTTGATCAATAAATGGTAAAGGGTAATGATCTTTCTTAGTAACTTTATTAACTTTTCGAAAATCAATGCACATTCTATACCCTACAACTACTCTTTGAGGGATGAGCTCATCATTATCATTAGGCACAACAGTCATTCCTCCTTTCTTGGGAACGCAATGCACAGGACTAACGCATCTACTATCAGCAATAGGATATATAATACCAGCTTCAAGAAGTCTTAATACCTCATTCCTTACCACTTCCTTCATCTTCGGAATTAGACGACGCTGATATTCAACAACAGGCTTTGCATCATCCTCCATATTAATAGCATGTTGGCAAATAGAAGGAGAAATCCCTTTCAAATCATCAAGAGTGTAGCCAATAGCTCCTCGGTGCTTCTTCAATATTTCCAATAACCTTTCTTCCTCAATCTCTGAAAGCTTAGAACTAATAATAACAGGATATATTTTCTTATCATCAATATGAGCATATTTAAGATTATCAGGTAAAGGCTTTAAATCAAAAACAGGATCTTCCTTTGGTGGCGGTGTTGTACCCAAATCTTCCACCGGTAAATCATGCTTGAGAATAGGCTGGCGGAGAAAAATTTCCTCAAGCTCATCTCTTTCTTTCCTAAAAACTTCACTCTCGCTATCCTCCAAATGTTGCTGCAAAGGATTGTTAGGAACAAGAACAATAGATGCACATTGCTCCATTTTAAAATCATCACTAGGCAAATCAGCTTTATAAGGAGTTTTGGTAAATTTAGAGAAGTTAAACTCATAAGATTCACCAGCAAATTTAGTCAAAATTTTCTCTTTCTTGCAATCTATAATAGCTCCACAAGTATTTAGAAAAGGTCTACCAAAAATAATAGGACAATAATCACTAGCAGCAGAACCAAGTACCAAAAAGTCAGCAGGATATTTAATCTTACCGCATAAAACTTCCACATCTCGAACAATACCAATTGGAGAAATAGTTTCTCTATTAGCCAGCTGAATAACCACATCAATATCTTCAAGTTCACAAGAATCAATTTCGTGCATAATCTCCGTGTAAAGCTCATAAGGAATAGCACTAACGCTTGCACCAATATCACATAATCCATAATAGCAATGATCACCAATTCTAACGAGATAGCATAGGAACACTAACTTGTTTGGGTTTATTAGGATGTGAAACAATATTAGAAGCATCTTCACAGAAAATAATATGACCATCCTCCACATTTTCAGTCACAAGATCTTTAACTATTGCAACAGCAGGTTCAACTTTTATTTGTTCTTCAGGTTCTACAGGTTTCTTTTCACTTTTATGAACCGCACTATTTATAACAGAATACTCCTTCATTTTAGCAAGGAAAGGAGTTTTTTCAATATAAGCTTCAGGAATAACATGATCAGCAGTTTCAACTACAACGCATTTATTAATAGATGAATCAATTTTATCTTTATACGGTTCATGATACTTATCAAAATTCTTCTTTGGCAATTCATAATGAGAGGCAAAAGCTTTATAAAGATTTGCAGCAACTTGAGAATCAAGACCATATGTAGCACTCATATTACGAAATTTATCAGTATCCATAAAAGCTTCAATGCATTTATAATCATAAATTATACCTGATTCTCTATCCTTGTCGTTCTCCCAACCTTCAGTATTTTCTTGGATCCGATCAAGAAGGTCCCTTTTAAACTCTTCTTTGTTGCGTGTAAATGATCCAGAACAAGAAGTATCCAGCAAGGTCTTGTCTTGAAAAGAAAGTCTTGCATAAAAATTATCAATAATAACATTACCAGGAAGCTCATGAATGGGGCATTTGAGCATTAAAGACTTCAATCTCCCCCAAGCTTGGGCAATACTCTCTCCATCATGAGGCCAAAAATTATATATACGATTCCGATCCTTGTGAATTTCACTTGGAGGATAGAACTTAGAATAAAACCGGGGCACAATATCATTCCATTCAAGAGAATCCCCATTATCCAGTAATTTATACCAATGCGCCGCCTTACCGGACAGCGATAAAGAGAATAGTTTCTTCCTCACTTCATCCATAGCAATACCTGCACACTTGAATAAACCGCATAATTCATGTAAGAACAATAAATGATCTCCAGGGTGGACAGTTCCATCCCCTTCATAGCGGTTATCCATAACACGTTCAATAATTTTCATAGGTATTTTATATGGTATCACTTCCTCACCTGGCGCCTCATCCACTACCGTTGCAGTAGTAGTAGATTTCCCAAATAAAAATTGAAGAGAAGATCTCTCCATAATGACTTATAGCAGCAGGCGGAAATAAAATCAGCACAAACAGTAAAGGTTTTCCTTACCAATTCCACTTACCAATAGCGCTTCACTCCCCGGCAACGGCGCCAGAAAATAGTCTTGATGACCCACAAGTATAGGGGGTGTATCGTAGTATTTTCGATAAGTAAGAATGTCGATCCCAACGAGGAGCAGAAGGTGTTGACAAGCAGTTTCGATGATGGATTCACTGTAAATGCTCACAGACAAGTATTCAGGGGGTTTAGATGTAACAGTTGAATAAAGTACGAGTAAGTAAAGTGCGAGAGTAACAATTGCAGCGAGTGGCCCAATCCTTTTTAGCACAAAGGACAAGCCGGTTTGTTTACTTATAATGACCAAACGTTCTCGAGGACACACGGGATTTTAGTCTAGTGCTTTCGCTACATACGGCTAAATAATCTTCATTGTTATGATAAGTGTTGTGTGGGTGAACCTATGCTAATGTACCGCCCTTCCTAGGACTAATACATACTTGTGATTATACCCCTTGCAAGCATCCGCAACTACAAGAAAGTAATTAAGAATAAATCTAACCACAGCCTTAAACTCTGAGATCCTGCGATCCCTCCTGCATCGATATACCAACGGGGGTTTAGGTTTCTGTCACTCCGGCAACCCCGCAATTGGCAAACGAATACAAGATGCATTCCCCTAGGCCCATAAATGGTGAAGTGTCATGTAGTCGACGTTCACATGACACCACTAGAAGAATAACACCACAACTTAAATATCATACCATTGAATATTACTCAACCATAGTTCACTACTAACATTTAGACTTCACCCATGTCCTCAAGAACTAAATGAACTACTCACAAGACATCATATGGAACATGATCAGAGGTGATATGATGATGAATAACAATCTGAACATAAACTTGGTTCAATGGTTTCACTCAATAGCATCAACAACAAGTAGAAATCGATACCGGGAGAGTTTCCCCTATCAAACAATCAAGATCAAACCCAAATTGTTAAGGCGATGACGGTGTCCAGCGGTGGAGACGGCGGTGATGATGGTGGAGATGATGATGATGGTGATGGAGATGATGTCCAGCTCGATGACGGTGGCGATGGCGTCGATTTCCCCCTCCCGGAGGGAATTTCCCCAGCGGATTCCTGCCCGCCGGAGAGCTCTTTTCTCTCTGGTGTTCTCCGCCCCGCAGAGGCGGCTGTAACTCTTCGCGAGGTACCCTCTGTGGCTTAGGTTTTCGGGACGAAGGATTTCGTGAAGAAAAGGAGGCGAAAGGGGCTGTGGGGCCCCCACACCACATGGTGGCGCGGCCAGGCCATGGGCCGCGCCGCCCTATGGTGTGGGCCCACCCTGGGTCTTCTCAGCTCCCCCTTCTGGCTTCCTTCGTCATCTGGAAAAATAGGATTTTTGGTATAATTTCCTTCCACAGTTGATCTTCCGAAATATTGCGTTCTGACGGTGCTTTTTCCAGCAGAATCCTGGCTCCGGTGCTTGATCCTCCAATAATGATGAAACATGCAAAATAGATGAAATAACATAAGTATTGTATCCAAATATGAAATATATCAATGAATAACAGCAAATTATGATATAAAATAGTGATGCAAATTGGACGTATCACTCACCGCCACTGCTAGGTCACCGTCAGGATGCACCCTCAATCCCGTCCCCTCATTCGATCACTGACACACCAGAGATACCGCCGAGGCCAATGCCGAACGTACATGCTGATGCCAATGCCAAACATGCATCCACGCCGATGTGGGCACGGCCACGCCGCCCCGCTATGCTGGACGCCATAGACCACCGCGAGATCTTTCCCTTCGCCACCACACTCTTCTAGCACCCATCTATACACGCCAGAAAGGAGAGACACTAGTTTTCTCTACATTGCTCGCGTTCGTGTCGGACACGGTCAGTCAAAGTTTTGAGGTAGTCGTCGATGTCGTCGACCATTTCTTCTCTTCTTTGCATGGTTAAACGCGTCTAGTTCATATCTATCTAATGCGTCTGGTCTTGCCTCATGCAGTTCTTTGTGGATGTCGATCTCATCTCGGCACCCCGCAAACCACCTCCTCTGTGCCATCGCTGTAGAGCTCCGTTTAAAAATCTATTCCTACCCGTGTATTGCCCCTTGTATCAGCGCCATGGCCCACTTGTCATTCGATATACCGAAGCCCCACTCGTGCGCGTTTTGGTCAGGGATACAGCGATGCTTACGGTCAAACAAAGATGGATGGTCTGACGTGTCTTTGCGGGCTCTACGTGGCCCCACTAGTCAGAAGATAACGGTCAACCGTCGGGCAACCGGCCGTTACAGCATCTATGATGGTTTCAGACAAGGTCTTGGGGAAAACTGAGGAAAAACTAAGGAGCTGGGGAAAACTGAGCACAACTAAGGAACCAAGGGCACAAAAATAGAAATCCCTTGATTCTAAAGGCTGTTTTACAGGGCGATATTGGTCCACGTGTAGGCAACGCTTGGGTGAGTTGGCATCTGGTCGTGGTCTAGTCGAACTGCTTCCTTTCCTAGTCAACCTGTTCCGCTCGTCTCTGCTCTTCCCCTCCGTGTGTTTATCTTCCGCGCAGCTCCGCTCGTCTCTCCCATGATCGACGGCTGAATCGGATGACCCGAGGGCGGTCCTCGAACCAGTGCAGGTCCACGGTCCTTCCTCCCCAAAATATTTACCTGTTTCCCTCTTGTGGAGAGGACTTAGGATGGATGGATGAACTGGAAGAGGACGACTCGATTTGGGATGCAAATCGGGGGATTGAATTCAGGCCAGGTCTTAGTGTCAGTACTGCTTGTTTCTCTGCCGATTTGTTTGACAATAGGTAGTGATTTTGAGTTTGGATTACCGGGTATGACTTAAAGTCTTGGTTTTTTCACTACAGTTCTTCAATACTGTTTTGGAGATTGCAGGTTTTTGATTGAAAAAGATTGAGGACCGAACCCAGTGGAGTTGCAGTTAGCGGTTATTTTCAGGAACATCACGTCGTGCAGGTGAGCGGCATTCCTACGATCGTGGGAGCATAACTGCATAAGTACTTACCAGTCTGCTTACAATCTTTGGTGGCCGCTGGAGCTAGCGAGCCTCACGGCACGGAGGGGTACCCGATGAAGGCCTCGGCTTTGAGAACTGTTGTTGCCTAATCGACGGTGCCTCGGAGGAGGGATCCTCACGAGGGGGAGAAGAAGTAGGGGTCATAGGGCAGAGAGTCCTCGGGACGGTGGTACGCGATTTACCCAGCTTCGTAACACCTGCTCGATGACAGGGCCTACTGATGCTTGTCTGGAAATATCTGGGCACTTTCGCGTTGTTACAATGAGTTGTGGCTGTGCCTCTAGGGCTCCCAGGATCCGGCTTATAAAGGCGCACGGTATCCCTTGTTCCATCAAGAATAATTATGTTAGAACTGCTCTATGTGATTTGGGAGTGGGAGTTAGTATTATGCCTTTTCCTCTTTACAAGAGACTTTATTTAGATAAGTTGATACCAACTGATATATCTTTGCAAATGGCTGATAAATCTACTGCTGTTCCTGTTGGTATATGTGAGGATGTTCATGTTCAAGTTGCTAATAATTGCTTAATATTAACTTATTTTGTTGTGTTGGAAAGGCCCGAAGATGATAATATGTCTATTATTTTTGGAAGACCTTTTCTTAACACTGCAGGGGCTGTTATTGATTGCAATAAAGGAAAAGTTACTTTCAATGTTGATGACAAGGAGCATAATGTTTATTTTCCCAAGAGGATTGATAAAGTATATGGATTTAATATAATTTCTATTTTGAGAACTATCAAAGTGGGAGTTATTGATTGTCCTATATATGAGCCTAAACAAGGATATCAAAATATTATGATTGGATCCATATCAATACAATATAAGGTAACATGATTGATTTGAGGTTTATTTCTTCTTATGTCATGTAAAATTTATTTGGTGGCAAGACTTGATCAACCTTGTTAACAAGTACATTTTATATGCATAGAAGAGCTAAACAACATTTATTTCTTTCTCCACACTTGTTTACTTTCTGTAGTACTACTTGTTTTGCAAGATGCTTTAGTTGTTTAGAAGTTTGAAAATCTTTTTCTGCCCTGTAATAGTTATTTTAACACCCAGAAATGTGCATTTTACGAAGTTTTCAAAAATTTACAAAAATTATATCACTGGTCCTATTTTTCAAAATGCAACCTGGGAGTGCCTGGGGCTGACCAGTGGGGCACCCCAGGGCTGCACCCCATGTGCTGGCGCAGCCAGCAAGGGGGGCGCGCCACCCTGTGGGGAGGGCCCCACCTGGCCCTCCACTCACTCATCCACCTACCACTCCGCTCTCTTTCACGGGAAAACACACCACCATTGTTCAAACCCGAATTTCTTGCTGTTCTTGCTCGAGATTTTCGATCTCCTTGCTCAGCCCATCTTTGCTGCTGAGATTTGGGGTATTTGTTCTCCGGTATGTGACTCCTCCGATTATCCAAATAGAATTTTGTTTGGTTGAGTATATCTTGAGTATTTTGCTGCTGTAGGTGACATGTTAAGTGAGTTAGCATGCTTGTTCTAAGTTGTAAAAATTAGTTTTGATGCATGTTTAGTACTCTATCAAGTTCCTATAGTAGTTTCCCTCATTTATATGTCTCAAAATCAACTTTTATAATGATTGTTGAAATTTTTTAGAAAAGGAAAATGCATAACCACACCTTTGGAGAAGTGTTCGAGAGGGATACGACAAGAGCGGCAAGGCCTTCAAGGGCAGCCACTCAAGTTACGCGATCCTATGATGAGGATGTCATTGCACCTAGCTTTGAAGATGATGAGGACAACGGGATTCCTAATGCTTCATCCTTTCCATGCATTGACTTTTTGCGTAATGAAGGGCTACTTGATGACTTCTTGTTTCTCATTAATAGTGTTGGTTTATCTACCTATATGGAAGATGAGAGTGATCAATTTTACAGGCTAACTAAAATCTTTGTTGAAAGCTTTAAATTCAGCAACTCATCCTTCACACCATCGGTTAAATTTAAGATTTATGACATGCCTATTACTATGAAGTTGAAGGATTTTTGTGCTGCATTGGATATTACTCCTATAGGTACAGCGAAGAAGATCGAGAACCGCCCCAAAGCCTTGACGGAACTCTATCGAGAAGTTACCAATGATGATAACCGCACCATTCAGCGCGGCAAGATAAGGAACATTCAGCTCCCTGCCATTAGATAATTAACTTACTATCTTGCTACTAGCGTTCTTGGTAGGGAGAACACTAGCAACATTTCTAGTTATCATCTTGCTTTTCTGGTTGCTGCACTTACTGGAAGTACACCTTATCATCTTGGTGCTCTTATTGCTCGTCGCTTAGCTAGTAAGGGACCTATTTATGGAGGAATTGTTGCCTCACGTATTGTTGCATATCTAGGTTTTTCTATTGATCCTAGTGATGAGAAATTAACTCCTATTAAGCTTGATATTGCTGCTATGAAGTGTCACCAATTTGTCACAAGTGACTCTAATTTAGAAAATATTGTCTATAGAATGTTGTTTATTGACGGGGATGAGAGGGAAATCCCTTTGCCGCAGGCCGATTTGTTCAGTTTTCACAGGAATCCGTGGTCGCGTTCCAAGGAGGAGGTGGCTGAGCAACTGAGGATACTTGGCTTTCACCAGCAGCACGACTCCGAGGACGCCGAGCCCTCCGACGGGTACTGACATAGGAATCCCAAATGGGCCTGCCGAAGATAGTACCCGGGGTTTACTGAAGGCCCACTACCCGAAGAATAAGAAGATTCGGAAGCCCAAGATATTATTAAGGAAAGCTAGAGTTGTAATAGGAAGTGTTATTTGTAATCTTGCGGGATGAGTTAGAAACCTTCCCGGACTCTGTAACTTGTACGACACGAATCCCTCGGCTCCGCCTCCTATATAAGGGGGAGTCGAGGGACGCAGAGATCATCGAATCATTGTTTCTCAAACCCTAGTTTCATAATCGTCGAGTACTTTTCGGCTGAAACCTTCGAGATCTACTTGCCCTCTACTTCCAACTAAACCCTAGTCTACAACCCGTAGGCATTGACAAGTTAATACCTTGTCAATTGGCGCCATCTGTGGGGACTAGAGGCGTCAAGGATCTGATCTCGATGGCACGTTCAAGATCATCGACTTCATCAACCGCAAGCAACGCAATGGATCGAGGTAAACAAATCGCTACTGGTCCTGTCGATTTTGTTCCTCACCCGCCCTCCCGTTTGGATGCATATGCGTATCTGGAGGAGCCTATGGAGATGACGTTCGGAAGGTTTCACTTTCGCGTCGAGAAAGAAGGATCGTATCGTGTCGAAATTCCGATTTCGTCGGGATCGTCGGCGGTCGATTCTGATTTTTCAAGCTATACATCATCAACCGAATCAGGAGAAGAAGAAACTTCGTCGTCACGCTTCATCAGCACTAGGGCAAGATCTTCAGCGACATGTCGTTTGAGTCATCTGCGGACTCATATATAAGCGATGGCTCAAGCAGTGTCGACAGCTACAACTTCATCGACAATTCTACTACAGTGGGCAAGGTCTTCACCAATCTTCATGATGGTGTCACCAAACCCAGCATAGATCTGAAAACAAAATATCATCAGATTTATGTCATCGGAGAGCCAAGTCATGATCAGGAGGAAACATCTGAGGCTTTCGACGATTTGGGAAATCCATACGTTGATCCCTCTGATTTGCGACGAGGCCTAGACAATAAATATATCGGGCCACAGCCGCGAGACAGAGTTCGACTCCCGCAAGCAGCATGGGATAGAGCCGCAAGGGCTATGGATGGCTCAGAGCCAATGGCTACCACAGCCACACCAGAAGAATTACAAGCATATCAATATAGGCTCGCACGAGCTGCAAGGGAATTGGAAAAACAGACAGCTGAGCTAAACAGAAGAAAGGAGGCAGCCTCTGCATCAAGCAGGCGAAGGGCAGAGCTGAGTCGACAATCTAGAACTTCGGGTGATAGCCATAGGGAGGCTCAGAATAGAGCAAGATCGAGGTTACAACACGTACCTGAAGGAGAAAGAGAGCACTTGGTCCAAAACCTCGACATGTCTTTTATGTCAATAGACACGAGAGGGAACATCATCCCTAAGACACCAGAGGCTGGGTATATGGCGACACAAGCTTTTATCCTCGCATCCAAACCACCTCCAGGAGATCCAAGGGAAACACTGTACAACATGGCGATAGCAGGAGTTGGAGCCATGGGGACGGCGTTTGTATCAACACCTCCCGAAGGAACGGCAAGGCAAAATAGTCCACGACCTGCGGCAGCAGCAACAGCAGCTCCCGAAGGACCAAGTGGAACAAGAGACACAGCAGCACAAGCAAGGGTCGACAGAGCGCGACAAAGTAGAAGGGAACATCGGCAGGCCCCAGAGTTAAACGACGAGGATATGTGTGGCTTGCCATGCTTCACAAGGAGAGTGCGAAAAACTCGAGTCCCTTCGGGATTCAAGTTACCTGATAATTTCAAAAAATTCGACGGCCTTCAAGATCCAGAGGATTGGTTAGTTGATTATCTCGAGATGGTGAAGCTCATAGGAGGAACCAGAGCAACAGCTATGCAAAGCATCCAGGTGCATTTGAGTGGAGCCGCACGATCTTGGATAAAGAAACTTCCTCCAGGATCCATCGACAGCTGGGAAAGCTTCGAGGACATGTTCGTCAAGAACTTCCGGTCCACATGCAAGAAACCTGCATCATTAGAGGAGTTGAGAGCGTGCCGACAAAAGCCAGACGAGCCAATGAGAAAATATATCCAAAGGTGGAACATCATCAAAAACTCGGCAGAAAATATATCTGACGAGAGAGCGATAGATGCGTTTGTCGCAGGGATCAGGCGTGGAGATTTTGTCGAGGATTTGGGGAGGACCAATCCAAAGACAGTATCTGCTTTAATGGAAATAGCAAACAGATGGGCAGATGGAGAAGATGTTGTTCACAACAAACGGCACAGGTCGCCAGAGGAAGATCGCGGTCGAAACTATCAACCAAGGCGACGATTTCCTCGGCAGTACCCGAGTTATGACGCTCCAGGTCAAATTTCGGCAGGCTTCCGAGCAAACACTGGAGGAAACAATAGATATGATTACCAGAGAAGCAATGAGCAATGAGGCGACAATAGAGATGACTCTCGAAACAATAGGCAAAATAGTGGGCCAAGGTTCCAGAGGCCTTTCGTGTCCCCCGAAGAGATGATGAACGGGCCGTGTCAAATGCACTTTTTCCTCGACAGCAACGGGAAAAGATAGTCAGGACATCTACAGAAAGATTGTCGCAATTTCCAGGCAATGTTAAGGTGGGCAGAGCATGCTAATGCTCGGGCAGCACAGAGAAATCCTCGAGAACCCAGGAGTGAGATTCACTTGCCACCTCCTCCCGTGATTACGGACGAAAATCGACATCAGCTCAGAATAGCGGCAGCACCTGCGCCACCGCCTTATGTTGATCCTAACTCTAACGGAGCGATCTCGATGATTCAGAAGGGAAGGCCATCCAATAGAGCTCAGAAAGTAATTTGGCGGCAGGTGTTCATGGCAGAAAAAATGCCTCCACCAACAGTCGAGTACCTTAATTGGTCAGGGCAAGACATTGGCTTCACCATAGCAGATCATCCACAGCAAGTTCCTCGACCAGGGCAGTCAGCGCTCATACTGCCAGCAGTCATCGCAGGATTTGACGTATCTCGCGTGTTCATAGATGGCGGCAGCAGTTTAAACCTTATGTATGCAAATACACTAAGGAAGATGAACATATCCCTAGCAAACCTGAAACCAACGGACACGAGGTTCCATGGTATCACACCAGAGAAGCCAAGTTATCAGCTGGGGAAGATTAATCTCAACGTTTAGTTTGGGACTCGAGAAAATTACAGAATCGAGAAGCTGGAGTTTGAAGTCGTAGATTTCCCGTCACAGTACCACGCTCTGTTGGGACGACCAGCATATGCTAGATTTATGGCGGTACCACATTACACGTACCTGCTGTGGAGGATGCCTGGACCTAAGGGACCAATCACAGTCAAAGGAAGCTTTGCTTTAGCCGATAAATGTGACAAGGAGTTTCATCGGATATCAGAAACTTTCGGGATGCAAGCTGAGTATTTGGCGTCAAGGAGTATGACTGACTACGACGTGCTGCCAGACGTTGGAAGGCCAAATAAAGAATCAACTTTCAACACTGAGAAAAATTCTAAGGAGGTGCAGATTCACCCGACAGACCCGAAAAAGACGACGTCCATCGCGAACGACATGGACCTCGCATAGGAAAGCGCGCTCATCGAGTTCCTCCGTGAGAACTGGAAAATCTTCGCATGGTGTCCAGCTGACATGCCAGGAGTACCCAGGGAACTTGCCGAGCACCACCTAAACTTGGATCCACTAGCGAGACCAATCAAACAACCCTTGCGGCGTTTTTCGGAACCAAACCGCAAGGCTATGCTGTCAGAAATTGATCGACTAAGAGAAGCAGGTTTTATCAAGGAGCTGCACACAGAGGCCACATGGGTGGCAAATCCAGTGCTGGTGCCGAAGAAAAACACTAAGGTCCTTCGCATGTGCGTCGACTTTATGTGTCTCAATAAACATTGTCCAAACGATCACTTTCCCCTCCCGAGGATCGATCAAATTATCGACTCCACGGCTGGATGTGAACGTCTTTCATTCCTGGACGCATATTATGGTTATAACCAGATCAGATTAAAAGAAGAAGATGAAGTAAAAAACAGCGTTCATCACACCTTACGGCGTGTTTTGCTACAGAACAATGCCCTTTGGTCTGAAAAACGCGGGAGCAACATATCAGAGGATGATGCAGAAGTGTTTGGCGACACAGATTGGAAAAAACGTGCAAGTATACATCGACGATGTCATCATAACGTCAAAAAAGGGGGCGACGCTGATCGAGGATCTCAAGGAAACCTTTGACAACCTCGACAAATTCTGCCTCAAGTTGAACCCGATGAAGTGCTCCTTCGGCGTCCCAGCAGGAGAACTTCTAGGGTTTCTAGTTTCACCAAGAGGGATTGAAGCAAATCCCGACAAAATACAAGCTATCGTAACAATAAGGAAGCCAACAAAGTTGAAAGAAATACAGCAACTAACTGGGCGAGTCGCAGCTTTGAGCAGATTCGTCGTCAGGCTGGGAGAAAAAGCGTTACCGTTCTACGCTTTGATAAAGCAAGGGGAGAAATTCCAGTGGAACGAAGAAGCCGATAGAGCTTTCGAGGATCTGAAACGCACAATCTCAACACCACCAATCTTGGTGGCGCCGAAGGAAAAAGAACCTCTCCTGCTGTACATTGCAGCCACACCCCAAGTGGTTAGCACGGCGTTAGTTGTCGAAAGAGAAGAAGAAGGGAAACTCCATGGAGTGCAAAGGCCGGTATATTTCATCAGTGAAGTTTTATCGCCTTCAAAACAGCGGTACCCGCAGTACCAGAAACTAGCATATGGAGTAATTACAACGGCAAGAAAGTTGCGCCACTATTTTTCGGCACACCCGATAATAGTAGTCAATGAAGCACCTCTTTCACATATACTGAACAATCCAGAAGCTACAGGGCGTGTCTCCCTTTGGGGAATAGAACTTTCCCCTCGGACATCACGTATGAAAAAAGAAAGGCAATCAAGTCGCAAGTTTTGCCAGATTTCATTGCAGAGTGGATGGAGCTGCAAAACACGGGACCCCCAGATTTGTCGAGAACTTGGACCATGAACTTTGATGGATCCAAGAGAGTAGAAGGAGCTGGCGCAGGAGTGATACTTATATCACCTGAAGGCGACAAGTTAAAATACGCCCTCCGGATGACGTTCCCTAACGCATCCAACAATGAAGCAGAATATGAAGCCCTCATACACGGGATGAAGATGGCGAAAGCTTGCGGTGCAACTCGACTAAAAATCTTTGGCGACTCACAATTGGTGGCTCAGCAAGTTATGAACCAATGTGATGCAGTCAATGATAGCATGATAGCATACAAGGAGGTGTACAATGAGCTCGAGAAGCTATTTGATGGATGCGAGGTAAATCACATCAGTAGGTTGAGCAATGATGAAGCCGACGTTCTCACAAACATCGGATCGCAGTGCCTTCCAATCCCGCCAGGTGTATTTTGGGAAGAAATAGCGGAGAGATCCACGAAACCAAAAAAGTTGCAGAAAAAAGCAAAGGAAGAAAAAACTTCGGCGCCCCTCAAGGAAGCCGTGGAGGACGAAGAGGACCAAGAGCTTGTGATGATGGTAGAAGTTCCTTGGATGCAAGCGTACATATCATATATCCTCAGGAAAGAAATACCTGACGATCCAGTTGAGGCAAGGCGAGTTATTCGACGATCCAAAGCTTTCACAGTGGTCAAAGGGGAGCTATACAAGCGAAGTATTTCAGGCGTCCTGCAAAGGTGCGTCACACCCGAGGAAGGAAGGATAATCCTAAAGGATGTGCACGAAGGAATATGTGTCCACCACGCGAGCAGTCGAGCTATTGCAGCCAAGGTTTTTCGGGCAGGATTTTATTGGTTGACAGCAATCGAGGATGCAAAAGAGATAGTACGAACCTGCGACGCGTGCCAGAGGTTCGCTGCAAAACCTCACTCTCCGGCCGCAGAACTGATGCCAATACCATTGTCGTGGCCCTTTGCTCAATGGAGACTTGATATGATGGGCAAGTTGCACAAAGCTTCGCCAGGAGGATATGAGTACCTGCTGGTTGCTGTCGACAAATTCACCAAGTGGGTAGAAGCGAAGCCAATAAATTCACCAGATGCAGCGTCGGCAATAAAGTTTGTGAAGGGCCTCGTTTTTCGGTTTGGAGTGCCTCATAGCATCGTCACAGACAACGGTACTAACTTTACAGCAAAGGAGTTCAAGGCATACTGCGCAGAAGTAGGCATTAAATTGCACTTTGCATCAGTTGGACACCCGCAAACCAATGGACAAGTCGAAAAAGCCAATGGTATCATCTGCAACGGCATCAAAAAGGGCCTGCTAGGACCACTTGAAAAAGCTCGACATACCTGGCCAGAAGAATTGCCAAGTGTTTTGTGGAGCATCCGAACAACACCAAATACAGCGACACAAGAAACTCCGTTTTTCCTCGTCCACGGAGCAGAAGCAGTACTACCAATTGAAATAGAGCATGATTCTCCAAGAGTAACAGAGTATGACGAGGAAACATCACGAAAAGCTCGGGAGGACGATATGGATGCACTCGATGAAGCTCGAGATGAAGTACTATCACGAGTCACCAAGTACCAGCAAGACCTGAAAAACTACCACAGTCGACGATTGCGGCCCAGATCTTTCCAGGTCGGGGATTTGGTTCTACGGCTAAACCAGCAAAGTACTGAAAAGCTCGAGTCACCATGGTTGGGGCCTTACGTCGTCACGGAAGTCATCGACGGAGGAGCATACAGGATCAAGGACAAGAAGACAGGGATTCCCAAGAAAAACCCCTGGAACGTGGCGCAGCTCAGGCGGTTCTACGCCTAGAGTCGAAATATAGTCCTCCTTTGTAAAAATACAATGTACTGAAACGCCCGTGAGTTTTCAGACGTACTCTTTTCCTTTTCGGGGCACCGAGTGGGGCCGGAAAGGTTTTTAATGAGGCGGGCTCGCGGTGCTGCAATATAATAAAGATAGTGGAGATATACTTCTTATTCTTCGACACGCTCGGGGGCTGAACGCCTTCAAGTTACAAAACATATACAATATAGATAAATTAGACTTACCGAAATATTTCGCCTTGGTACAATAATACCTCGCCAAATAGAACATCGGAAGCTAACAACTATAAATATAGTATACTCGTCAAAATCTTATTGCTTTGGTCTGAAAACCTCGCAACAAAAATATAGAACTTCGTTACCAAGACACTCGGGGGCTTGTAGCCCATCGATGGAAAAATAAATATATCTTCATACGACAAGAGGAAAAATCTTCGAGATAGCAAAACAGTACAAATTCCAGCCAGAGGCTCGGGGGCTCCAACAATATAGGCCACTTTACAATATAAACAAATTCTTCAGAACAAAAAAGAGATCGATAAGATATATACATAATTTCTCGCAATATAGTACAACTCAGTCAAGGCCTAAAATACTATCTATGGATAGACCTCTGGTTGTTTTGTGTTCAGCATAGGTCCCCTTGACGAAGAATTCTGAATCCATCCGAAGCAGTTCGTTCATCATCGACTCGGCCACAGGAGTCACCATCTCATTGATTGTGTCAATATCATTATTTCGCCGCGATTTCTTGGCCAAGCAATCAGCAACAATCTTCGTCAGGTCCAACTTGGGATGGCAAATGTTTATCATAATCATGGCGAACCTTGCTCCAGCAGTCAATTGAGCTCGCAAAAAATTATGAATGCGAGGGGCATCTCTGAATTTCTCCAGTAGTCCAGGAAGAGTTTTTGGAGCCTCATCTCGAGGAAATAAAGTTTTGTACACAAGGGTTAAGGTTCTCGTGCAAAAATTGAGAAATTCGCACACTTGGCAAGCGTGATCTTGGAACCTGACAATTTGCTGGGTTCGTTCAGGGGTGGCCCAGAATAGACAGCCATGGTTAAGAGAAAGATTGACGAGGAGATTCGTTCTGACATTCACTCTTTCATCTTCAGCGGCAGCATCAAGAACCGAGCCTATTAAGCGACAAGGCAAGAAATTTAAGGGGAGGCACAGTAAAACAAAAAAGAAGAAGTATGAGGTTGGAAAAACATACCTAGCATATCCGTGCTAGCTTCAGACATTAGCTCAAGCATGCTATTTTCTCGAGCAGCGGCTTTTTCAGCTTCAGACACAGCAGCATCCTTGGCAGCTATGGCATCTTTGGCTTGTTGGAGAGCGATTTTCTCTTTTTCAGATGCTTTTCGAGATTGTTCCATCATTGCCAGAGTTTGCTTTTTCATGGATTGAAGTTGTTGTCGAAGTTCTTGCAAATCTTGCGGCAAATGTTTGTTCGAAGAACCTTCGATGAGGTTATCATCGACTAGTGTTTTCTTCGAGAAGGAAGAAGCAGGCGAAGTTTCGGCAGAACAAGGGTTGGTGGAGTAGTTATCAAATATTAACTGGAAAAGAAAGTTTCGGGATCAATAATAGTGCAAGGGAGAATTTCATTGATCTTCTGGAAATTTACATGGATGTTACAAAAGAAGTTCTCCAAAAGGACTACTAGGATAATTGTCGCCAAAGCTAAAATGGCGACAATAGCAAAAGAAATAGAGAAAGCAAAGAAAAGAAAAAGAAGAGGCATTCAACTAGACCTCCGACCTTGATGAGCTAGGAGTTGCAGATGGCTTGATCCCGAGATAGGCTAGGATTTTCTTCGTGTTGGGCTTGGCTGCCTTGATCAACGACCGCCATTTTGTTTGCTCTATCTGTTCGGTGTCGCCAACCTTCATCCAGTCAACAGTTTGTTGGCTGTCAGCGACCAAGTCAACAGTGCTCTCGACAGCAATCTTCATGTTCTCCTGGCGCATCTTTAGTCCAAGATCCTCCGGTGGATTGAAGTCCTTGGCAAGGGCAAGGAAAGTCTTGGGCTCCTCTTTCTTCGTGAAGAAGTAGGGGAACAGCTTTGATAATCCTGCGTCAGCATGCTCCATGCCTTCAAGAACTTCGGTTCCATGAAACTCCAGATAAGAGAGTGCGTCAAGGAGAGGATCATTGGCGGGATTTTCAAGATCAAATTCTTGGTTTGTTTGACCTGCCACAGAAAATATATGTTGGTCAACACCAAGTAAGGAAAAGCAAGTCTAAGAAAGATAGAAGGGATCGACAAAATTACTAAGGAAGCGCCAATTCTGCGTGTTCAAGCGCTTGAGGATCCCCTTTTCACGAGTAGCCTGTGCGGCCTTGTGCTCGTTCAAAGCAGTTTCAGCATCATCAAGTCTCTTTTGCAGATCGTCGACACTAGCAGCTTTTGCCTTGGCCTTCTCAGCCTCTGCTTTAGCTTGGCTAGCATCAAGTTCAGCTTTCTTGCGAGCCGTTTCACTTTGCTCCAATTTCTGAGCAAGTGTGTCGACAAGCTTGTTGGCTTCTGCAAGTTTCTCTGCCAAAATAGTAAAAAATCATCAAAATGGCAACAAAATGTTGCGGTCAGAAACCCACCGGCGAGCAACGACGGGCAACACAGGAGAGCCGGGAGCAACTTAGGGCTGCGGCTGGCCCTGGTCCCTCCGAGCGACGGCCCGCAAAGACTCCGGCACGCACGTCCGATGCTGGTGCAAGGGCGTGCCACCTGACCTATACCTGGTCAGGAAGGTGATGGAGATGCCTCGCTTAGTTTCCTGCATGGCATACACATAAACATTAAATACGAGCCTCGATCGGCTCTCAGGTTGTCCTGTGAATCGGCTCAAAGAGCCGATCCACCCATGATTCGTACGAGGTGTACGAATATATGGTGGTCCTGCTTGATCAAGATAAAGCTAAAACGATCTACGACGATTTGGGGTTTTCATCGCATAATCGGATCATCCTACTCACGATTGGGCCTCGCGGCCACGCACGGTGATCGTAAGCCGATCCTAGACAAGGCCTAAAAACCAACACGAGGTTGATCCCCGGAACATCCTGTCTAGGGCTAGCAAACTACACCCTACGCGCTGCTGGATCCTCCAACCCTTTGTAAGGCCTAACTATTGCAGATATTAAACTAATCCTTGAAGAACAAGGAGCAACCGTAACGGATCGGATCTACTAAATAATGATCAAGCGGGGTGCCGCCCCTACACCTAAGATAGGTGTAAGGGCGGCTAGATGTATAAGGGTTGCACTACGACAGCATATGATACGAAGAACAATGCTAACCCTAACACATCTAAGATAACTACGTTGCTCACCATCAAAAAGGCTTCAGTACGAGCAACGCATGAATGACGAATAAACTTGTACTGCCTAGATCGCAAGATGCGATCTAGGCAGCATGATGCTTACCCAGAAGAAACCCTCGAGATGAAGGAATTGGCGATGCGCCTAGATTGATTTGTGGTGAACGATGGTTGTTGTTTATTTCATAAACCCTAGATACATATTTATAGTCCGTAGACTTTCTAACGTGAGAATAATCCCAACCGTGCACGAGGCAAACTCTAACTAACCGACTCGTAATCTACTATATTACAGATACACGGGCAAACTAGCCCAAATTTTGCATATAAGGCCGATTCATGTATATTCTTCCATGTATAATCTTCAAGCCCATCTTGATCGCGGCCCACCTCTGACTCGGTCAAATTCTGGTGATAACACATGCCCCCCTGGTTTTGGAATTAATAATTCCAAAATCACTCTGCTTTTTCTTCGTCGGGTCATGTCGTGGCAGAGCAGAACCGTCGCAGTGTCCTTCATCATGATGCCTTGTCTTCTCAACTTCTCTGCAAAATTCGATAGCTTTAGCATCACTTCCTCGGAAACTGCAATGGCACTAAATCTCCACTAGGCTCCTCCTTATTTAACCGTGCCGATTGATTAGCCCTCTTCATCCCCTTCCTCTGTTCTAGCTATCGGCACCGAAAAACCCTCTTTCCCTGTAGCAATGTCTTCCTCTTCCTCCGTCTCCTCTGGCCTCTCCCTCCAGTCTTCCTCCTCGAGCGAGCCGGAGTGGAACTTCGATCATGCGCCAGACGGTCCACCCGAAGCAATCGTCGGGTCAGATGGCGACCTGCCTCTGACCGATGGGGAAGACGACCTCAAGTTCCTCCTCGAAGGGGAGCTGATAAGCGAAAGCGAAGACGACCTCCATCCCTGGGTGAAACCCACCTCCTCCGACGGGAAGGAGGAAGAAGAAGAAGTAGAGGAAGAAGAGGAAAAGGAGGAGGATGATCCCTCCTCCCCCGCGAAGCATCCGCCGGCAAAGCGATTCCGCGCTTGGGCGGACAGCGAGGACGATGATGATGACGAGGAGGAAGAGGAGGAGGATGAATCCTCCTCCTCCGTCGGATATCCGCCGACAAAGCGCTTCCGCTCTTGGGCGGACAGCGAGGATGATGATGATGACGAGGAAGAAGAAGCTCCAGCCGAGGGCTGGGGCAGCAGCGAGGAGGAACTCCCTGGGAGCAGCGCTGACGGCAGCTACAACGGCGGCGATGAGGACAGCGACGACTAGTAGAGTAGGACTAGTAGTAGCAGTGCACTAGGCATCAGATCCCCCTTTTGAGAGCCATCGGCTCTTTCCTGTAAAGCCACTCCTTTGAATTAATAAGAATTGTTCTTCCAATTTGTCTTTCAATTAATCCAATTTCAGGCCTTCCGCTCGCCACACCAAGACCGATAGCAACGTATCGGATTTTTTCTTCAAACGCCCATGAAGCCAGACTCAGAGATCGATTAGACCGTCAGTCAAGCACTTCTCAAATTCAGACTGTGATTTGATACCTGACCATAATATTTCGCAATTCTATAGCCGATGGCTGTTCATCGACTATTTTGAGAATCCAGTCTCCTTCATTTTCTTGCAACAACAGGACGGTCCAAACCCTGTAAATGACGACGGCTTCCCTTTCCGGCTCCTCTCCATAGCTCTAGCAGTCTTCTTCTGCAACAACTCACCGCTTTCGGAGAAGGTTATGATGCAGGGTCAGCCGATGCAACTCCAATCGGCTCTTAAAAACAGAGCATCTACCAAGTCAGTTGCCCCCCGAGCCTTAGTCAAGGCGAGAATAACGGTGAGGATGCATAGATCAAACAAAAGGGCTTTTGAACTCAGGTAATCTGGTAATCTGAGACAGCCACCCTGCCGATTCAGCCGCTCTTGACCCCATCGATTGCGGCTGAGGAAGTTCTCACTGTTTGCCCCCTCGAGGAAGTAGAGGGCCTCACAAATGAACTGGACTTGGTGAAAATCCGCGTCTTGAACTAGAGTCGATGGCTGTGCATCGGCTTTGTTTCTTAGCTCTAAAGTCGATGTCCTTGCATCGGCTGTTTAAATTTTTTTTTTTTTACTGGCCGATTTTTCTATCGGCCCCCAATGTTTCACTGCACACATGTTTACCTGCACATGTCCATCTGATTAGATGCCCCCCGAGCCGAATCTATCAGGTAACTGCAGATATCGGCTCTGTAGTTTAGCCAAGGCACATGTATTTGTACGTCGGCTCTGGTAGGACCAATGTTGATTCTTCCTAACTCATCAGCCGACGTAAAACCGCTGCCCAGTAGATCGATGTTGAACACAAGCAGAACATGTGGTGAGGATAATTTTGGCCGATTGCTGGAATCGGCCTCCATATTGAATCACGCAATGAAGGTTTTGTAATGTTCCTTCATAGATCTTTGGGGCCGATCCCAAGGATCGGCCTCGCCACGTTTACTCATTGGTTTGTTCTTGCTACACGGTCAGGCCGGTGGATAAGACCAGCCTAACCCCATCCTTTGTCACGCTGATGCGCTCGCCGTCGTCCAAATTGAGTGCATCGTTTAATCCTGGAGCGCTAAACTCCGTTGGAAGGATGAGCACCATGTTTGTGCCAGCTGATGTTTCATCATCGGCTTTCCTTTGCTTGGGGCGCCACTCCATTTTCTATGGTCGATCCTCCTCATCCAGGGTTCGCTGAATTTTCGCGGCCAGATCAGGCCGCGCCTTCCTTAGCGTGTGCAGATATAACCTTTCGGCTTCTTCCAAGCCGCGCAATCGCTGCACCCTACGCTTTTGGGAACGGCTGAGTCCATCAGGGCACCACCTTGGCCGGTGGTACCTGTCTTCTTCTTCTTCTTCATCGTCTTCCAAATCCTCGAGATCTTCCACCCGAGGGGACTCAGCGTGCTTGTTCCGAGGCGGGAGAGGCCCTAAGCGTTGGAACACGGACACGTTAGCTGCATCCTTCCTATTCTATCTACAGTCTGGGCAGTTACCGATTGTAGGCAATTGGCTCATTCCTGAATCCCAGCAGTGCCTGAAGAAGGGGCAGTCCCAGTGCCTATCCTCGTCGTCTTGCTTCCTCGGTTCTTCCTTGGCACGGTGCTCGTACTCCTCCTCATCGCGATCATGCCGACGATGTCTCCTGGCGTCCCTAGCCAGACGATCTCTATCATCATCGTCGTTGGATCGTCGGCGTTGGCTATATTGACTCACATACTTATTGAGGAGGTGATCAGAGAGAGGTCGTTGATATCTTATGTTCTTCACTTCTCCCTCTGTGATGTAGCGCTTGCCATCGTGACGGAGCCGATCGCGTGGAGCGGCCTCCTCTGTGTCCTTGCTACGAGAGCAGCTGCCCTCGTCTCCATCCTTGCCAGAGTGGTGTCCAGGTCCTACCATGTTGATGCTGAACGAGGATCCTGGCTGGCAACCTTCAGGGTAAGTGCACTCCACCATGTTAACGGCGGGGAAGGGGTGGGTGTCGACCTTCATGGCGTACTGGTTAAAAATCAGACATCCTTGTTCTATCGCCATTTGGATCTGCTGACGCCATACCCTGCAGTCGTTGGTGGCATGGGAGAACGAGTTATGCCATTTGCAGTATGGCTTTCCGTTCAGCTCCTGTACCGTGGGGATTTTGAGGCCTTCGGGTATCTTCAACTGCTTCTCCTTGAGTAAGAGGTCGAAGATTTGCTCAGTTTTAGTCACGTCAAAATCAAACCCCCTGGGCGGACCTGGTGGCTTAACCCATTTGCAGGACACGGGGGTTGCCCCCCGAGTCCATTCAGCCACTGCTACCTCTTGATCTCCCGCAGAACCTTTGTCTTCATCTGCCTCAACCAGGACTACCGCACGCTTGAATTTGTCCTAGTACAAGTCCGGGTGGCGCTGTTCATATGCCGACAGTTTCTGAACCATGTGCGCCAGTGAAGGGTAGTCTGCTTGGGAGGCCATGTCCTTGATTGGTGATGCAAGGCCCACCACTGCCAACTCGACTGCTTCTTTTTCAGTCACACGAGCCGAATAACATCGGTTCCTTAGATTTCTGAAGCACTGGACGTACTCTGCCACGGTTTCTTCACGCTTCTGACGTATCTGAGCTAGATCGGCAATGCCGACCTCGGAAGCTTCTGAGTGAAACTGCATGTGGAACTGTTCTTCCAACTGTTTCCAAGTCCGGATCGAGTCTGGTGGCAACGAAGTATACCACCCGAAAGCCGATCCCGTGAGGGACTGTGCGAAGAACCTCACGCGTAGTGGATCCGACGCTGAGGCCGTTCCTAGCTGTGCCAAATATCGGCTCACATGCTCGATGGAGCTGGAACCATCTGATCCACTAAATTTGGAGAAATCAGGGAGCCGATATTTGGGTGGTAGCGGGACCAATTCGTACTCGTCGGGGTACGGCTTGGAATAGCCGATTGTCCTCCTTTTCGGCACCATGCCGAACTGGTCTCTCAGTATAGTACTGATTTGATCCGCGGTGCTGGCTACAGGAGTCGAACTCTGAAGATTCGCCGGGGTGGCGTACTTAGCCAGCCATGCTTGCTTTTCCAGCTCTGAGCCAACTGCAGGAGCTGAGCTCTGGAGGTTCGTCGGGGTGGCATACTTAGCTAGCCACGTCTGCTTCTCAAGATCTGTCGCTGACGTTCCTCCTGCTTTTCCAGAAGTCCCTGCTGTCGCGGCCTGGTTTGTGAGCGCCCAGTTACCGCAGTCTGGCACGTATGTGCACATGTACCCGTGAGGGATCTCCTTAGGCGCCTCATGCAAGAACTGGCAGTCACTAGGGTCACCACCGATCTTGTAGACGACGAATGCCGGTGAATTCGGCACTTCTGGTGCTGCCAACGCAAATGGCAGTGGTGGACGGGACTGGAGTGGCATCTCTCCCTGGTATGTCCCGAGAGCTGGTCCTGACGGAGAGTACTGGTGCCTCATGATCTCCTGGATCACCCGAAGAGCGACACGCTCAAAAGTGTTCACCAGGTTCTCAGAGTGGCGGTGCAGCGAGTGAGCCACCATGTAGTTAATCTCCTGACGCAGGGACCTGGTGCGTTCTTCTGACAGGGCGGACAGGTCTATTCCATCGAGTGCACCATCAGGCGAGAACCCCTTCCACCTGATGCCATGTGAACGGGTTCTGTGAAAAGAGCCGATGAGGTCGGCCTCGAGGATAGCTTTGACCTCGTCATACTTCTTCTTGAGCTCGTCGGTCAAATCCTCGTACGTGACTGGGGTGCCGTCCGCCATCTCAGATGTAGATGGCGATGTGGTTGATGTCGAAGATTGTCCCACCGGGCGTGCCAGAATGTGTTGCGGTCAGAAACCCACCGGCGAGCAACGACGGGCAACACAGGAGAGCCGGGAGCAACTTAGGGCTGCGGCTGGCCCTGGTCCCTCCGAGCGACGGCCCGCAAAGACTCCGGCACGCACGTCCGATGCTGGTGCAAGGGCGTGCCACCTGACCTATACCTGGTCAGGAAGGTGATGGAGATGCCTCGCTTAGTTTCCTGCATGGCATACACGTAAACATTAAATACGAGCCTCGATCGGCTCTCAGGTTGTCCTGTGAATCGGCTCAAAGAGCCGATCCACCCATGATTCGTACGAGGTGTACGAATATATGGTGGTCCTGCTTGATCAAGATAAAGCTAAAACGATCTACGACGATTTGGGGTTTTCACCGCATAATCGGATCATCCTACTCACGATTGGGCCTCGCGGCCACGCACGGTGATCGTAAGCCGATCCTAGACAAGGCCTAAAAACCAACACGAGGTTGATCCCCGGAACATCCTGTCTAGGGCTAGCAAACTACACCCTACGCGCCGCTGGATCCTCCAACCCTTTGTAAGGCCTAACTATTGCAGATATTAAACTAATCCTTGAAGAACAAGGAGCAACCGTAACGGATCGGATCTACTAAATAATGATCAAGCGGGGTGCCGCCCCTACACCTAAGATAGGTGTAAGGGCGGCTAGATGTATAAGGGTTGCACTACGACAGCATATGATACGAAGAACAATGCTAACCCTAACACATCTAAGATAACTACGTTGCTCGCCATCAAAAAGGCTTCAGTACGAGCAACGCATGAATGATGAATAAACTTGTACTGCCTAGATCGCAAGATGCGATCTAGGCAGCATGATGCTTACCCGGAAGAAACCCTCGAGACGAAGGAATTGGCGATGCGCCTAGATTGATTTGTGGTGAACGATGGTTGTTGTTTATTTCATAAACCCTAGATACATATTTATAGTCCGTAGACTTTCTAACGTGAGAATAATCCCAACCGTGCACGAGGCAAACTCTAACTAACCGACTCGTAATCTACTATATTACAGATACACGGGCAAACTAGCCCAAATTTTGCATATAAGGCCGATTCATGTATATTCTTCCATGTATAATCTTCAAGCCCATCTTGATCACGGCCCACCTCTGACTCGGTCAAATTCTGGTGATAACACAAAATAAGAGCAAGGAGCTATAAACAAGGGTCAGCAGAAAAGTTGTTACCTTCAGTCTTGCTGGCATACTCACGGTACCCAATGAATTGGGCACCGATGCGAACAAGCTCTTTGATCATAGGCTGTCAAAGAATGACAAAGAAAGAAAACGTCGGTATGGGTAAAATATGGAGGCATGAAAAAGCAAACAGAGGAAATATAGATCAAGTCAAGAAAACAAAGAACTTACATCATCCAAGAGAGAATTGGAGGAGCTACCCAATTGGAGGGTAGGCTCCGGGATTGTTTCAACCCTTGTCCTTTTTGGTGAAGGGACAAGAGGGCTTGAAGGAGGAGTGGTGGCGCCAACGTTTTGTTGAGGAGGCGAGGATTCTTCTCCCTCAACTGGCGTCTCCGAAACAATTAAAGTATGTGACGTGCTCATTCGAGCAGCCACATCAAGAGTTGGTACTTCTTCCTCATCATCACTGCGATTAAAAATCGACAGCATAAAAAGCAAGATAAGACAAAAATCTTCAAGTACAGAAATAAGGGGAAATAAAAGTGACTTACGAGCTGATGAGGGATTCAAGATATCGATCATAAGTTGCCTTCTGACGTGAAGGACCAACTTCTTCGGCTTTGGAGGTGCCGGAATCTTCGACATCATTCCTCTTCCTCTTGTTCCTTGGAGAAACAGCAGGAGGAGGAGATTGTGCCGACGCAGTGCCTTCGGAGGCAGCCTCTTTTTCAGAAGATCCCGCAGATTTTAGAGAATCCACGGGTTCATTCACAAAAGAGGGGGCCTCTTGGTTGTCATCAGTGACAACGGCCCTTTCCTCGACTTCTCCACCTTCAGGAAGAGGAGGAAGCGAGACAAGATTTGGATGGTTCTGTACAAAAAAAAACACAGGGGAAGATATCAGAAAAGGAGTTACAAAAAAGATAGCAAAGCAATAACAAATCAATCGACAAAGGTTACCTTGGGAAGTGGATTGGCGGCGCTGAATGGTTTTACACGGCAAGAAGAAGGGACAGGATCTTTTTTGCTGAGAGACGAGATTTTTCGGACAAGCTTTTCTAAGTCCTTGACCTCTAAATCCGCTGACAACCGATCTGCGTCCTTGTCGCCAGCATATTTCCAGAGAGGGTATTTGCGAGCCTGAAGCGGCTGTACTCTAGTCCTAAGAAAATATGCCATGATTTGGATACCCGACAACTCTTTGCCGCGAGTATTTTGCAACTCATGGATGCGAGTCATCAAGGCTTCTGTCGACATCTTTTCTTCTTCAGTAGCCTCTGCGTCCCAGGAGCGGCGGCGAAGGATTTTTTCGGCGCCATCGAAAGGAGGGATGTTGTCTTCAGCACATCCATGGTTTTCCTCCTGAATGTACAACCACTTCTTGCGCCACCCTTGAACTGAGTCAGGGAGTTTGACGTCGAAGTAATCGACGGTGGGGCGAACGGAAATTACAACGCCGCCTATATTATAGGCGACATTGGGCGAGCCATTGCGGCGACAAAAGAAAATGCGCTTCCATAGCGCCCAGTTAGGCTGGACGCCAAGGAAGGCCTCACAGAGGGTGATGAAAATGGAGATATGGAGAATTGAATTGGGCGAGAGGTGGTGGAGTTGCAGACCATAAACATAGAGCAGACCGCGGAGGAAAGGATGAATGGGGGCGGAAAGACCGCGGATGAGATGGTCGATGAAACTTACCCGATACCCCATTGGAGGGGTTGGGTAGCTTTCTTCACTGGGGAAGCTTAGCGCTTTGGGCTTCTTGCTGATCCCCAGCTTCTTCAGCAGATTGATGTCCTGGGTGGAAATCTTGGACCTTTCCCACTCCGCCGTTCCCAGATCCACGGCAGCCATTGATGATTCCGGCGTGTTGTGCTTGAACAAATGACGCGGTGGCATCAACAATGGCGAAAGAATGCAGCTTGGAGAAGATTAGCTTAGGGGATTGAGGAGCGCAGGAGGAGATTTTGCAGAGGAGAGCAGGAGAACGGCGCGAGCGGAAGTGCTCGAGGAGGAAGAAGGAGATCTTATATAGAGGTGCGGCGAAGCGGCGGACCGTTGAATAGAAAAAATGCGTGGCAGATGATAACCACGTGGAAGCAAGGGTAAAAAAGTATTTTAACATTGGAGAGGTTACGGTGCGTGTGCCAGAAAAAGCGGAGGACGTGTGTCCCCCACTTGCACGACGTGTCAAGATAGTGGATCAATTGGGCCCGCAGGGCAGCGGGAGAAGGCTTCTCGCGATTTTTAACTCGCAATCGTGGCTATCATCAGCAATAACGTCACCTTGGCAGAAGAAAAAATTCGCCTTAACAGCTTCATAAAGGGCGACATGGAAAAGTAATGCTGAGCCTTTGATCAAATACAAGTTTTTGATCAAATGCTCGGGGGCTACTTTGGAGAAAAGAAAAGATTCAGAAAGACAAAATAAAAATGGCGTGAGCCTATGATCAAATACAAATATTTGCTCATAGCCTCGGGGGCTACTCCCATCGGGAGCGCTGTTTGCGCACCCGAGAAATTATAAAACTTATGGAGATAAAAGAAAATATAGCGGCATAAGGCGTGGAGCCTACAACCAAGTACAAAGTCCTTGGCTATAGCGTCGGGGGCTACTCCCATCGGGAACGCTGTTCGCGTGCCCGATGAAATTATAAAAAAGAGAAAGAAAGAATGAAAAGAAGAAAGATAGAAGAGAAAAAGAGTATATTTCGAGTTATAAATAACTCTGCATATACTCCCATCGGGAGCGCAATATAAGTCATCTTTGACTCGATAAAATGTGCCATTCCAACAGCCGAATAAGCACTCGACAATATATTCTCAGAACGCCAAAGTTGCGATCAATTTCTGAATGCCGCAAATTTGCGAAGGTAAGACCCCAGATCCGTTCTGTGTGGCGTGGCGCCGTCTTTGACGTCGGTTTGCTACTTTTATCCGTATCAACAGATACGAAGAAAAATCCTAACGGACGCGTTAGGGACCCGATAAATTTTACTGGGACTCGACAGAATGGTAAGACCTTAAGCGGCACCTATCGAAGTTTGCACCAGTATCCCGAGATCATGTCCAGGGACGTGATTTTGAAGTAGGTTTTTGCGGATTGCCACTAGAGCAGTTAACTAGTACCTGATCCGTCAGATGAACTAGCCCCAACTACCATCATCCCTGTACAATATAGAAGTTTATGAGAAGAAATATAGAAAAGTTAAAGTTGTCGAATAAAAATAAACAGTGGAGATTTTCCCTGACTCTACGATTCAAGCAAAATCTCGGGGGCTACTGACATAGGCATCCCAAATGGGCCTGCCGAAGATAGTACCCGGGGTTTACTGAAGGCCCACTACCCGAAGAATAAGAAGATTCGGAAGCCCAAGATATTATTAAGGAAAGCTAGAGTTGTAATAGGAAGTGTTATTTGTAATCTTGCGGGATGAGTTAGAAACCTTCCCGGACTCTGTAACTTGTACGACACGAATCCCTCGGCTCCGCCTCCTATATAAGGGGGAGTCGAGGGACGCAGAGATCACCGAATCATTGTTTCTCAAACCCTAGTTTCATAATCGTCGAGTACTTTTCGGCTGAAACCTTCGAGATCTACTTGCCCTCTACTTCCAACTAAACCCTAGTCTACAACCCGTAGGCATTGACAAGTTAATACCTTGTCAGGTACACTGTCACATATCCCGGTGCATCCTCCAGCATGTACCAAGGACAAGCTCCTTCTTCATCATACTACGGAGGTGCTACCTCATGGGCACCGTGGGATTGATCTCCACTCAGGCCAAAATCCTAAGCTTGGGGAAGGTATGTCGGCATCACTCATTCATTGCATATTACAATTGTCGGTCATTTGTATATACTTGTTTCGCTTCTTTTGGTTGTTTCTCTTTCGGTTATTTTTATTTCATTAGGCTCTTATTTTAGTTTTTGAAGGTTGTTACTACTATAGTAACCTTTACTTTTACCTTTTTATTTCATTTGTGTGCCGATAGTTGCCTCTAATATGAGGAAGATGATATTTGGGGAAGTGCTGTCTAAAAACAGATTCTGGACTGATACTAAAAAAAATCCTAAAAATAGCCAGAACGTTATTTTGAGCAGCCAATTTTTGTACATGTTCCCCATGTTATCATCTAACTTTCATTAGTTGAGCACTTTTCGAGTTGAACAGCAGAAGATTTTCAAAAAAAATGATTACTATACTGCTGTCAAGTTTGACAGATTTCTGCCACCTTGTGTTTGTGTGACTCTTTTTGTTTTCATTCTCTTGTTTTTGCTTTGTTTCTTTTATAAAACACAAAAAGACCAAAAATATTTCTGTTGTTTCTCTTTATCATTTGTTTATTTGGTTTCTTGTTCCTATTTTGGTTTATTTACTATTGTTGGTTTGCTATAAGAAAATCCAAAAAGATTTTACTTTCGTTCTTGTTTCCAATTCGAAAACACCAAAAATATTTGTTGTTCTTCTTTGGTTTTGTAAATTTTATTATGGAGTTCAGCGGTCTCCGGTGGTTGGAGCTTGGTTTCATTTCATATTATTCAAGCCACACAAGTGAAAGGCCTACGACAACTCGACTGTGGTGAGAGGCTAGTATGAACTCTATTTGTTTTCATTTTTGTACATATACTCATTCATGTGAGCATGCTTAGTTGGTTCATGTGAGGTATATATCATTTAATGAAAGTCTAGTAGTTCATGATCTCTCATGTTTAGCTCCAATTTATTAATAATGAGTAGCATGTCATAAAAATTTACTTGCACTATTTTATTCATAGATAGGTATGACATTGTGGTATCCTCCTCCGAATAATTCATTTGAATTGACTTGGCACATGCTCACGCATGCATATGAATGAAAAACAAAAGTCAATTAAGCCTCGATGATTTACTTTGCTTCAGAGTTCTCCTATCACTTTTATGCCTCTGTTAATTTTATTTTGTCGCAAGCATGATTATGATAGTTATTGCTCTCTTGATTGTCGCTTCCCAGTCTATTGCTAGCCTTCACTTGTACTGAGCGGGAATGCTGCTCGTGCTTCAAAATCCCTGAAAATCAAGTTATTCCAAAGTGTCCACCATAAATACCTATGCATGGCATTTCAAACCATTCCAGGTAAATTTTCATGTGCTACCTTTAAAACCTTCAAAGTACTTCTCAATTTGTGTCAATGTTTTATAGCTCATGAGGAAGTATGTGGTGTTTCATCTTTCAACCTTGTCATTTACTCCTGACAGACTTTCACCAATGGACTAGTGGCACATCCGCTTATCCAATAATTTTGCAAAAAGAGCTGGCAACAGGGTGCCCAGCCCTAATTAATTAACTTTCATCGATAATTCTCTTCACATGCTTTGCCCTGATTTATCAGTAAGCAACTTAATTGCAAATAGACACTCCTCCATTGTATGTGAATGTTGGAAGGCACCCGAGGATTCGGTTAGCCATGGCTTGTGTAAGCAAAGGTTGGGAGGAGTGTCATCCATAATGAAACTAAAGTACATGTGTAAATAAAAGAGAAGAGGGATGATTTACCTTGCTGGTAGAGATAACGTCCTTCATGGGAGCTGCTCTTGAAAGTCTGGTTGACGAGGTAGTTAGAGTGCCCACTACCATTCGTTGACAACAACAAACACCTCTCAAAACAATTTTACTTCTGTTTTAAAAATGAAAAGCTCTAGCACATGTTAATCCCTGCTTTCCTCTGCGAAGGGTCAATCTTTTACTTTTATGTTGAGTCACCATCCTTTCTTTGAGCACCTTCTGTTATCACCAGAATTTGACCGAGTCGGAGGTGGGCCGTGATCAAGATGGACTTGAAGATTATTATTGAAGATTATACGTGAATCGGCCTTGTATATCAAATTTGGGCTAGTTTGCCCTTGTATCTGTAATATAGTAGGATACGTGTCGATTTAGCTAGAGTTGGGCCCGTGCCCGGTTGGGACTGTTCCCACATTAGAAAGTCCGCTGGACTATAAATATGTATCTAGGGTTTATGGAATAAACAACAACACAACGTTCACCCCCAAAACAAACCAATCTCGGCGCATCGCCAACTCCTTCGTCTCGAGGGTTTCAATCAGGTAAGCGACATGCTGCCTAGATCGCATCTTGCGATCTAGGCAGCACAAGCCCCACGTTGTTCATGCGTTGCCCGTACTGAAGCGTCTTTGATGGCGGGCAACGTAGTTATCATAGATGTGTTAGGGTTAGCATGGCTCTTCGTATAAACATGCTTACGTAGTGCAACCCTTGCATATCTAGCCGTCCTCACGCCTATCTCAGGCGTGGGGGCGGCACCCTGCTTGTTCATCGTTTAGTAGATCTGATCCGTTGCGATTGCTCCTTGTTCTGCAAGGATTAGTTTAATATCCGCAATAGTTAGGCCTTACAAAGGGGTGGAGGATCCAGCGGCACGTAGGGTGGCGTTCGCAAGTCCTAAACAGGATGTTCCGAGGATCAACTTCATGTTGGTTTTTAGGCCTTGTTTAGGATCGGCTTATGAGCACCGTGCGTGGCCGCGAGGCCCAACCTGGAGTAGGATGATCCGATTATGCGGTGAAAACCCTAAATCGCCGTAGATCTCATTAGCTTTATCTTGATCAAGCAGGATCACCAGGTATTCGTGCACCCCGCACGGATCATGGGTGGATCGGCTCTTTGAGCCGATTCACAGGATAACCTGAGAGCCGATCGAGGCTCGTATTTAATGTTTACATGTATGCCCTGCAGGAACTAAGCGAGGCATCCCCATCACCTTCCTGACCAGGTATAGGTCAGGTGGCACGCCCTTGCACTTCGCATCGCCGCGTGTGACCAGAAGAGCATTGCGGGCCGTCGCTCGGAGGGGTCTCAGCCAGCCGCAGCTCTAGGCTCTTCCCGGCTCTACGGTGTTGACAGGCCGCTGCCCGCCGGTGGGTTTCGGACGTCAACACATTCTGGCACGCCCGGTGGGACGATCATCTACATCAACCACATCGCCATCTACATCTGAGATGGCGGCGGACGGCACGCCAGTCACCTACGAGGAGTTGCCTGACGAGCTCAAAAAGAGATATGACGAGATCAAGGTCACCCTCGAAGCCGACCTCATCGGCTCTTTTCAGAGGACCCGTTCCCATGGCATCAGATGGAAGGGTTTCTCACCACAAGGTGCACTCGATGGGATCGACCTCTCTGCCCCGTCGGAGGAATGCACCATGGGCCTGCGGCAGGAGATCAACTATTTGGTGGCTCACTCGCTATTCCGCCACTCTGAAAACTTGGTCAATACGTTGGAGCGTGTCGCTCTGCGCGTGATCCAGGAAATCATGAGCCGCCAATACTCGCCGTCAGGACCAGCCCTCGGGACGCATCAAGGAGAATTGACACTCCAGTCCCATCCACCGCTGCCATATGCGTGGGCAGCGCCAGCTGAAGTGCCGACTGCACCGGCATTCGTCGTCTACAAAATTGGTGGTGATCCTAGCGACTACCAGTTCTTGGCTGAGGCGCCCAAGGAGATCCCTCAAGGATACGCGTGCACGTATGTGCCAGACTGTGGCAACTGGGCTCTCTCAAACCAGGCCACGACGTCAGGGACTCCGGCGAAGACAGGAGGAACGTCAGCAACAGAGCTTGAGAAGCAGACGTGGCTAACAAAATACGCCACCCCGACGAACCTCCAGAGCGCAGCTCCTGCAGTTGGCTCAGAATCAGAAAAGCAAGTGTGGCTGGCTCGGTACGCCACTCCGGCGAATCTTCAGAGTTCCACTCCTACAGCCAGCACCGTGGATCAAATCAGCACGATCCTGAGAGACCAGTTCGGCATGGTGCCAAAAAGAAGGACGATCGGCTATTCCAAGCCGTATCCCGACAACTACGAATTGGTCCCACTACCACCTAAGTATCGGCTCCCTGACTTCTCCAAATTCAGCGGAACGGATGGTTCTAGCTCCATCGAGCACGTGAGCCGATACTTGGCACAACTTGGAACGGCGTCAGTGTCGGATCCACTACGCGTGAGGTACTTCTCACAGTCCCTCACAGGATCGGCTTTCGGGTGGTACACCTCGTTGCCACCAAACTCGATCCAGACTTGGAAGCAGTTGGAAGAACAGTTCCACGCGCAGTATCACTCAGACGCTGCCGAGTCTGGCCTTGCCGATCTAGCACAAGTACGTCAGAAGCGCGGAGAAACCGTAGCGGAATACATCCAGCGCTTCAGAAATCTGAGGAACCGATGTTATTCGGTTCGTATAACCGAAAAGGAAGCAGTCGAGTTGGCAGCAGCGGGCCTGGCTTCACAGGTCAAGGACATGGCCTCCCAAGCAGATTATCCCTCGCTGGCGCACATGGTTCAGAAACTATCAGCATATGAACAGCGCCACCCAGACCTGTACCAAGACAAGTTCAAGCGTGCAGTAGTCATGGTCGATACGGAGGAAGGTGAAGTGCCTGCGGGAGACCAAGAAGTAGCAGTGGCTGAGTGGACTCGGGGAGGAACCCCCGTGTCCTGCAAATGGGTCAAGCCACCAGGGCCGCCCAGGGGATTTGATTTTGACGTGACCAAGACTGAACAAATCTTTGACCTCCTGCTCAAGGAGAAACAGTTGACGATTCCTGAAGGTCTCAAGTTCCCTACGGCGCAAGAGCTGAACGGAAAGCCGTACTGCAAATTCCACAACTCGCTTTCCCATGCCACCAACGACTGCAGGGTGTGGCGTCAGCACATCCAAGCGGCGATAGAGAAGGGGCGCTTAATTTTCAACCAGTATGCCATGAAGGTAGACACCCAGCCCTTCCCCGCCGTTAACATGGTAGAAGTCATCTACCCCGAGGGCTGCCAGCAAGGTCCCACGTTCAACATCAACATGGTAGGACTTGGGAACCACTCTGGCGAAGATGGAGATGAGGGCAGCTGCTCTCATAGCAAGGACACAGAGGAGGCCGCTCCACGCGATCGGCTCCATCATGATGGCAAGTGCTACGTCACAGAGGGAGAAGTGAAGAACATAAGATATCAGCGACCTCTCTCTGATCACCTCCTCAACAAATATGTGAGTCAGTATGACCAACGCCGACGGTCCAACTATGATGATGAAGGAGATCGTCTGGCTAGAGAAGCCAGAAGACATCGTCGGCAGGATCGCGATGAGGAGGAGCACGAGCGCCGTGCCACGGACAGGCCAAGGGAGCAAGAAGACAACGCCAGACACTGGGATTGCCCTTTCTTCAGACACTGTTGGGATTCAGGAATGAGCCGATTACCCACAATCGGCAATTGCCCAGAATGCAATAAGAAGAAGATGGAGGCAGCCAACGTGTCTGTGTTTGAGCGCTTAGGGCCTCTCCCACCACCAAGCAAACGCGCTGAGTCACCTCGTTGGGCAGATCTTGAGGATTCAGAAGACGGGGGACTAGAAGAAGAAGAAGACAGGTACCACCGTCCAAGGTGGTGCCCTGACGGACTCAGCCGTTCACAAAAACGCAGGGTTCAGCGGTTGCGCGGCCTGGAGGAAGCCGAAAGGTTATATCTGCATACGCTAAGAAAGGCACGGCCCGATCTGGCTGCAAAGGTTCAGCGAGCCCTGGATGAAGAGGGACGTCCACGGAAAATGGAGTGGCGCCCCAAACAAAGGAGAGCCGATGATGAAACATCGGCTGGCACGAACATGGTGTTCATCCTCCCTTCAGAGTTCAGTGCTCCAGGGTTAGATGAGACATCCGTGGCACAACTTGACTGCGGCCCACGGCCGGTTATCTTTGAGAAGCCACGAGATAAGAGCTACAGGCATCTGAAGGCCCTATACTTGCGAGGATATATCGATGGGAGGCCTGTAAATAAGATGCTGGTGGACACCGGAGCGGCAGTTAACATCATGCCGTACTCTATGCTACGACGGTTGGGACGCTCTAGTTCGGATCTAATCAAGACCAACGTGACATTGAGCGATTTCAACGGCCAAGCGTCTGAAGCACAAGGAGTTCTGAACGTGGACCTGACCGTAGGAAGGAAAACTATCCCTACAACGTTCTTTATTGTCGATAGCACGAGCAGTTATGCTGTGCTGCTGGGAAGAGATTGGATCCACGCCAACTGCTGTATCCCCTCCACGATGCACCAATGCATAATACAGTGGGATGGAGATGAGGTAGAGGTCGTCCAAGCTGACGACTCAGCCGAAGTTTCAACGGCTGGCATGAACGCATGGGAAGCAGCAGGCCAAGAACCCCTCTCAGGCATCAACTTGGACGATTGCGAGCGTATCGATGTGACAAAGGGAAGGGTTAAGCTGGTTTTATCCACTGGCCTGACCATGTAGTTGAAGCGAAGCGATGCGCAACTTGGCGAGGCTGATCCTTGTGATCGGCCCCAAAGGTCCATGAAGGGATGTTACAGAACCTTCAGTCAGCGCTCCAATCATTATGGAGGCCGATCCCAGCAATCGGCCAAAATTATCCTTACCACATGTTCTGCTTGTGTTCACCCTCGATTCTGTCAGGAGCCGACGTGCGAATTACAGAGCCGATATCTGCCATTCTTTAACAGATTCGGCTCGGGGGGCACCTAAACACGGGAACAGATGCAGGGGTACATGTGTGCAATGAAATACTGGGGGCCGATAGGAGAAAATCGGCCAGTACAAAAAATTTTACAGCCGATGCAAGGGCATCGACTTTAGAATTGAGAAGCAGCCGATGCACAGCCATCGACTCTAGTGGAATTATGCGATGATTATCGAGTCTCCACCAAATCCAGGCCAGCGGTGGTGCCTTCTGTTGCTCCGAGGGAATAAAGCAATGGAAATTTCTTCAGCTGCTTCGAGCCGATCCGGGTTTCTGAACCTTTTTGTTGAGGATTTCCAGTCTCTGGGGCTAGTTCAGCTGAAACGGAAGATTATCGGCTGTCTGAGGAAGAAAGAGGATTGGCTTTGGCACATTCTCTCTGACATTCTCGCCTCGAATAAGGCTCGGGGGGCAGCAGGCCCGAGTGAGGCTCGGGGGGCAACAGGCCTGGTAGATGCGCTGTTTTACTCTGTTTAAAAAGCCGATGGGGATACCATCGGCTGCTCCTTCATTGCAACCTTCTTCACAATAATGAGTACTGAAGAGGATTATTGGATTTGGTTGGAAAAGTTCAAAGGTTTCCCCTGAAGGTCCTGCATTTTCCACCAGATTTAGAAAATCATCAGCTGAAGAAGGGAAGGGTAAATTTCAAAGAACCGATGCGGTGCTATCGGCTCATTACGCATTGGCAAAGGGGACGAATCGGCAAGGTCAGTAGAAAGAGGGAGTCGGCTAAATTGAACTAAGAAGAAATCGGCAAAATCAAATTGGGGAAGAAATCTTCATTGATAGGCGAGATTTCTTACATGAAGAGCTGATTGCTCTCAAAAGGAAACACCAGGGGATACATTGCCCCATCTACTACTACTGGCCCTATTCTAGAGGTCCTATCTATGGGCCATCACTGCCCTCGTCGTCGCCGTCGTCGCCGCTATCGGCGCTGCTCCCGGCGGGCTCGTCGTCGCTCCAATGGCCGCCGACCGGGCCCTCGTTGTCTTCATCTTCTTCGTCAGCGTCGTCCTCGTCGCTGTCGAAGTCGCTAAGATTGCCCGGCCAAGGGCAGAACCGCTTGGCCGGCGGCTCGTCGGAGGAGCTCTCGTCGTCGTCCTCCTCCTCCTCTTCCTGCTCCTCCTCCTCCTCGGAGGAGGTGAAGTCGCAGGAGAAGCTGTCGTCATCGCTCTCCTCCTCCGTTTCCCCAACGGCGAGGAAGCGGAGGTCGCTCTCCCCGTCGGTCAGGGACTTGTCGTCCTCTGACCAGATGGAGAAGTCGTGGCTAGACTCCTCCCCGGCCGCAATGGCGCGGCGGGTGTTGGCCGCGTGGTCCTCCGCCGGGTTGTACTCCGGCGTCGGCTCGCGGGACGTGGAGGACTGGCTGGCAAGATCCGATGGGGCAGAGGAGGAGGAAGACATGGTGGCGCAGGAGGGCTCTTGGAGTGTTAAATAAAAGGGGATATAGTGGAAATTCAATGCCACAGCAGTTTCCGAGGAAGTGGTGCCACGCGGAGAAGTTGAGAAGGCAAGGCATCATGATACTGCAACGGTTCTGCCACGACATGACCCGACGGAAAAAGCATAATGATTTTGGAAATGTCATTTCCAAAACCAGGGGGGCATGTGTTATCACCAGAATTTGACCGAGTCGGAGGTGGGCCGTGATCAAGATGGACTTGAAGATTATTATTGAAGATTATACGTGAATCGGCCTTGTATATCAAATTTGGGCTAGTTTGCCCTTGTATCTGTAATATAGTAGGATACGTGTCGATTTAGCTAGAGTTGGGCCCGTGCCCGGTTGGGACTGTTCCCACATTAGAAAGTCCGCTGGACTATAAATATGTATCTAGGGTTTATGGAATAAACAACAACACAACGTTCACCCCCAAAACAAACCAATCTCGGCGCATCGCCAACTCCTTCGTCTCGAGGGTTTCAATCAGGTAAGCGACATGCTGCCTAGATCGCATCTTGCGATCTAGGCAGCACAAGCCCCACGTTGTTCATGCGTTGCCCGTACTGAAGCGTCTTTGATGGCGGGCAACGTAGTTATCATAGATGTGTTAGGGTTAGCATGGCTCTTCGTATAAACATGCTTACGTAGTGCAACCCTTGCATATCTAGCCGTCCTCACGCCTATCTCAGGCGTGGGGGCGGCACCCTGCTTGTTCATCGTTTAGTAGATCTGATCCGTTGCGATTGCTCCTTGTTCTGCAAGGATTAGTTTAATATCCGCAATAGTTAGGCCTTACAAAGGGGTGGAGGATCCAGCGGCACGTAGGGTGGCGTTCGCAAGTCCTAAACAGGATGTTCCGAGGATCAACTTCATGTTGGTTTTTAGGCCTTGTTTAGGATCGGCTTATGAGCACCGTGCGTGGCCGCGAGGCCCAACCTGGAGTAGGATGATCCGATTATGCGGTGAAAACCCTAAATCGCCGTAGATCTCATTAGCTTTATCTTGATCAAGCAGGATCACCAGGTATTCGTGCACCCCGCACGGATCATGGGTGGATCGGCTCTTTGAGCCGATTCACAGGATAACCTGAGAGCCGATCGAGGCTCGTATTTAATGTTTACATGTATGCCCTGCAGGAACTAAGCGAGGCATCCCCATCACCTTCCTGACCAGGTATAGGTCAGGTGGCACGCCCTTGCACTTCGCATCGCCGCGTGTGACCAGAAGAGCATTGCGGGCCGTCGCTCGGAGGGGTCTCAGCCAGCCGCAGCTCTAGGCTCTTCCCGGCTCTACGGTGTTGACAGGCCGCTGCCCGCCGGTGGGTTTCGGACGTCAACACCTTCTTGAGAGCATAATTGTCATTCTTACTGTAATATGTTTGTCCCAGAATATAGTTAACCGTGGTATACTTTGATGCTTTTATCTTTGATAATCTTTACTTCTAGTCTTTCCATGAATTTCAGAGGTGCCTGGGCATTTATGTTTTGCTATACAAATACGGGCAAGCGAGATACCACTTTATCATATCTTTTTATGAACATTGCAATCCTGCTGATACATATGTTTCATGATGCTTATTATTAGTTTGTTGGTATCTTTTTCATGATTGACATAACTATTAGATGACTTTACTTGCATTTATCTTATTATGAATTACCTACGTACTCGTCCATATAATGAGAATATTTACATCATATGAGCAAATGTGTTCGTGAAAGTTCTTTTATCGCACTCAGTTGTTAACTGAATTGCTTGAGGACAAGCAATAAGCTAAGCTTGGGGGAGTGGAAACGTCCAAAACGTATCTACTTTCCCGAACACTTTTGCTATTGTTTTGCCTCTAATTTGTGTATTTTGGATACAACTAACACGGATTAATGCCGTTTTCAGCAGAATTGCCCTGGTGTCTTATTTTTGTGCAGAAAATCAACTTTCAGGAAAATCCCCGGAAATAATTGCAATGGGCCTATTTTCAGAGAAGACTTACGGAGCCAGAATACGAGACGGAGGGGGGCCACGAGGTGCGCACACCACATGGCAGCGCGGTGGGCCCCTGGGCCACGCCGCCCTATGGTGGCGCCGCCTCGGCCAGCCCCCGACGCTCCCCTCTGGACAACTTAAAGCCCTTGACCTAAAAACGCACGGGGTTCGACCAATTTTCCAGAAGACATCCAGAACTCCGCCGCCGTCGTGAAACCCAATCTCGGGATCAGAAACTCCGTTCTGGCACCCTGCCGGGATGGGGAATTGGAGGAGATCATCACCATCATCTCCACCGATACCTCTCCATCAACCATCCATGCTTCCCCCATCCATGTGTGAGTAAATCCCTCGCTGTAGGCTGAAGGGGATGGTAGGGATTGGATGAGATTGTTCATGTAATAGCCATAAGATTGTTAGGGCATGGTGCCTAGTATCCGTTGTTGGTACTTTTATGATATTGTTGCAACTTGTTATGCTTAATGCTTGTCACTAGGGCCCGAGTGCCATGATTTCAGATCTGAACATGTTATTGATTCATGATGATATTCATTGTTTTATGATCTTACATGCAAGTTGTATACACATATTGCTGTCCGGAACCCGAGGCCCCAAAGTGACAGAAATTGGGACAACCGGAGGGGAAGGCTGTGATATGAGGATCACATGTGTTCACGGAGTGTTAATGCTTTGCTCCGGTACTCTATTAAAAGGAGTACCTTAATTACCAGTAGTTTCCCTAGAGGCCCGGCTGCCACCGGCTGGTAGGACAAAAGATGTTGTGCAAGTTTCTCATTGCGAGCACGTACGACTATATACGGAACACATGCCTACGGTTATTTAGTACTTGGTTACTGTTTTATTATTATCTGCAAAAGCCTAGTCTTGATTGTTACATGAGTTATCTTATCCATGCAGCGCCCGTTCATCCATCCCTATGCCTACAGTATTTTAATCCTGATGTTTACTATAATCACTACTGCTGTCTTTATTACACTGCTGCTTATATTTCACTACTACTACTGCTATAAAACTGTTGCTACTGATAAACTATTGCGAGCAAGTCTATTTCCATGTGCAGCTAAATTGAAAACTCCGCTGTTAAGTGATGTCTACGGGAGCTTCTATTCTTGTAGACAGTGTTGGGCCTCCAAGAGCAGAGGTTTGTAGAACAGCAGCAAGTTTCCCTTAAGTGGATCACCCAAGGTTTATCGAACTCAGGGAGGAAGAGGTCGAAGATATCCCTCTCATGCAACCCTGCAACCACAAAGCAAGAAGTCTCTTGGGTCCCCAACACACCTAATAGGTGCACTAGTTCGGCGAAGAGATAGTGAAATACAAGTGGTATGAATATATATGAGCAGTAGCAACGGCACCAGAAAAGTGCTTTGCCCAGGACTGGCGTGTGGTTGATGGTGGTAATACGGTAGGCAGTACAGATACAGTAAAACAGTAAACAAGCAGCGATAGCAGTATTTAGGAAACAAGGCCTAGGGATCATACTTTCACTAGTGGACACTCAACATTGATCACATAAATAAATAGATAGATGCTAGACTCTACACCCTCTTGTTGGATAATGAACACCACTAACTGTGTAGGATTACACGAACCCTCAATGCCGGAGTTAACAAGCTCCACAATATTCAATGTTCATATTTAAATAACCTTAGAGTGCATGACAGATCAACATAACCAAACCAAGTACTAACATAGCATGCACACTGTCACCTTCACGCTACGAAAGGAGGCATAGATCACATCAATACCATCATAGCAATAGTTAACTTCATAATCTACAAGAGATCACAATCATAGCCTACGCCAAGTACTAACACGATGCACACACTGTCACCATTACACCGTGCAGGAGGAATAAACTACTTTAATAACATCACTAGAGTAGCACACAGATAAATTGTGATACAAAACACATTGCAATCATAAAGAGATATAAATAAGCACTTCACTATGCCATTCATAACAGTGAATAAGTATTCTGTGAAATATAGCCTAAGAGACCCACACGGTGCACACACTGTCACCTTTACACACGTGGGACAAGGAGTCTCCGGAGATCACATAAGTAAAATCCACTTGACTAGCATAACGACATCTAGATTACAAGCATCATCATATGAATCTCAATCATGTAAGGCAGCTCATGAGATTATTGTATTGAAGTACATAGGGAGAGAGATGAACCACATAGCTACCGGTACAGCCCCGAGCCTCGATGGAGAACTACTCCCTCCTCATGGGAGACAGCAGCGTTGATGAAGATGGCGGTGGAGATGGCAGCGGTGTCGATGGAGAAGCCTTCCGGGGGCACTTCCCCGTCCCGGCGGCGTGCCGGAACAGAGACTCCTGTCCCCCAGATCTTGGCTTCGCGATGGCGGCGGCTCTGGAAGGTTTCTCGTCCCGTGGCTTTTCCGTATCGAGGTTTTAGGTCGAGGGGGCTTAAATAGGCGAAGAGGCGGCGTCAGAGGGTCGAAGAGGCGGCGAGGAGATAGGGGGGCGTGGGCCACCCCCAGGCCGCACCGGCCACCCTCCTGGTGGGCCTGTGGCCCCCCTCTGGCGACTCTCGGGTGTCTAGATGCTTCCGGGGATTCTAAGATGCTGGGCGTTGATTTCGTCCGATTCCGAGAATATTTCCTTACTAGGATTTCTGAAACCAAAAACAGCAGAAAACAGGAACTGGCCCTTCAGCATCTCGTCAATAGGTTAGTTCCGGAAAACGCATAAATATGACATAAAGTGTGCATAAAACATGTAGATATCATCAATAATGTGGCATGGAACATAAGAAATTATCGATACGTCGGAGACGTGTCAGCATCCCCAAGCTTAGTTTCTGCTCATCCCGAGCAGGTAAACGATAACAAAGATAATTTCTGGAGTGACATGTCATCATAACCTTGATCATACTATTGTAAGCACATGTAATGAATGCAGCGATCAAAACAATGTAAATGACATGAGTAAACAAATGAATCATATAGCAAAGAATTTTCATGAATAGTACTTCAAGACAAGCATCAATAAGTCTTGCATAAGAGTTAACTCATAAAGCAATAATTCAAAGTAAAGGCATTGAAGCAACACAATAGAAGATCAAGTTTCAGCGGTTGCTTTCAACTTGTAACATGTATATCTCATGGATAGTTGTCAATGCAAAGAAATATAACAAGTGCAATATGCAAGTATGTAAGAATCAATGCACAGTTCACACAAGTGTTTGCTTCTTGGGGTGGAGAGAAATAGGTGAACTGACTCAACATAAAAAAGTAAAAGAAAGGCCCTTCGCAGAGGGAAGCATTGATTGCTATATTTGTGCTAGAGCTTTGGTTTTGAAAACATATAGAGAGCATAAAAGTAAAATTTTGAGAGGTGTTTGTTGTTGTCAACGAATGGTAATGGGCACTCTAACCCCCTTGCCAGACAAACCTTCAAAGAGCGGCTCCCATTTTATTTTTATTTTTGTGTGGCACTCCTTCCAATCTTTCTTTCACAAACCATGGCTAACCGAATCCTCGGGTGCCTGCCAACAATCTCATACCATGAAGGAGTGCCTTTTTATTTTAGTTTTATTATGATGACACTCCTCCCCACCTTTGCTTTCTCAAGCCATGGCTAACCGAATCCTTCGGGTGCCGTCCAACAATCACATACCATGGAGGAGTGTCTATTTTTGTTAATTAATTTGGGACTGGGAATCCCATTGCCAGCTCTTTTTGCAAAATTATTGGATAAGCGGATGAAGCCACTAGTCCATTGGTGAAAGTTGCCCAACAAGATTGAAAGATAAACACCACATACTTCCTCATGAGCTATAAAACATTGACACAAATCAGAGGTGATAAATTTTGAATTGTTTAAAGGTAGCACTCAAGCAATTTACTTTGGAATGGCGGAGAAATACCATGTAGTAGGTAGGTATGGTGGACACAAATGGCATAGTAGTTGGCTCAAGGATTTGGATGCATGAGAAGTATTCCCTCTCGATACAAGGCTTAGGCTAGCAAGGTTATTTGAAACAAACACAAGGATGAACCGGTGCAGCAAAACTCACATAAAAGACATATTGTAAACATTATAAGACTCTACACCGTCTTCCTTGTTGTTCAAACTCTTTACTAGAAATTATCTAGACCTTAGAGAGACCAGTTATGCAAACCAAATTTTAGCAAGCTCTATGTATTTCTTCATTAATAGGTGCAAAGTATATGATGCAAGAGCTTAAACATGAGCACAACAATTGCCAAGTATCACATTATCCAAGACATTATAGCAAATTACTACATGTATCATTTTCCAATTCCAACCATATAACAATTAACGAAGCAGTTTCAACCTTCGCCATGAACATTAAAAGCTAAGAACACATGTGTTCATACGAACCAGCGGAGCATGTCTCTCTCCCACACAAACATTTATTCAAACAAAAACAAAAACAAAAACATACAGACGCTCCAAGTAAAGTACATAAGATGTGACCGAATAAAAATATAGTTTCAAGAGAAGGAACCTGATAATTTGTCGATGAAGAAGGGGATGCCTTGGGCATCCCCAAGCTTAGATGCTTGAGTCTTCTTGAAATATGCAGGGATGAACCACCGGGGCATCCCTAAGCTTAGACTTTTCACTCTTCTTGATCATAGTATATCATCCTCCTGTCTTGACCCTTGAAAACTTCCTTCACACCAAACTCGAAACAAACTCATTAGAGGGTTAGTGCATAATCAAAAACTCGCATGTTCAGAGGTGACACAATCATTTTTAACACTTCTGGACATTGCTCAAAGCTACTGGAAGTCAATGGAACAAAGAAATCCATCCCACATAGCAAAAGAAGCAATGCGAAATAAAAGGCAGAATCTGTCAAAACAGAACAGTCCGTAAAGACGAATTTTATTGAGGCACCAGACTTGCTCAAATGAAAATGCTCAAATTTAATGAAAGTTGCGTACATATCTGAGGATCACTCACGTAAATTGGCATAATTTTCTGAGTTACCTACAGAGAATTAGGCCTAGATTCGTGACAGACAGAAATCTGTTTCTGCGCAGTAATCCAAATCTAGTATGAACCTTTCTATCAAAGACTTTACTTGGCACAACAATTCAACAAAATAAGATAAGGAGAGGTTGCTACAGTAGTAAAAACTTCCAAGACACAAAAATAAAACAAGGTACTGCAGTAAAATAAACACATGGGTTATCTCCCAAGAAGTTCTTTCTTTATAGCCATTAAGATGGGCTTAGCAGTTTTAATGATGCACTCGCAAGAAATAGTATTTGAAGCAAAAGAGAGCATCAAGAGGAAAATTCAAAACACATTTAAGTCTAACATGCTTCCTATGAAAAGGAATCTTGTAAATAAACAAGTTCATGAAGAGCAAAGTAACAAGATCAGGAAGATAAAACAAGTGTAGTTTCAAAAATTTCAGCACATAGAGAGGTGTTTTAGTAACATGAAAATTTATACAACCATATTTTCCTCTCTCATAATAACTTTCAGTAGCAACATGAGCAAACTCAACAATATAACTATCACATAAAGCATTCTTATCATGAGTCTCATGCATAAAATTATCACTCTCCACATAAGCATAGTCAATTTTATTAGTTGTAGTGGGAGCAAATTCAACAAAGTAGCTATCATTATTATTCTCATCAAGTGTAGGAGGTATAGTATAATCATCATAAAATGTACTCTCCATAGTAGGTGGCACCAAAAGGCTACTATCATTATAATCATCATAAATAGGAGGTAAAGTATCATCAAAGAAAATTTTCTCCTCAATGCTTGGGGGACTAAAAAGATCATGCTCATCAAAACCAGCTTCCCCAAGCTTAGAATTTTCCATAGCATTAGCAACAATAGTGTTCAAAGCATTCATATTAATAACATTCCCATTAGCATGCATATAAAGTTCCATGGGTTTTTTAATTCTCTCTTCAAACACATCATGTCCTAATTCAAGATAAAGTTCATAAAGTTCTCTCATATTTTTGTTATTTTCCATTATGCCTAACTAGTGTAAACAAGAAACAAAAAGATGCAATTGCAGGATCTAAAGGAAATAGCTTCGAGCACAAACACAATGGCGCCAGAAAAGTACTGTTACCTGGAACTGGAGTATGAGTGCCTTTTACCTTTCCTCCCCGGCAACGGCGCCAGAAAAGTGCTTGATGTCTACGGGAGCTTCTATTCTTGTAGACAGTGTTGGGCCTCCAAGAGCAGAGGTTTGTAGAACAGCAGCAAGTTTCCCTTAAGTGGATCACCCAAGGTTTATCGAACTCAGGGAGGAAGAGGTCAAAGATATCCCTCTCATGCAACCCTGCAACCACAAAGCAAGAAGTCTCTTGGGTCCCCAACACACCTAATAGGTGCACTAGTTCGGCGAAGAGATAGTGAAATACAAGTGGTATGAATATATATGAGCAGTAGCAACGGCACCAGAAAAGTGCTTTGCCCAGGACTGGCGTGTGGTTGATGGTGGTAATACGGTAGGCAGTACAGATACAGTAAAACAGTAAACAAGCAGCGATAGCAGTATTTAGGAAACAAGGCCTAGGGATCATACTTTCACTAGTGGACACTCAACATTGATCACATAAATAAATAGATAGATGCTAGACTCTACACCCTCTTGTTGGATAATGAACACCACTAACTGTGTAGGATTACATGAACCCTCAAAGCCGGAGTTAACAAGCTCCACAATATTCAATGTTCATATTTAAATAACCTTAGAGTGCATGACAGATCAACATAACCAAACCAAGTACTAATATAGCATGCACACTGTCACCTTCACGCTACGAAAGGAGGCATAGATCACATCAATACCATCATAGCAATAGTTAACTTCATAATCTACAAGAGATCACAATCATAGCCTACGCCAAGTACTAACATGATGCACACACTGTCACCATTACACCGTGCAGGAGGAATAAACTACTTTAATAACATCACTAGAGTAGCACACAGATAAATTGTGATGCAAAACACATTGCAATCATAAAGAGATATAAATAAGCACTTCACTATGCCATTCATAACAGTGAATAAGTATTCTGTGAAATATAGCCTAAGAGACCCACACGGTGCACACACTGTCACCTTTACACACGTGGGACAAGGAGTCTCCGGAGATCACATAAGTAAAATCCACTTGACTAGCATAACGACATCTAGATTACAAGCATCATCATATGAATCTCAATCATGTAAGGCAGCTCATGAGATTATTGTATTGAAGTACATAGGGAGAGAGATGAACCACATAGCTACCGGTACAGCCCCGAGCCTCGATGGAGAACTACTCCCTCCTCATGGGAGACAACAGCGTTGATGAAGATGGCGGTGGAGATGGCGGCGGTGTCGATGGAGAAGCCTTCCGGGGGCACTTCCCCATCCCGGCGGCGTGCCGGAACAGAGACTCCTGTCCCCCAGATCTTGGCTTCGCGATGGCGGCGGCTCTGGAAGGTTTCTCGTCCCGTGGCTTTTCCGTATCGAGGTTTTAGGTCGAGGGGGCTTAAATAGGCGAAGAGGCGGCGTCAGAGGGTCGAAGAGGCGGCGAGGAGATAGGGGGGCGCGGGCCACCCCTAGGCCGCGCCGGCCACCCTCTTGGTGGGCCTGTGGCCCCCCTCTGGCGACTCTCGGGTGTTCTGGATGCTTCCGGGGATTCTAAGATGCTGGGCGTTGATTTCGTCTGATTCCGAGAATATTTCCTTACTAGGATGTCTGAAACCAAAAACAGCAGAAAACAGGAACTGGCCCTTCGGCATCTCGTCAATAGGTTAGTTCCGGAAAACGCATAAATATGACATAAAGTGTGCATAAAACATGTAGATATCATCAATAATGTGGCATGGAACATAAGAAATTATCGATATGTCGGAGACGTATCATTAAGGCTTACAAATATTCTTTGGCTCCCCTTGTGTCGAATCAATAAATTGGGTTTTACTTCCCTCGAAGACTGTTGCGACCCCCTATACTTGTGGGTCATCAGAGGTTAGCTCAACCATTATCCGCATCTTCCAACAATGCATTAGGCCGGATCCCAACTCTCCAAGAGATCCAATAAGAACTTGAAGGCCAGGCAAGAATTGCTGCCAAAGTGCAAGAGGCGGAGATGAAGAAGGCTTCCAAGGCCCGGATCCGGGAGGGCGAGAAAGGGCAGTGGTGGCCTTGCGAGGTCAAGGATTCGGAGCTCAGAGACCTCTAGAGCGAGGGCATGATTTCTCTGCACTGGAGTTTCATGAAAGACTCCGTCACTCCCAAGCCGGATGCAGACGAACGAGTCCTGACGAAGTCCTGGGTAGAGTGCGGTCTATCGCTCCCCTGCTCGGAGTTTTTCCTATCCGTCCTCTCCACCTACGGCCTCTAGCCTCACAACATCTATCCCAATTCGTACCTGCTCCTTTCGAATTTCGTGACGCTCTGCGAAGGGCATCTCGGAATTCGTCTCGACGTCCGCCTGTGGCAGTTTTTCTTCCGAGCTAAGAAGGAAACAAAGGACAAAGCTATGGTGAACTGCGAAGCATGACCTTCATGCTCCACCCTAGTAGGATGTATCCGCCTCACTCTTCCCACGAGGCCGTCTGGTACTGCAATGCCGGATGGTTCTACGTGAAGAATATCACAGTTCCGGGTGTCCACGAGGGGCTGCCCAAATTCATCAACAAGCCTCCGGAATAACTCAACGGCTAGAGCTTCGTCCCCACCCTCGCTCACTTCCCGATCTTGGAGAAGGCCGCGCGAAGGATCTCTTGGTTAGTCCACGATGGGCTAACTGTAACTGAGCTTACCCTCAGCTGGTTTTCTCGCCGCATCCAGCCGTTGCGATATAACTCGCGCTTAATCTGCACGTACACCGGGGCAGATGATCTTCTCCGAGTCACCCGCCACGACCTGCCAGCGGATTCTCTCAAGAGAAGGATCAAAACACTTGTGAAGATTGGCCGGAGCCAGCCGGTCCCGGAATTAGTGAAGGATATCAAGACATCAGTGTCCTCCGGTAAGCATATGTACTTTGCTATTTTTAACTTCTCCCTTTGTGAAGTGTTCTAACTTTTTTCTTGTTTTCCTCTCCAGCTCGATTCTTTGGTGGAGGAGGACTTCCGCACCGTGCTCAGAGTCCCCGTCAGCGGCGAAGCGGTGGAGGAGGATCCGGGGACGATGATGAGGAAGAAGAGCAAGCACCCAAGAAGGTTGCCCCTCGACCCACCAAGCGTCCCCGCGCTAGGATTTTCGGCTCCGAAGCCGGAGCCAGCGGCAAGGCCTCCGCCAAGAAAGCCAAAACCAAGCCCCCTCCTCTCGACTCCAAGAAGGCGGAGCGCAAGCGCCTTAAACTGCTGTCCACAACAGGAAAAAGGTCGTGCCCGCTCATTCCCGACGCTACGTAAGTTTCCAAGATCGATGCTTCTTTTTTAACTTGTACAACTTATTACTTATTTCCTTCACTTGTTTGTAAGAACCCGACTACCACCACCACACGGACCAACGTCCAAAAGTCCATCACGAAGTACATGCAGAAAATCTCCGGCTGTTGGTCCGCCTACTCCAGCTCCGCCAAGCACTTCGCATGCTACTCCCCAACCGTCTCCGCCCTGAGCTGATCCTTCTCCCCCTCCTGCTACCGAAGCTCAAGTGGAAATAATTCCAGTGAGCAGCGAGAGGGTGGGCGGAGAAAGCTCTGGAACAAAGCGACCCGCTCCCGAAGAGACTCGGGTACAGGGCCATGAAGAAGCGGAAGTTAACTCTTCATGAAAGGCTGAAGCTGCGGCTAGTGATGCCGTTGGTTTTCCGAAGAACTTCGGCGATCTGACCGACCTTACCTCCAACCCCAAGGCTTATGCAACCAAGTTCTTCAACAAGCTTACTGAAGCGGAAAAGTGGGATCTGGAACAAGATCTACTCAACGCCATGCTGAATAATGCCTGGGGGAAGTCTGATGCTGAATCATCGGAGATTCAGAATTTCAAAATAGAGGTCGGCCAGTTCTGCGACCAGCTCCTCTGCAAGCGCAAGGTACTTCCCAGTAGCCCCCAAGCATATAGGCGGAAACTAGTCAATAGTTAGCACCTAAATACTTAGAAAAAACACAAACTGAAGAATATTTTAAAGTGCCGTAGTAGCCCCCAAGCGTTATGGCGGAAATTTTCCGGCAATAATGCTTCGAAAGTATCCACTTTTGTATAGCATAACCGGAATTTACTCCTGCTCTGCGTCTGTTACAGTGACAACAAGCGTTGCATTATTGAAAGTGCATGGAGCCCCCATGTGTGGTTTTGGTAATTAATGAAAATCCCTATGGACTAATGTTTGCATTGAGTTATATTTGTAGGAGTTGTCCATAGGAAATTCTTGAACCATTTGTTGGCTCCAAGGTTGCAATAAGAAGAATTTGATGAAGGATATCAAGTGTCAAGTATGTCTTGAAGATGAAGATGAAGTGAGCCCTCAAGTTACTTTAAGACATCAACATGATGAAGAATGAAGAATGAAGTGCAAGTTCAAGATGAGCCAACTCGAAGAGTTCATAAGCTTGAAGCTTGCCATGGAGAAATGAAGTGCAAGTTCAAGATGAGCCATCTCGAAGAGATCCTTTGCTTGAGTCTTGCCATCCATATGGTGATCATGGATATGTGAAGTTGCGCCGAAGAAGAAGCTCTCCCATGGTGGATTATGGGGGAGCAATGTAGGATAACGTTGCATAGAAAACAAAAAAATTCCTACCGCGAACACGCAATCCAAGCCAAGATGCAATCTAGAAGACGGTAGCAACGAGGGGATTATCGAGTCTCACCCTTGAAGAGATTCCAAAGCCTACAAGATGAGGCTCTTGTTGCTGTGGTAGACGTTCACTTGCCGCTTGCAAAAGCACGTAGAAGATCTTGATCACGGCGCCACGAACGGGCAGCACCTCCGTACTCGGTCACACGTTCGGTTGTTGATGAAGACGACGTCCACCTCCCCGTTCCAGCGGGCAGCGGAAGTAGTAGCTCCTCTTGAATCCGACAGCACGACGGCGTGGTGTCGGTGGTGGTGGAGAATCCCGGCGGAGCTTCGCTAAGCGTGCGGGGAAGAAGGAGTAGTGGGGCGGCTAGGGTTTGGGGAGAGGGGGGCGCCGGCCAACTAGGTGGTGCGGCCACCTTGGTGTGTTGGGGTGGCCGGCCCCCTCCCCTTGGCCCTCATTATATAGGTGGAACATCCAAGAGTTGGTCTACAAGTCTTCGAATAAGACCCCAAACCAAAACCTTCCATATCACATGAAACCTACCCAAGCTAGGACTCCCACTAGAGGTGGGATTCCCACCCTTCCTTGGGAGGGGGTGGCCGGCCCCCCTTGGGGAGTCCACTTGGGACTCCTCCCCCTTTAGGGTTGGCCGGCCATGGAGGTGGAGTCCCTCCGGGACTCCGCCTTCCTTATGGTTTCTTCCGGACTTTTCTAGAACCTTCCATAGAACCTTCCGGATCATTTTAAATCTTATAAAATGACTTCCTATATATGAATCTTATTCTCCGGACCATTCCGGGACTCCTCGTGATGTCCGGGATCTCATCCGGGACTCCGAACAAATATTCGAACTCCATTCCATATTCAAGTTCTACCATTTCAACATCCAACTTTAAGTGTGTCACCCTACGGTTCGTGAACTATGCGGACATGGTTGAGTACTCACTCCGACCAATAACCAATAGCGGGATCTGGAGATCCATAATGGCTCCCACATATTCAACGATGACTTTAGTGATTGAATGAACCATTCACATACGATACCAATTCCCTTTGTCACGTGATATTTTACTTGTCCGAGGTTTGATCATCGGTATCACTTCATACCTTGTTCAACCTCGTCTCCTAACAAGTACTCTTTACTCGTACCGTGGTATGTGGTCTCTTATGAACTTATTCATATGCTTGCAAGACATTAGACGACATTCCACTGGGAGGGCCCAGAGTATATCTATCCATCATCGGGATGGACAAATCCCACTGTTGATTCATATGCCTCAACTCATACTTTCCGGATACTTAATCCCACCTTTATAACCACCCATTTACGCAGTGGCGTTTGGTGTAATCAAAGTACCTTTCCGGTATAAGTGATTTACATGATCTCATGGTCATAAGGACTAGGTAACTATGTATCGAAAGCTTATAGCAAATAACTTAATGACGAGATCTTATGCTACGCTTAATTGGGTGTGTCCATTACATCATTTATACAATGATATTACCTTTTTATTAATAACATCCAATGTTCATGATTATGAAACTAATCATCCATTAATCAACAAGCTAGTTAAGAAGCATACTAGGGACTCTTTGTTGTTTACATATCACACATGTATCAATGTTTCGGTTAATACAATTATAGCATGATATATAAACATTTATCATAAACATAAAGATATATAATAACCACTTTTATTATTGCCTCTTGGGCATATCTCCTTCAGTCTCCCACTTGCACTAGAGTCAATAATCTAGATTACATTGTAATATACCTAACACCCATGGCATTCTGGTGTTGGTCATGCTTTGCCCTAGGGAGAGCTTTAGTCAACGGATCTGCTACATTCAGATCAGTGTGTACTTTGCAAATCTTTACTTCTCCATCTTCGATGTACTCGTGAATCGAGTGGTAACGCAGCTTGATATGCTTCAGCCTCTTGTGTGACCTTGGCTCTTGTGCATTGGCGATGGCACCCATGTTATCACAGTAAATGATTAATGGGTCCAATGCACTAGGAACCACACCGAGCTCTACAATGAACCTCTTCATCCATACCGCTTCTGATGAAGCCTCTGAAGCCGCTATGTACTCGATTCCCGTTGAAGACTTCGCCACCGTGCACCGCTTCGAGCTTGCCCACCATCGCAGCACCATTCAATATAAACACGTACCCAGACTGTGACTTAGAGTCATCAGGATCAGTGTTCCAACTTGCATCAGTGTAACCACTTACAACGAGCTCTTGGTCACCTCCATAACAAAGAAACATATCCTTAGTTCTTTTCAAGTACTTCAGGATATTCTTGACCGCTGTCCAGTGTTCCATTCATGGATCACTTTGATATCTGCTAGTCAAACTAACAGCATGTGCTATATCCGGTCTAGTACATAGCATGCATTACATGATAGATCCTACTGCCGAGGCATAGGGGATATTACTCATCCTTTCTCTTTCTTCTGCCGTAGCCGGTCCTTGAGTCTTACTCAAGACCTTGCCTGGTAACATAGGTAAGAACCCTTTCTTACTTTCGTCCATTCTAAACTTCTTTAGAATCTTGTCCAGGTATGTACTCTGTGATAGCCCTATTAGGCGTCTTGATCTATCTCTATAAATCTTGATGCCTAATATATACGATGCTTCACCAAGGTCTTTCATTGAAAAACTATTATTCAAATAACCTTTTACACTGCTTAATAGTTCTATATCATTCCCGATCAATAATATGTCATCTACATATAAAATCAGGAATGCTACAGAGCTCCCACTCACTTTCTTGTAAATACAGGCCTCTCCATGACACTGTATAAACCCGAAGTCTTTGATCACCTTATCAAAGCGTCGGTTCCAACTTCTTGATGCTTGCTTCAGTCCATAGATTGAACGCTGAAGTTTGCATACTTTGTCAGCATTTTTAGGATCGACAAAACCTTTGGGTTGTACCATATACAACTCTTCCTCAATGTCTCCATTAAGGAACGCCGTTTTGACATCCATCTGCCAAATCTCATAATCGAAAAATGCAGCTATTGCTAACAAAATCCTCACAGATTTTAGCTTCACTACAGGTGAGAAAGTCTCATCGTAGTCAACTCCTTGAATTTGTCGGAAACCCTTTGCGACAAGTCGAGCTTTATAGACAGTAATATTACCATCAGCATCTGTTTTTCTCTTGAAGATCCATTTATTCTCGACAGCCTTGCGGCTATCAGGTAAGTCTACCAAAGTCCATACTTTCTTATCATACATGGACCCCATTTCGGATTTCATGGCTTCTTGCCATTTGTTGGAATCTGGGCTCATCATCGCTTCTTCATACGTCGCAGGGTCCTCATCATTGTTATCCACAATCATGACATTTAGACAAGGATCATACCAATCAGGAGTGGCACGTTCCCTTGTCGATCTGCAAGGTTCAGTAGTTTCCTCGTTCGAAGTTTCATGATCATTATCATTAGCTTCCTCTGTTGTCGGTGTAGGCGGTACAGGTACAACTTCCGGTACTGCGCTACTCTGATCAACGAGTATAGATTCATCAATCTCATCGAGTTCTACTTTTCTTCCAGTCACTTCTTTAGTGAGAAATTCTTTCTCAAGAAAGGTTCCGTTCTTATAAACAAAGATTTTGCCTTCGGATCTGTGATAGAAAGTGTACCCTATAGTTTCCTTAGGGTATCCTATGAAGACGCATTTCTCCGCTTTGGGTTATAGCTTGTCCGGTTGTAACTTCTTTACATAGGCTTCGCAACCCCAAACTTTAAGGAACGACAGCTTAGGTTTCTTATTAAACCATAATTCATACGGTGTTGTTTCTACGGATTTTGATGGTGCTCTATTTAAAGTGAATGCGGCTGTCTCTAATGCATAACTCCAAAATGATAACGGCAAATCAGTAAGAGATGTCATAGAACGAACCATATCTAAGAGAGTTCGATTACGACGTTCGGACACACCGTTTCGTTGTGGTGTTCCCGGCGGTGTCAATTGTGAAAGTATTTCGCATTTCTTTAAATGCATGCCAAACTCATAACTCAGATATTCACCTCCACGATCAGATCGTAGAAATTTAATCTTCTTGTTACGTTGATTTTCTACTTCACTTTGGAATTCCTTAAACTTCTCGAAAGTTTCGGATTTATGTTTCATGAAATAGATATACCCATATCTACTCAGATCATCTGTGAAGGTTAGAACATAACGATAACCACCGCGCGATGCTACACTCATTGGTCCGCACACATCGGTATGTATGATTTCCAATAAGTCAGTAGCTCGCTCCATCATACCAGAAAATGGAGTCTTAGTCATTTTTCCCATTAGACATGCTTCACATCTATCAAGTGACTCAAAGTCAAGTGATTCAAGTAATCCATCGGTATGGAGTTTCTTCATGCGTTTCACTCCAATATGACCAAGACGACAAGCTACATATAAGTAGAATTATCATTCAATTTAATTCGCTTAGCATCAATGTTATGTATATGCGTATCACTACTATCGAGATCTAACAGAAATAAGCCATTCTTTTCAGGTGCTCGACCATAAAAGATATTATTCATAAAAATAGAACAACCATTATTCTCAGACTTGAATGAATAACCGTCTTGCATTAAACAAGATCCAGATATAATGTTCATGCTCAACGCGGGTACAAAATAACAATTATTTAGGCTTAAAACTAATCCCGAAGGTAGATGTAGAGGAAGTGTGCCGACAGCGATCTGATACGTCCAATTTGCATCACTATTTTATATCATAATTTGCTGTTATTCATTGATATATTTCGTATTGGGACACAATACTTATGTTATTTCATCTATTTTGCATGTTTCATCATTATTGGAGGATCAAGCACCGGAGCCAGGATTCTGCTGGAAAAAGCACCGTCAGAACGCAATATTTTGGAAGATCAACTGTGGAAGGAAATTATACCAAAAATCCTATTTTTCAAGATGACGAAGGAAGCCAGAAGGAGGAGCCAGCTGGACCCAGGGTGGGCCCACACCATAGGGCGGCGCGGCCCATGGCCTGGCCGCGCCACCATGTGGTGTGGGGGCCCCACAGCCCCTTTCGCCTCCTTTTCTTCGTGAAATCCTTCGTCCCGAAAACCTAAGCCACAGAGGGTACCTCGCGAAGAGTTACAGCCGCCTCTGCGGGGCGGAGAACACCAGAGAGAAAAGAGCTCTCCGGCGGGCAGGAATCCGCCGGGGAAATTCCCTCCGGGAGGGGGAAATCGATGCCATCGTCACCGTCATCGAGCTGGACATCATCTCCATCACCATCATCATCATCTCCACCATCATCACCGCCGTCTCCACCGCTGGACACCGTCACCACCGTAGCAATTTGGGTTTGATCTTGATTGTTTGATAGGGGAAACTCTCCCGGTATCGATCTCTACTTGTTGTTGATGCTATTGAGTGAAACCATTGAACCAAGTTTATGTTCAGATTGTTATTCATCATCATATCACCTCTGATCATGTTCCATATGATGTCTTGTGAGTAGTTCGTTTAGTTCTTGAGGACATGGGTGAAGTCTAAATGTTAGTAGTGAACTATGGTTGAGTAATATTCAATGGTATGATATTTAAGTTGTGGTGTTATTCTTCTAGTGGTGTCATGTGAACGTCGACTACATGACACTTCACCATTTATGGGCCTAGGGGAATGCATCTTGTATTCGTTTGCCAATTGCGGGGTTGCCGGAGTGACAGAAACCTAAACCCCCATTGGTATATCGATGCAGGAGGGATAGCAGGATCTCAGAGTTTAAGGCTGTGGTTAGATTTATTCTTAATTACTTTCTTGTAGTTGCGGATGCTTGCAAGGGGTATAATCACAAGTATGTATTAGTCCTAGGAAGGGCGGTACATTAGCATAGGTTCACCCACACAACATTTATCATAACAATGAAGATTATTTAGCTGTATGTAGCGAAAGCACTAGACTAAAATCCCGTGTGTCCTCGAGAACGTTTGGTCATTATAAGTAAACAAACTGGCTTGTCCTTTGTGCTAAAAAGGATTGGGCCACTCACTGCAATTGTTACTCTCGCACTTTACTTACTCGTACTTTATTCAACTGTTACATCTAAACCCCCTGAATACTTGTCTGTGAGCATTTACAGTGAATCCTTCATCGAAACTGCTTATCAATACCTTCTGCTCCTCGTTGGGATCGACATTCTTACTTATCGAAAATACTATGATACACCCCCTATACTTGTGGGTCATCAAGACTATTTTCTGGCGCCGTTGCCGGGGAGTGAAGCGCTATTGGTAAGTGGAATTGGTAAGGAAAACCTTTACTGTTTGTGCTGATTTTATTTCCGCCTGCTGCTATAAGTCATTATGGAGAGATCTTCCCTTCAATTTTTATTTGGGAAATCTACTACTACTGCAACGGTAGTGGATGAGGCGCCAGGTGAGGAAGTGATACCATATAAAATACCTATGAAAATTATTGAACGTGTTATGGATAACCGCTATGAAGGGGATGGAACTGTCCACCCTGGAGATCATTTATTGTTCTTACATGAATTATGCGGTTTATTCAAGTGTGCAGGTATTGCTATGGATGAAGTGAGGAAGAAACTATTCTCTTTATCGCTGTCTGGTAAGGCGGCGCATTGGTATAAATTACTGGATAATGGGGATTCTCTTGAATGGAATGATATTGTGCCCCGGTTTTATTCTAAGTTCTATCCTCCAAGTGAAATTCATAAGGGTCGAAATCGCATATATAATTTTTGGCCTCATGATGGAGAGAGTATTGCCCAAGCTTGGGGGAGATTGAAGTCTTTAATGCTCAAATGCCCCATTCATGAGCTTCCTGGTAATGTTATTATTGATAATTTCTATGCAAGACTTTCTTTTCAAGACAAGACCTTGCTGGATACTTCTTGTTCTGGATCATTTACACGCAACAAAGAAGAGTTTAAAAGGGACCTTCTTGATCGGATCCAAGAAAATACTGAAGGTTGGGAGAACGACAAGGATAGAGAATCAGGTATAATTTATGATTATAAATGCATTGAAGCTTTTATGGATACTGATAAATTTCGTAATATGAGTGCTACATATGGTCTTGATTCTCAAGTTGCTGCAAATCTTTATAAAGCTTTTGCCTCTCATTATGAATTGCCAAAGAAGAATTTTGATAAGTATCATGAACCGTATAAAGATAAAATTGATTCATCTATTAATAAATGCGTTGTAGTTGAAACTGCTGATCATGTTATTCCCGAAGCTTATATTGAAAAAATTCCTTTCCCTGCTAAAATGAAGGAGTATTCTGTTATAAATAGTGCGGTTCATAAAAGTGAAAAGAAACCTGTAGAACCTGAAGAACAAATAAAAGTTGAACCTGCTGTTGCAATAGTTAAAGATCTTGTGACTAAAAATGTGGAGGATGGTCATATTATTTTCTGTGAAGATGCTTCTAATATTGTTTCACATCCTAATAAACCTAAACAAGTTAGTGTTCCTATGCTATCTGTTAGAATTGGTGATCATTGCTATTATGGATTATGTGATATTGGTGCAAGTGTTAGTGCTATTCCTTATGAGCTTTACACGGAGATTATGCACGAAATTGATTCTTGTGAACTTGAAGATATTGATGTGGTTATTCAGCTGGCTAATAGAGAAACTATTTCTCCAATTGGTATTGTTCGAGATGTGGAAGTTTTATGCGGTAAGATTAAATATCCTGCTGACTTTTTGGTACTTGGTTCTGCTGCTAGTGATTATTGTCCTATTATTTTTGGTAGACCTTTTCTAAATACTTGTGGAGCTATTATAGATTGCAAGAAAGAGAAAATTTTGACTAAATTTGCTGGTGAATCTTATGAGTTTAACTTCTCTAAATTTACCAAAACTCCTTATAAAGCTGATTTGCCTAGTGATGATTTTAAAATGGAGCAATGTGCATCTATTGTTCTTGCTCCTAATAATCCTTTGCAGCAACATTTGGAGGATAGCGAGAGTGAAGTTTTTAGGAAAGAAAGAGATAAGCTTGAGGAAATTTTTCTTTGCCAACCTATTCTCAAGCATGATTTACCGGTGGAAGATTTGGGTACAATACCGCCACCAAAGGAAGATCCTGTTTTTGATTTAAAGCCTTTACCTGATAATCTTAAATATGCTCATATTGATGATAAGAAAATATATCCTGTTATTATTAGTTCTAAGCTTTCAGAGATTGAGGAAGAAAGGTTATTGGAAATATTGAAGAAGCACCGAGGAGCTATTGGCTACACTCTTGATGATTTGAAAGGGATTTCTCCTTCTATTTGCCAACATGCTATTAATATGGAGGATGATGCAAAGCCTGTTGTTGAACATCAGCGTCGTCTAATTCCGAAGATGAAGGAAGTGGTAAGGAATGAGGTATTAAGACTTCTTGAAGCTGGTATTATATATCCTATTGCTGATAGTAGATGGGTTAGTCCTGTGCATTGCGTTCCCAAGAAAGGAGGAATGACTGTTGTGCCTAATGATAATGATGAGCTCATCCCTCAAAGAGTAGTTGTAGGGTATAGAATGTGCATTGATTTTCGAAAAGTTAATAAAGTTACTAAGAAAGATCATTACCCTTTACCATTTATTGATCAAATGCTAGAAAGATTGTCTAAAAATACTCATTTTTGCTTTCTTGATGGGTATTCTAGGTTTTCACAAATTGCTGTTAAAGCTAAAGATCAAGAGAAAACCACTTTCACTTGTCCCTATGGAACTTATGCTTATAGATGTATGCCTTTTGGTTTATGTAATGCTCCTGCTACTTTTCAAAGATGCATGTCTGCTATTTTTCATGGTTTTTGTGAGAGTATTGTAGAGGTATTCATGGATGATTTTTCTGTCTATGGGAATTCTTTTGATAGTTGCTTGCGAAACCTTGATAAAGTTTTGCAGAGATGTGAAGAAACTAACCTTGTTCTTAATTGGGAGAAATGCCACTTTATGGTTAATGAAGGAATTGTATTGGGACATAAAATTTCTGAGAGAGGTATTGAAGTTGATAGAGCTAAAGTTGAAGCAATTGAGAAGATGCCCTATCCTAGGGATGTTAAAGGTATTCGTAGTGTTCTTGGTCATGCTGGGTTTTATAGGAGGTTTATTAAAGATTTCTCCAAGATTTCAAAGCCTCTTACTAATCTTCTTCAAAAAGATGTACCATTTGTTTTTGATGATGATTGTAAGGAAGCTTTTGAAACTCTAAAGAAAGCCTTAACAACTGCTCCTATAGTTGAACCTCCTGATTGGAACTTACCATTTGAAATTATGTGTGATGCTAGTGATTTTGCTGTAGGCGCTGTTCTTGGATAGCGAGTAGATAAAAAACTAAATGTTATTCATTATGCTAGTAAAACTCTTGATGCTGCTCAAAGAAATTATGCTACAACTGAAAAAGAATTATTAGCTGTAGTCTTTGCTTGTGATAAATTTAGATCTTATATTGTTGATTCAAAAGTTACTATTCATACTGATCATGCTGCAATTAGATACCTTATGACGAAGAAAGATGCTAAGCCGAGGCTTATTAGATGGGTACTTCTTTTGCAAGAATTTGATTTACATATTGTAGATAGGAAAGGTGCTGATAATCCTGTTGCTGATAATTTGTCTAGATTGGAAAATATTGCTTATGATCCTGTTCCTGTTAATGATAGTTTTCCAAATGAACAATTGGCTGTAATAAAGGTGAGCTCGCGAGACAGTCCTTGGTATGCTGATTATGCTAACTTTATTGTTTCCAAGTACTTGCCTCCAACCTTTTCAGCTCAGCAAAGGAGGAAATTCTTTTATGACTTGAGGCACTATTTCTGGGATGACCCACACTTATATAAAGAAGGAGTGGATGGTATTATGCGAAGATGTGTTTCCGAATATGAACAACAAGAGATATTGAGTAAATGTCATGGTAGTGCTTATGGAGGACATCACGCCGGAGAAAGAACCGCGCAAAAGGTTCTACAATCAGGTTTTTATTGGCCAACTCTCTTCAAGGATGCGAGAAAGTTTATTTTATCTTGTGATGAATGCCAAAGGGTTGGTAATATCTCCAGACGTAATGAAATGCCTATGAATTATACTCTTGTTATTGAACCGTTTGATTGTTGGGGATTTGACTTCATGGGACCTTTTCCGTCTTCAGAAGGTAACACTCATATACTTGTTGCTGTTGATTATGTTACTAAATGGGTGGAAGCAATACCTACAAAAAGTGCTGATGGTGAGACCTCTTTAAGAATGCTTTTAGACATTATTTTTCCTAGATTTGGAGTGCCTAGATATATTATGACTGATGGAGGTTCTCATTTTATTCATGGAGGTTTTAGAAAAACTCTTGCTAAGTATGGTATTAATCATAGAATTGCTTCCGCTTATCATCCTCAAACTAGTGGTCAAGTAGAATTATCAAATAGAGAGATTAAGTCTATTTTGGGAAAGACCGTTAATAAAACTAGAAAGAATTGGGCTAGTAAATTGAAGGATGCACTATGGGCTTATAGAACTGCTTATAAAAATCCCATGGGAATGTCACCTTATAAAATGGTTTATGGGAAAGCTTGTCATTTACCTTTAGAACTAGAGCACAAAGCTTATTGGGCTGTTAGAGAGTTAAATAAAGATCCTAAACTTGCCCCCGGTGATAAGAGGTTGTTGCAATTAAGTTCTCTAGATGAATGGAGAAGTGAAGCTTATGAAAATGCTAAACTCTTTAAGGAGAAAGTCAAAAAATGGCATGATAGAAGGATTATCAAAAGAGAATTTAATATTGGGGATAAAGTCCTATTGTATCGGTCTCGTCTTAGATTCTTTGCAGGGAAATTACTCTCGAAATGGGAAGGACCATATGTTGTCGAGGAGGTGTATCGTTCAGGAGCAATTAAAATTAGCTCTCTCCAAGGCAATGCTACGCAAGTGGTGAATGGACAAAGACTCAAGCATTATATCTCAGGTGATTCCTATAATGTTGATGTTGATATTATTCAAGTGGAAACACCGGAGGCTTTCATCTAAGGGCAAATTGGCAGTCCGCCAGAACTCGACTTTGAATAGGTAACAGTACTGGTAATGAAAAGTATGCAATTTACTTTCCGAACAATATTTTTGCTGTTTTTGGAAAATATGAAAAATTACGAGTTCGAAACGGAGTGGAAAGGACGCACGAGGGGGTGCCACCATAGGCCGGCGCGGCCTGACCTAGGCCCGCGCCGACCTATGGTCTGGCCGCCTCGTCGCCCATTTCCGACTCTAGTTCGATCTGGTACTTTCCTTGTGTCGTGAAAATTTTTGCTATATAATCCCCCGGACCCCTGGAGGTCCGTATATCGTTTTCTCGACGTGTTTTGTTTCGAGCTGTTTCTGCCAGGATCTGTTTTCAGTTTAGAAGCACCATGGTCTCCAAGAACAAGGGCAAGGAGTTTCCGGATGAAGATGATCGAGATCTTGGGTGGAAAGAGGAAGACAAAGACGTCAAGAAAGAGGATGAAGAAGAGGTGGAGGAAGATTCGCGCGCACACCCGCGTGCTACCATCGCAAGCATCAAGGTGGTGGACAACCCTTTTAGTGCAAACAAGAGCGCAAGAATTCGCATTGGAGGAGCGGTTCCACGTCATTACCTAGCTCCGAAAACATCTCTATCAGGAGGGAAGGAGCCTGAGGCTGAAGAGTGGGGAAATAACTCCAAGAGCTGGGACTCACCGTCGGACAGACTCCTCAACCGCGTCGAGCACAATTCAGAGATGATTCGCAATCTCACATACAGGATTGATGAGCTTCAGGAGCTTATTGAGAAGCTTGTCAGGAATTCATCACCACCATCGCCAAAGGAGTAACTCACCATCGATATTGGCATCCCCTTGGTTTGTTCCAAGCTTGGGGGAGTGCCGCGGTATCACATTATCACTACCTTTTACTTTTATTGTCAAGTAGTGTCATATCATGAGTAGGGAAGTTATCATATAAGATGGGTTGCAGTTTGGAAGTATCTCTCCTTTAGTTGGTTGTCTATGTATCCCTTGGTGTGAGTTATTGTTATGGAATATTAATGAGAAATCTTATCATTTACATATTGCACATCTTATTTTAGTTTGCAATCTCTATTATATGATTTACCTTGTCATTAGTATTGGTATCACTTTGGGAGCATTGAATTAATCTATTTGGTTTTGGCAAACTTAGCATTGGTCAATAGCAACAACACTTTGAGGTTTAAGTAGAAAAGAGAAATACATGTAGTTGTTTCATTGTCTTCCTTTCTTGTTAGCTCATAGCTTATTATTCTGAAGTTAAAATTGTTTGTGCTTATAAGGAAGATGCATGATTATTTCTATCACATGTATATTTGTTTGTTTCCCTCGACTCTTATGCTTGCTAATTAACCTTGCTAGCCAAAGACCTGTACTGAGAGGGAATACTTCTCGTGCATCCAAACCTTAGCCCAAACCTATGCCATTTGTGTCCACCATACCTACCTACTACATGGTATTTTCCGCCATTCCAAGTAAATACTTCATGTGATACCTTTAAACAATTCAAAACTTAGTATCTCTTATTTGTGTCAATGTTTCATAGCTCATGAGGAAGTATGTGGTGTTTTATCTTTCAATCTTGTTGGGCAACTTTCACCAATGGACTAGTGGCTTCATCCGCTTATCCAATAATTTTGCAAAAAGAGCTGGCAATGGGATTTCTAGTCCCAAATTAATTAAACTGAATAGACACTCCTCCATGGTATGTGATTGATGGACGGCACCCGAAGGATTCGGTTAGCCATGGCTTGTGTAAGCAAAGGTTGGGGGGAGTGTCATCATCATAATAAAACTAAAATAAAAAGGCACTCCTTCATGGTATGAGATTGTTGGCAGGCACCCGAGGATTCGGTTAGCCATGGTTTGTGAAAGAAAGGTTGGAAGGAGTGCCACACAAAATAAAAATAATATGGGAGCCGCTCTTTGAAGGTTTGTCTGGCAAGGGGGTTAGAGTACCCGCTACCAGTCGTTGACAACAACAAACACCTCTCAAAATGTTACTTTTATTCTCTTTATATGATTTCAAAACTGAAAAAGCTCTAGCACATGATTTAATCCCTGCTTCCCTCTGCGAAGGGCCTGTCTTTTACTTTATGTTGAGTCAGTAAACCTATTTCCCTCCATCTCAAGCAAGCATTTGAGTAGTTGTGATCAAACCATTATATTGTGATTTGCTTCATCATGCCTTTTATTCTTCCTTGTTTAGTACAAGTTTTATCTGAATGAATATAGCTTTGCAAGTTATCAATGATTATGAAGAGACCATTATGATTGAGTATGCAAGTTGTGCCTTATAAACTTTAACATGAGAGCGCTGCTCAATGAGATAAGTATAATCTGTTAATTGTTCTCTGACCAAGAACGAAGTTTGCCATCACCAATTATGATTTCTTATGCACCTTTATTTGTGATTACCTTATACTTATTTCAAGTTGAGTTATATGAGGAAGTTGTCTACTATAATGTCTTGTGCGAATGAATATGATGCTTCTTGTCCGTATTTTATTTATCGACTCTTCACTCCATAAACATGTGGTCCTGTTTACCGAGCTCAGTTTCGCTTGGGGACAAGCGAAGTCTAAGCTTGGGGGGAGTTGATACGTCCAATTTGCATCACTATTTTATATCATAATTTGCTGTTATTCATTGATATATTTCATATTGGGACACAATACTTATGTTATTTCATCTATTTTGCATGTTTCATCATTATTGGAGGATCAAGCACGGAGCAGGGATTCTCGCTGGAAAAAGCACCGTCAGAACGCAATATTTCGGAAGATCAACTGTGGAAGGAAATTATACCAAAAATCCTATTTTTCAAGATGACGAAGGAAGCCAGAAGGAGGAGCCAGCTGGACCCAGGGTGGGCCCACACCATAGGGCGGCGCGGCCCATGGCCTGGCCGCGCCACCATGTGGTGTGGGGGCCCCACAGCCCCTTTCGCCTCCTTTTCTTCGCGAAATCCTTCATCCCGAAAACCTAAGCCACAGAGGGTACCTCGCGAAGAGTTACAGCCGCCTCTGCGGGGCGGAGAACACCAGAGAGAAAAGAGCTCTCCGGCGGGCAAGAATCCGCCGGGGAAATTCCCTCCGGGAGGGGGAAATCGACGCCATCGTCACCGTCATCGAGCTGGACATCATCTCCATCACCATCATCATCATCTCCACCATCATCACCGCCGTCTCCACCGCTGGACACCGTCACCGCCGTAGCAATTTGGGTTTGATCTTGATTGTTTGATAGGGGAAACTCTCCCGTATCGATCTCTACTTGTTGTTGATGCTATTGAGTGAAACCATTGAACCAAGTTTATGTTCAGATTGTTATTCATCATCATATCACCTCTGATCATGTTCCATATGATGTCTCGTGAGTAGTTCGTTTAGTTCTTGAGGACATGGGTGAAGTCTAAATGTTAGTAGTGAACTATGGTTGAGTAATATTCAATGGTATGATATTTAAGTTGTGGTGTTATTCTTCTAGTGGTGTCATGTGAACGTCGACTACATGACACTTCACCATTTATGGGCCTAGGGGAATGCATCTTGTATTCGTTTGCCAATTGCGGGGTTGCCGGAGTGACAGAAACCTAAACCCCCGTTGGTATATCGATGGAGGAGGGATAGCAGGATCTCAGAGTTTAAGGCTGTGGTTAGATTTATTCTTAATTACTTTCTTGTAGTTGCGGATGCTTGCAAGGGGTATAATCACAAGTATGTATTAGTCCTAGGAAGGGCGGTACATTAGCATAGGTTCACCCACACAACATTTATCATAACAATGAAGATTATTTAGCTGTATGTAGCGAAAGCACTAGACTAAAATCCCGTGTGTCCTCGAGAACGTTTGGTCATTATAAGTAAACAAACCGGCTTGTCCTTTGTGCTAAAAAGGATTGGGCCACTCGCTGCAATTGTTACTCTCGCACTTTACTTACTCGTACTTTATTCAACTGTTACATCTAAACCCCCTGAATACTTGTCTGTGAGCATTTACAGTGAATCCTTCATCGAAACTGCTTATCAACACCTTCTGCTCCTCGTTGGGATCGACATTCTTACTTATCGAAAATACTACGATACACCCCCTATACTTGTGGGTCATCACGATCACATCGACTTTGGATCCGTTTCCAACGCGCATCGTCACTTCATCTTTCAGTAGCCTTCGTTTATTCTTTAGTTCCTGTTTCGAGTTACAAATATGAGCAACCGAACCAGTATCAAATACCCAGGTACTAGAACGAGAACCAGTGAGATAAACATCTATAACATGTATATCGGATATACCTTCTTTCTTCTTCTTGACAAGGCCGCTCTTCAGATCAGCCAGATACTTGGAGCAATTACGCTTCCAGTGTCCCTTCTCCTTGCAGTAATAGCACTCAGCATCAGGCTTAGGGCCGTTCTTAGGTTTCATAGGAGGCGTGGCAGCTTTCTTGCCACCCTTCTTGAATTTTCCCTTAGACTTGCCCTGTTTCTTGAAACTGGTGGTCTTGTTGACCATCAACACTTGGTGCTCTTTCTTGATCTCAATCTCAGCAGCTTTTAGCATGCCAAAGAGTTCAGGTAACTCCTTGTTCATGTTCTGCATATTGTAGTTCATCACAAAGTTCTTGTAACTTGGTGGCAGTGATTGAAGGACACGATTAATCCCCAGTCTGTTAGGAATCACTATTCCCAAGTCACTGAGTTTCTTCGCATGCCCGGTCATGGCGAGCATGTGCTCACTAACGGAGCTGCCTTCTTCCACCATACAGCTGAAGAAATGTTTCGATGCTTCATAGCATTCCACGGCCGCATGAGTCTCAAATATAGCTTTTAGCTCATTCATCAACTCATGAGGATCGTGGTGCTCAAAACGTTTTTGAAGATCGGATTCCAGACTGCACAAGATGGCACACTGAACTTGAGAGTACCGAGTTTTCCGAGTCGCGTAAACAGCTTTTACTTCATCGGTTTTAGTTTCTGCAGGAGTGTCACCTAGCGGTGCATCAAGCACATATTGCAGATTTCCGCCAGAGAGGAAGATCCTCACATGACGGAACCAGTCGGTGAAGTTGCTACCGTTGCTCTTAAGTTTTTCTTTCTCTAGGAACTGGTTAAAATTGATTGGGGACGCCATCTCTACAACATATATTTGCAAAAGTTTAGACTAAGTTTATGACAAATTGAGTTCAAATTTTAATTCAACATAATTAAAAATCTAGGTGAACTCCCACTCAAAACAATATCCCTCGCATTTTCTTAGTGATCACACAAACCAAATCCACCGCACCTAAGTCCGATCATCACGAGACAAGGTGTGATTTCAATGGCGAACACTCAAAGTGTTCATCATATCAACCATATGATTCATGCTCTACCTTTCGGTATCACGTGTTCCGAGACCATGTCTGTACATGCTAGGCTCGTCAAGGCCACCTTAGTATCCGCATGTGCAAAACTGTCTTGCACCCGTTGTATGCACTTGTTGATTCTATCACACCCGATCATCACGAGATGCTTCAAAATGACAAGTCTTGGCAACGGTGCTACTAAGGATGAACACTTTATTATCTTGAGATTTTAGTGAGGGATCATCTTATAATGCTACCGTCGCGATCTAAGAAAAATAAGATGCATAAAAGGATTAACATCACATGCAGTTCATATGTGATATGATATGGCCCTTTTGTCTTTGCGCCTTTGATCTTCATCTCCAAAGCACGGACATGATCTCCATCATCTTCGGGCATGATCTCCATCATCGTCGGCGTAGCGTCAAGGTCAATGGTGCCGTCTTCATGATTGTCCTCCATGTAGCAACTATTACAACTACTTTGAAATACTACTCAACATGAAATTTAAAGACAACCATAAGGCTCCTGCCGGTTGCCACAATACAATAATGATCATCTCATACATATTCATCATCACATTATGGCCATATCACATCACCAAACCCTGCAAAAACAAGTCAGACGTCTCTAATTTGGTTTGCATATTTTACGTGGTTTAGTGTTTTCGAGAGAGATCTAATCTACCTACGAACATGAACCACAACGTTGATACTAATGTTGTCAATAGAAGAGTAAATTGAATATTCACTATAGTAGGAGAGACATACACTCGCAAAGCCTCTTATGCAATACAAGTTGCATGTCGAACGAGGAACAAGTCTCATGAACGCGGTCATGTAAAGTTAGTCCGAGCCGCTTCATCCCACTATGCCACAAAGATGCAAAGTACTCAAACTAAATATAACAAGAGCATCAACGCCCACAAAACCATTGTGTTCTACTCGTGCAACCATCTATGCATAGACACGACTCTGATACCACTGTAGGATAACGTTGCATAGAAAACAAAAAATTTCCTACCGCGAACACGCAATCCAAGCCAAGATGCAATCTAGAAGACGGTAGCAACGAGGGGATTATCGAGTCTCACCCTTGAAGAGATTCCAAAGCCTACAAGATGAGGCTCTTGTTGCTGCGGTAGACGTTCACTTGCCGCTTGCAAAAGCGCGTAGAAGATCTTGATCACGGCGCCACGAACGGGCAGCACCTCCGTACTCGGTCACACGTTCGGTTGTTGATGAAGACGACGTCCACCTCCCCGTTCCAGCGGGCAGCGGAAGTAGTAGCTCCTCTTGAATCCGACAGCACGACGGCGTGGTGTCGGTGGCGGTGGAGAATCCCGGCGGAGCTTCGCTAAGCGTGCGGGGAAGAAGGAGTAGTGGGGCGGCTAGGGTTTGGGGAGAGGAGGGCGCCGGCCAACTAGGTGGTGCGGCCACCTTGGTGTGTTGGGGTGGCCGGCCCCCTCCCCTTGGCCCTCATTATATAGGTGGAACACCCAAGAGTTGGTCTACAAGTCTTCGAATAAGACCCCAAACCAAAACCTTCCATATCACATGAAACCTACCCAAGCTAGGACTCCCACTAGAGGTGGGATTCCCACCCTTCCTTGGGAGGGGGTGGCCGACCCCCCTTGGGGAGTCCACTTGAGACTCCTCCCCCTTTAGGGTTGGCCGGCCATGGAGGTGGAGTCCCTCCGGGACTCCGCCTTCCTTAGTGGTTTCTTCCGGACTTTTCTAGAACCTTCTAGAACCTTCCATAGAACCTTCCGGATCATTTTAAATCTTATAAAATGACTTCCTATATATGAATCTTATTCTCCGGACCATTCCGGGACTCCTCGTGATGTCCGGGATCTCATCCGGGACTCCGAACAAATATTCGAACTCCATTCCATATTCAAGTTCTACCATTTCAACATCCAACTTTAAGTGTGTCACCCTACGGTTCGTGAACTATGCGGACATGGTTGAGTACTCACTCCGACCAATAACCAATAGCGGGATCTGGAAATCCATAATGGCTCCCACATATTCAACGATGACTTTAGTGATCGAATGAACCATTCACATATGATACCAATTCCCTTTGTCACGCGATATTTTACTTGTCCGAGGTTTGATCATCGGTATCACTTCATACCTTGTTCAACCTCGTCTCCTGACAAGTACTCTTTACTCGTACCGTGGTATGTGGTCTCTTATGAACTTATTCATATGCTTGCAAGACATTAGACGACATTCCACCGAGAGGGCCCAGAGTATATCTATCCGTCATCGGGATGGACAAATCCCACTGTTGATCCATATGCCTCAACTCATACTTTCCGGATACTTAATCCCACCTTTATAACCACCCAATTACGCAGTGGCGTTTGGTGTAATCAAAGTACCTTTCCGGTATAAGTGATTTACATGATCTCATGGTCATAAGGACTAGGTAACTATGTATCGAAAGCTTATAGCAAATAACTTAATGACGAGATCTTATGCTACGCTTAATTGGGTGTGTCCATTACATCATTTATACAATGATATAACCTTGTTATTAATAACATCCAATGTTCATGATTATGAAACTAATCATCCATTAATCAACAAGCTAGTTAAGAAGCATACTAGGGACTCTTTGTTGTTTACATATCACACATGTATCAATGTTTCGGTTAATACAATTATAGCATGATATATAAACATTTATCATAAACATAAAGATATATAATAACCACTTTTATTATTGCCTCTTGGGCGTATCTCCTTCAAGCAATCCACAAGAGTTTGTCAAGCAAGCACAAGCAAGAAAGTCGTTCCATCTTGTTGAGGTCAAGATCGTCGTCATCAAGCTCAAGTGGAATGCGCAAGTATAAGGTTTAATCTTGATAGGGTTTCTTTCTCACCGGTCTCATAGTGTAGTTGGAGACCGGTTTATAGTTTAGTTGCCGTACTATCAAGAGGGCCCTCGAGTGAGTAACTCGATAGTATCGTTCGGAGAGAGCTCAAACCTTTGCATCCTTGCATCATATTTCTTGGTTGTTATTTGGACCTTATCCATGTGATGTTTTAGAGCTTGTGCTTATTCTCATGACAAGCTCTAGTTCGTCGAAAACGGATTTCGCATAGATCACTTGTTGCATTTTCGAGTTTGGTTCATCATCTTTCTTAGTTTTTATTTGGATCTTATCCATGTGATGTTTTAGAGATTGTGCTTATTCTCATGACAAACTCTAGTTCATTGAGAATGGTTTTTGCATGGGCAACTTGTTGCATTTTCGAGATTGGAAGTTTTACCGGTATGTCTTTTTTAGATAGGTCAAACCTTTCATAATTTGTTTCTATCCTCCCTTGTTGGACTATGATGGTTTCCTGCATGATCTTGTATAGCTTGTTCCTAGCTTCAAACAAACCCAAGATCATCAAAATCGGAGTCCGGATGCTAAAGTTATGCCCGTTTTAGTTTTGGTGTTTTTGCAGTTTTCTGGGGGGCGGATAATCCGGCCCGAATGACCAATTTTGGACAATATCCAGCCAAATATCCGGCCCGAGTCCAGGGGCGATTTTCGGGGGGCGGATAATCCGGCCCGGGGGCGGATTTTCCGGCCTGGGAGGTCCCAAACGGTCATATTTCGTTGGGAGGGGGTATATAAGACCCCCTTCTTCCTCCTTGGGCTGGTTGGTTCACTCTCTCTCTCCCCTCCATTGTTGTCCTTCAAAGCTTGCCCTAGTTCTTGATTCCTCCCATGATTCTTGCATATTCTTGAGGGAAAAGAGAGATGAGATCTACATCTACATCTTCACCAATCAAATCCCTCTCTTTGTGAGGGGAACCCACTAGATCTTGATCTTGGAGGATTTTGTGTTCTCCTCTTTGTCCTTCCTCTCTTATTCCTCCAATAGCTTTTGTAGCTTTGTTGAAATTTGAGAGAGAAGGATTTGAGCATCTTTGTGGTGTTCTTGCCATTGCATTTGGTGCATCGGTTTGAGTTCTCCACGGTGATTCGTGATGGTGAAAGCAAGAAGGTTGTTACTCTTGGGTTCTTGGAACCCTAGACGGATTCTAGGCCTTTGTGGCGATTTGTTGGGAGCCTCCAATTAAGTTGTGGATGTGTGCCCCAATCTTTGTGTAAGGCCCGGTTTCCGCCTCGAAGGAAAATCCCTTAGTGGAACCGTTACCTAGGCCTTTGTGGTGAGGGTCACCGGAGATTTAGGTGAGGCGCCTTCGTGGTGTTCGGTGTGTGGTGTGAGTACCGCATCTTGGGGTGAGGCCTTTGTGGCATTGGTGTGCATCGAGCAACCACACCTCAAGGTGAGCCTCTTTTGGCGTTCGGGAGCACTAAGCAACCGCGCCTCTCCACCGGAGATTAGCACTTGCAAGAGTGTGAACTCCAGGATAAATCATCGTCTCCCGCGTGCCTCGGTTATCTCTATACCCGAGCTCTTTACTTATGCACTTTACCTTGTGATAGCCATCGTGCTTGAAGTTATATATATCTTGCTATCACATACTTGCTTGTATTGCTTAACATAAGTTGTTGCTGCACATAGGTGAACTCTTGCTTAGAATAAGTTGTTGGTGCACATAGGTGAACCATAGTATATAGGCTTTGGGCTTGACAAAGTAAACGCTAGTTTTATTCCGCATTTGTTAAGCCCATCTCGTAAAAGTTTTAAATCGCCTATTCACCCCCCTCTAGGCGACATCCGTGCCCTTTCAATTGGTATCAGAGCAAGGTCTCTCATTCTTAGGCTTCACCACCTTGAGAGTAAAGATGTCGGTTAAGGGATTAGCGCACAATAACTTGTTTATATTTGATGGCACAAATTATGATCTATGGAAAATTTATGTGCTTAAAATCTTACGGGGTATGTCCCCGGACATGGAGCGATTTCTTGGCATGGGTTTTTCTTCTCCTAAGGATCCTCAAAATTTATCTCTTGAGGAGGAGAAAAACTCTTGCCTTGATGCTCTTGCTTCTCATGTGTTTTCCATTGTTGTGAGCAATGTAGTTACTTCGTCAATCATGCCTTTTGGGAGCTCTCATGAATTATGGACAAAGCTTCAAGACAAATATGATGTTTCCAATATTATTAAGGATGATTGTATTGCTTCCACTTCCAGCCGTGATGAGTTCTCATCTTCATCCACTTCACCAAAGTGTGTCAAGACACAAGGTAATGATATGGTGAGTGGTGATGAAAATTGCAATGTTGATATTGAGCTTTCTATCGATGATTCTTCATCTCTATCTCATTGCAATGTTTCATCTATGGACTCAAACACATCTAGCACTAGAAATGATTTACATGCTTGTGTTGATAGTCCTTGCATATCATGTGTAAGTTGCTTGAATAAATCTAATGATGATATGCTTGCTTTGTCTTGTGGCAATGATAAAAATGCTTCTATTTCCTCTAGTTGTTGTGTGACTAACATTGTAGAGGAAACCAAAGATTCTATTGGTCAAGACAAGATCTTGAAAGGAGCCTCAAGTAACTCCTCATCTTTATCTCACGGTTCTCATATGTGCCTTATGGCCAAGGGTTCCACGGTATCTCCTACCATGGAACCTCATACTCCTCGTGGTGATAAGGATGAGGATGTTTATGAAGAAGAGGATTGGGTTGTCTCTCTACGCGATAAGGGTAAGAGTGTATTCAAGGTTATTTGCAAAGATAAAATTGCTTGCTCTCACTTCTTTGAAATCTTGACTACCGCTATTGAGAGCCAAAAACTTATTTGGATGCATGAGAACACCATTGATAAAAAGAGTGCTCTTGAATTTGAGTACGCCAATGATGTGGCATCTCTAAAGGATGAACTTGAAGAAGAACAAACCACCAAGGAAGCTCTTGAGGGAACCTTTGCTCTAGAATTGTCTAGAGAAAAGGAAAACCATGATAGAGATCTTGAGGTGGCAAATGAACTAAAGCTAAAAAATCATAAGCTTGTGTTTGTTAATGCTAAACTCCTTGAGGATTTTGAGCAACTCAAAAAGGGCTCAAGGGTTATTGAGAGTGCGCTCACCAAACTCACCGAGTCGCATGAGCAACTTAAAGCTTCTTATCTAAAAGAGCATGACAACTTGCCTTCTCCCATTTCTATTAATAATGATGCTTGTGCTACTAACTCTACTTCTTGTGAAGCATCTATCTTGAAGGAGAATGTTGAGCTAAGGGCTCAACTTAAATTGCTAACTAGCAATTATGGGAAATTGGAAGAAAATCATGGAAAGCTTTCTAGCTCCTATGAGGATCTTCTAGCCTCTCATGATAGGCTAAAGTTAGCTCATGAGGCTATAATATCTAAGGCAACACCTTGTGAGCCTCATGTGGGTACTAGCACTACTACTCAAAATGTTATATTGCCATGTGCTAGTCCTAGTAATTCATCCACTCATAATATTGCTAAATCTTATGATGAATTATCTTCCTTGCCTTGTTGCTCTAACAATGAAGGTTCTACTTCCTCTAGTACTTGTGTTGGTACTAACCATGTAGAGGAAATCAAAGAGCTCAAGGCCCAAGTCTCTTCTTTGAAGAACGACTTGGTAAAGGGTCATGAAGGGAAATGCAAACTTGACAAGATGTTAAGTGTGCAACAATCCCCCAATGACAAGAGTGGACTTGGATTCAACTCCAACAGCAAGATCAAGTCCAAGAACAACAAGATTAAGAAGGGCCAATTACAAGTCAAAGACCCGGCCAAGATTGTTTGCTTCAAGTGCAAAATTGAAGGGCATCATGTTAGATCTTGCCCTTTGAAGAAGAAGCAAAAAGGGAAGCGGCCTCAAGCTCAAACTCATATTCAACCTCAAGTTGAAGAAATGCCACTTCCCAAGAAGAATCAAGCCAATGCTCCCATTGTGGAGAAATCTAGTGAGAAGAAGGAGAAGAAAAGAACTTGCTACATATGCCGTGAGAAGGGCCACATCTCCTCCTTTTGCACTATTGGTACCTCATCCAACTCTATCACCATTGATGATGTTTATTCTCTTCGTAAGGATGAGGGTGGCAATGTGTTTGCCAAATTTGTTGGTGCTCAAAGTGGTGTCAAGAAAAGAACCATTTGGGTTGCCAAGCCTATTGTGACTAACCTCTTAGGACCCAACTTAGTTGGGGACCAACAATCCAAAACTTGATCAATAGGTGCTTGTTGGAGGGCATTGGAGACTTGGCTACATCATGAAGAATTAAGGGATCTTCATCATTTATATTATCTCAAGCCAAGTCTTTTGGTTATCTTGCTTCTATCATATATTCAATGTTCCTCCTTGTGGTAACATGTTCTCAACTCATTTATATTGAAAGTTACTCGCCCCTTTGCATGTGTTAGTTTTGTTACTAACATGTGTTTGTATATGTTGTGCTTCCTACTTGTTTTGCTTGAGAAATCAAGTCTATGCATGTTGGGTTGCACACCATGTATTTGTGTTTGTGTTGGAGCCTCTTGGCATCTTGTTGTATCTTATATGGCTCTTATGAGCGATTAATGGACTATCCCATTTTGGGGGAGTGATATTCCTTTGGGAATTTCATGATCCTAAACAATGTGTGTACATGAGGAATATCACTTAGAATTGATATTGCGAGATTATCTAGTCGCTATGTGGTATGTGACACGCGTACAGCACGCGACCGTTGGGAACCCCAAGTGGAAGTCGTGATGCGTACAGCAGTAAGTTTCCCTCAGTTAGAAACCAAGGTTTATCGAACCAGTAGGAGTCAAGAAGCACGTTGAAGGTTGATGGCGGCGAGATGTAGTGCGGCGCAACACCAGGGATTCCGGCACCAACGTGGAACCTGCACAACACAAACCAAGTACTTTGTCCCAACGAAACAGCGAGGTTGTCAATCTCACCAGCTTGCTGTAACAAAGGATTAGATGTATAGTGTGGATGATGATTGTTTGCAGAGAACAGTAGAACAAGTATTGCAGTAGATTGTATTTCAGTATAAAGAATTGGACCGGGGTCCACAGTTCACTAGAGGTGTCTCTCCCATAAGATAAACAGCATGTTGGGTGAACAAATTACAGTTGGGCAATTGACAAATAAAGAGGGCATGACCATGCACATACATATTATGATGAGTATAGTGAGATTTAATTGGGCATTACGACAAAGTACATAGACCGCTATCCAGCATGCATCTATGCCGAAAAAGTCCACCTTCAGGTTATCAGACAAACCCCTTCCAGTATTAAGTTGCTAACAACAGACAATTGCATTAAGTATTGCGCGTAATGTAATCAGTAACTGTAGGATAACGTTGCATAGAAAACAAAAAATTTCCTACCGCGAACACGCAATCCAAGCCAAGATGCAATCTAGAAGATGGTAGCAACGAGGGGGTATCGAGTCTCACCCTTGAAGAGATTCCAAAGCCTACAAGATGAGGCTCTTGTTGCTGTGGTAGACGTTCACTTGCCGCTTGCAAAAGCGCGTAGAAGATCTTGATCACGATCGCTTCCGGCGCCACGAACGGGCAGCACCTCCGTACTCGGTCACACGTCCGGTTGTTGATGAAGACGACGTCCACCTCCCCGTTCCAGCGGGCAGCAGAAGTAGTAGCTCCTCTTGAATCCGACAGCATGACGGCGTGGTGTCGGTGGTGGTGGAGAAGTCCGGCGGAGCTTCGCTAAAGCTACGCGGGAGATATGGAGGAGAGGGGGCGGCTAGGGTTTGTGTCAACACCCGGATTTTTAAGTCCAGATGCCTATTATGCCGTACATCGCAATCCCAGGAATAATGTTTTTGCGAGACATAATAGTAAGTAGCATAGAGTCATTATTTATTACAACACATATTGTCTTACAACCATAGATCACATGATCCAATATTACACGAATATATTGTTCAACATCACAAATAGTAGCGGAAGCGAAGTAGTAGTGGACGATCTATTCCACAGGCAACGCTTGACGTTAGAAGACGATCCTAGTTATCGTAGACGTCCTGTTGTCCGTCATCCTGATACTGGTGCTCTCCTTCATAGTCTGGCATTTGAATAGCCAGGGCAAAGCCATGAGTACTTTTTAAAGTACTCGCAAACTAACTCTAAGATAATTACTCATTAAGTGAAAGGGGGTGCTAAGCTCTAGGTTTGTTTGCATAAAGCCAGGTTTTAGTTTCATAAATCTTTGGTAAAGCCTTATCATGTGCTAGACTAACTCAAGTGGGAACATTAGTGTCATTCCCACAACTCATTATGGATCACCATAATGTCACCTTTCAAGCCACCATTCATTTCTAGAATCAAAACATTTTAATGATAACGGAGATAGTATGGCCTTTCCAATCGTCCGTAACCGTGGACACGGCTATTCGAATAGGTTTAACACTCTGCAGAGGTTGTACTCTTGTGCCACAACTTTTGATTACATCCGTCGAGGGTAACCTCGAATCATCGTAACACAGTACGTGGATCATCAATCGAAACCTTTCACTTATATATGCTAGTATGAGCACCTCTCCCCATGAGCTTGGCCTCCCGGTGGAAACCGCAGTTAACCCGGGAACTGCACAGGGCTTGGGCCGTACATTCACCTCATTTCAACATCAATCCACAAGTAACGGAGGCAGCCGCAGCGTAACCCCTATGATGTTTGTTCAGAGGGAACCCATACTAAAATACACAAGCTTCTAGTTAAGCCCTACCCATAATCAGGTATTGTGGGGGTACTTGTATAATTGGAAGGGTATCGCATTCAAACTCAATCATCTATTTTATCAAAAATCACCATCTCCTCAAGGTCACATTCACCTTCAAAATCTTTCACTTTAGTTCATTTCACAAATGTTCCCATCTAGAGTAGTCAATTTTAGTTCTTAGCGATAGCAACTAGTCATGAGGGGGTGCTATCTAGCTTTATTTGCTTAGGCTAACTTTGATACTCTTGTTCTATTCCAGACAAGTAAATCATAAATCAAAAAGTACTTTGAAATAAATAAGCAAAAGCAAATGCAAGTAAAAACATGGGATAGGTAATATATAAAAGTAAAGGGTAAAGATGCCTTTGCTCTTGTAGAGCTAAGCACTTGTTTTCAGCAAGGGTTAGCTTGCCTTGAGCTGGGTAGTTATCGAAGTTCTCTTCTTCTTCCTGAGAGTAGCCCTCCTCCTCTTGGTACTCCTCGTTACTAGCGTCTATATACGAATACGGGGTATAAATACTAAACCAAGCTCACATACTAAACTAGAGGCACTCAAAATAGTTCACACACTAGTCCTATCATCAATCAAACATGGCATGGTGGATTATTGGATTTGTCTTTATTTGAAAGAAAAATAATTTCCTCTCATCATTCCTCAAAGTTAAATTTGGTAGGTAGGTCTTTAAAGAAATCATTTCTTTTCACTACCTCTTATTAAGATTTAATCTCTTCATATAATAATAAGGTATGAAATATAGGTTGACCCAAAGTCAACATTTCATATCTATTATATGTGAGTTCAATTTTATTGAAGTGCTATACTTCACATGGTTTTAAAACTTAACATTTAAATGAATTAAAATCTCTAAGTAGTAATTCTCAAGGGTTCATTAGCCTAAGTCATTCCCCCTGGTTATTAGTACTTAGGATCAAAATTTAAATGAGAGGTAATTCTCATATTAGGGTTGAGTTTGAATTCCACTTTAAAAAGCTCTAGAAATGACTACATAGCCATTTTATTTGATCTAGTCCATGATCATACAAACAACAGGGCTATGTTATTGCATAATCAATTAGAGGACATCATTTGTGATTTATTAGAAATGGAATTACTTAAAAATCTATTCTGGTTGAATTTTAAATAAAGTTTGAATGTGCAAAAGTCCCTGTCTTGTCTTTTTTGTCAAATTAAATCTACAAAGAAAATGGAGATGGGGCCAGTGGCATTGGATAGATAAATTCATGGGCTTTCCAACGGTATAAAGTTTGCTGGATTTGGTTTGGTAGAATTCAAATTATTCAAATTTTACTAAACATTCAGCAGAGCAATTTGAATAAAGAATAAACTGGATTTGAATTTGTGGGCTTAGGCGGGAAGAGTTATTGGGCCGAAACGAAATTCAACAGCACTTCGCAGCCCAACACGTGTCGGGCGCGCTCGGGCCGCGCTGACAGGGTGGGGGCCACCTGTCGGTGCCTCTTTAAACGCCGAAGCGGTATTTTCTATCTCGACCGTAGGATTAGAAAGAGGATCGACGGCGGGTGAGCGTCGTCGTCACCGACGGGATTCCGACGAGGTCACGGCGGCAGTAGGGGGTCGGAGAGCCTACCAGGCCGAGGCAGGTCTCAGGCAGTATGCGCGGTGAAGGTGTAGTAGATGGGGAAGAGCTTGGGAGCAGCGGCGGCGCTCGGGGTGGCGCCAATCGTCGACGGTGAGCTGCGTCCCCTGGCGGCTCCGATCTTGAAATTGCTTCTCCTCCGGCGGCAATCGAACGAGCTATGGTGGTGAGGAAGATCAGTGGTGAGAGGGGAGTCGATTGGTGTGAGGAGAGCTTGCTGGGAGGGCCTCTATTTATAGTGTCGATGGGTGCCGCGGGGTGCTGCAAGGGCGCGGCCATGGCGTGGCGTTTCCAGCGAGCGAAAGGGCAAGCGAAGGACTGCTACGGCTAGCCGGTGTACTGGAGATGCTCAACCTGTATCGAGACAGAGAAAAGGGTGATGGGAGAGCTCGAGCGCTGGCAATGTCTATCACGGGGCGCGCGGCATCATTTGGTCTAGGGCGACGGCGACGGTGCAGGGCAGGCACGGGCGTTCGTCTAGCGTGTAGAGGGTGCAGAGGCGATGCTCGACGCGGTGATAGGGATGCAGGGCGAGGACGGTAGCGGTCGAGTGCGTGGCGTCCTGGCGCGTCCAGGGCGTGATCACCACGCCGGCTGGCACGTCCTGGCACGTTTTGGACGCGCTGCTGCTGGCCAATGCCAAGCCTTGGCGAGCTAGGGCTGCGTACCGTTGGCGTCCTTGTGCTGCAGGGATGCTCGAGGACATGGAGAAACGACGAGGGAGAGGCCAGGGAGAGGAGTGCCAAAGGTGGCCGGCATGGCATTGTTTGGCACGTTTTAGGGTTTCTCCTCGACTTTAATCGACCATGCAAGTACTGGGCTAGAGGCAGGGGGTGTAGGGGAGGCTGATGATCACATTGCAAAAGGGGTTTAGGCTCAAATCTGCTGGACAATAGCATGTAACACAAATTCCAGATGCTGCCTGCCACCTGTTCGACAAAATGCCCGCATGAAACTTTCTTTTGAATTTTGAAAATCTCTTTGGTGAATCTCATTTATATAATTATTGTGATGTATTGGTGGTGGTGGCACTCAATTTGGAAGTGATTTCCAACATTTCAAATTTGAGGTGATCTTCTTCTCTCTCTCGGGTTCCCTCTTTGCCCTCTTATTCTGGTCAACCTAGTCAACTTTAGGGAGGGTGGTCAACATCAAAGTTACTCATCTTGACATGGTCTTGGATGACCTGGCTTTAGTTGACCTTGCTTAGTTTAAGATTTGAGAAATACAGAGGGGTAAAGTAGTGAAGAAAATAATTTTGGGTTAAGTGACCATTATCACATGTATGATGAAATCTTGATTTCTTTTGATTTGATTCTTGCTCCAAGGATGCAAAAGTGTTAGTTTATCACATTGAAGCATTTTAGAAGCAATGGGGCAAGCAATCTTGGCCTTGGTTGAGGATTTGCTAAAAAGCATATTGTGTATGTGAGTGAGAAATGAGTTTTTCTCATCTTCTCCATTTCCCCTCAAATTAGGGTTTAGTGATCTTGCTTAGGGTTCACATAACAATATTTAATCATACAAACACTCATCATGGCAATTGCACAAAAGAATATCACTCAAATGCATATATCTATATGTGGCACTATATGCATGGAAAAAGTTTTTGTTAATTGCAAAATTTGGGTTTGGGGAATTTCTCTTTCTTGTTTATTATGGTTGAAACTTGGGATGTTACAAACCCTTCCCCCTTACAAAAGATCTCGTCCCGAGATCTGAGAAAACTAGGTACTAAAGAGATCTGGGTACTCAGTCCTCATAAAGTCTTCTCTCTCCCAAGTGGCTTCTTCTTCGGTGTGATTACTCCATTGGATCTTCAGAAACTTGATACTTCGAGTACGGGTGGTTCTGAAGGCTTCTTCCAGGATGCGAATAGGTACTTCGCGGTAGGTCAGATCTGAGTTGATATCCACAGCTCGATGGTCGATGTTCTTGAAAACCTCGGTCTTCTCAGGTACTTCTAAACACTTCCGGAGTAGCGAGATGTGAAACACATTGTGCACCGCTGACATTTCTTCCGGTAACTCCAGCTGATAAGATACTTCTCTTCGGCGGCTCAGGACTTTGAAAGGTCCGACATATCGAGGTGCAAGCTTTCCTCTAAGCTGGAATCTCTGCATTCCTTTAAGAGGGGACACCTTGAGATATACGAAATCTCCGATCTCGAAGGTCATCTCTCTGCGTCTCTTGTCGGCGTAGCTCTTCTGTCTTGATTGGGCTGTCTTGAGGTACTCACGAATCTTGTGAACCTTCTCTTCGGCTTCTCGGAGAATATCTGGTCCAAAGATTTGACTCTCTCCTACTTCCGACCAATTCAGAGGGGTACGGCACTTCCTTCCATACAGTGCTTCGAAGGGGGCCATCTGCAAGCTGGCTTGGTAGCTGTTGTTGTACGAGAATTCTGCGTACGGCAAGCAGCCTTCCCACTTAGATCCATACTCACACATGCTCTCAACATATCTTCTAATATTTGGTTGACTCTTTCTGTCTGTCCATCTGTCTGCGGGTGATAGGCTGTGCTGAAATTCAGGCGAGTTCCGAGTCCTTCATGGACTTTCTGCCAGAATCGGGAGGTGAATTGGGATCCTCTGTCGGATACTATCGACTTCGGGGTTCCGTGCAGGCTGACTATCCTTGAGATATATAGCTCTGCGAGTCTCGGTCCTTGATAGGTGGTCTTGACGGGGATGAAGTGGGCGACTTTGGTCAGTCTGTCGACCACTACCCAGATGGAATCATTTCCTTTACTAGACTTGGGCAGTCCGGTGATGAAGTCCATTCCTACGGAATCCCACTTCCATTCGGGAATCTGTAGGGGTTGCAACAGTCCTGCGGGGCGTTGGTGTTCTGCTTTGACTCTTTGACAGATGTCACACTTGGCGATGTAGCTTCCAATTTCTCTCTTCATTCCATGCCACCAGAATTGTTCCTTCAAATCCTGGTACATCTTGGTTCCTCCGGGGTGAATGGAGTATAGGGTGTCGTGAGCTTCTTTCAGGATAACTTGCTTCAATTCTGAGTCTGACGGTACGCAAAGGCGCTTGTTATACCATAGCACTCCTTCTTCATCTACGGTGAATCCTGGTGCTTTTCCGGCGGCTATTTGGTTCTTGATTCCGTCAATGCTAGCATTTCCTTTCTGAGCTTCTTTGATCTGACTAATCAGGGTGGGTTGGAGTTCAATGTCATGAGGTATCCTTCGCTAACCAGTTCAAGTCTAAACTGTTCAAACTCTTCAAACAGGCTAGGTTGCTCAATTGCTAACAGGGAGTTCAACTGACACGGCAGTCTACTCAGAGCATCCGCTACCACATTGGCCTTGCCGGGGTGATAGTGGATTTCCATGTCGTAATCCTTGATTAACTCTATCCATCTGCGCTGTCTCATATTCAGCTCCTTCTGGGTGAAGATATACTTCAGGCTCTTGTGATCCGAGTAAACCTCGCATCGATTACCCATGAGGTAATGACGCCATACTTTCAGCGCTAACACCACCGCTGCTAGCTCTAAATCATGGGTTGGGTAGTTCTGTTCATGCGGCTTCAGCTGTCTTGATAGGTAAGATATCACTTTGCCTTCTTGCATCAGCACACATCCAAGACCAATCTTGGAGGCGTCACAGTACACATCGAAGGGCTTGGTAATATCCGGCATCACCAATATTGGGGCTGTTGTCAATCTTAACTTGAGCTGTTGAAAGCTCTCTTCACACTTGTCGGTCCATTCGAACTTCCGGTCCTTCTTCAACAATTGGGTCATCGGTCTTGCTATACTCGAGAACCCTTCAACGAATCGGCGGTAATATCCCGCCAATCCAAGAAAAGCACGGACTTGGTCTGAGTGGTTGGGGCTTTCCATTCTTCAACAGTCTTGATTTTTGCGGGGTCAACGGCAATTCCTCCGGCTGACAAGATGTGACCCAAGAATCCTACTTCTTTCAACCAGAATTCACACTTGCTGAACTTGGCATACAACTGATGTTCCCGAAGGGTATCTAGGACCACTTCCAAATGTTGCTCATGTTCTTCCTCGGACTTGGAGTAAATGAGGATGTCGTCGATGAAAACAACGACAAACTTGTCCAGGAAGTTCATAAAGATCTTATTCATGAGATTCATGAAGTAAGCGGGGGCATTGGTCAATCCAAATGACATGACATTGTACTCATACAATCCATATCTGGTGGTAAAGGCAGTTTTGGGGATATCGGTGGCACGAATCTTCAATCGATGGTATCTGTCATGCAGATCAATCTTTGAGAATACTCGGGCTCCGGTCAGCTGGTCAAACAGATCTTCTATCTTGGGCAACGGATACTTGTTCTTAATGGTGACATCGTTAAGCTTACGATAGTCCGTAACCAAACGAGTGGCACCGTCCTTTTTATCCACAAACAAAACTGGCGATCTCCAGGGTGACGCACTTGGTTGAATCAGACCTTTGAATAGCATATCATCCAAATTGCTTCTTCAGTTCCACTAACTCTGCCGGGTTCATGCTGTAGGCTCTCACGGGCTATAGGTCCGGTTCCGGGATTAACTCGATGATAAACTCGATATCCCGATCTGGGGGCATACCGGGTAGATCATCCGGGAACACATCGAGGATATCGACAAACGACCCCGATCTGATCCAAGGTGGGTTTGGCTAGGCTTTGGTTACTGAGGTAAATTTTCGGGCATCTTTTCAGATATGTGTTCGACTATTATTCCGGTGCTACTAGTCATGGTGATGGCCTTCTTGGCACAATCAATCAGTCCATGATGTTTCGCCATCCAGTCCATTCCCAGGACTACTTCCAAACCTTTGGCTCCCAAAACAATCAAATTTGCATAGAATTCTATTTCATGTATTCTGATTGGCACATCTTTGCAAATTTTTCTAGCTTTAGTTGTTGATCCAGGTATTTGAACTATCATGACATGCTTCAAACTGATGGGTTGAATCTTACTAGTGCATGCAAAATCTTCGGTAATGAATGAATGCGATGCTCCAGAATCAAACAGCACTCTTGCGGGTATTGAGTTAACAGAGAACATACCCAAGACAACGTCCGGGGCTTCCTGAGCTTCTTCTGCATTCATGTGGTAGAGGCGGCCGTTGCGGTTGTTCGGGTTGTTGGGGGCGAACTTCTTGTTGTTGGTGACACGACGCTGCTGCTGCGCAGGGCCCGAGGTGTTGGCGGCAGTCTTGGCGAGCTTCTTGGGGCACTCATAGGAGAAGTGCCCAGCTACTCCGCACTCGTAGCAGTTGTAGGTTGACTTGTCCTTGGGGGTGATGGGAACAGCGTTGCTCCCAGTCCTTGGAGCAGGGTTGGAGTTATTGTTGGGGGCGCGAGGTGGGGCGCGGTTGAAGTTGCTGTTGTTGTTGTTGTAGTTGTTGTGTCCTCCTGACCTGGGGTTTCCTCCACTCCGGTTCTGATAACTCGGACGTGGATTCTGCATCGGGGGCTTGTTGTTTCTTGGGGCGAACCCTCCACCTGAGTTGGGGCGATACTTGTGGTTGTTGCTGGGCCCACTCTGGTTCATCATACGGCGCTTGCTATTCTCATTGGCTTGGTGTATCTTCCCCTCCATCTGAATGGCGGAGTCAACGAGGGCTTCTAAGTCAGCAAAGGGGATATTGATCAGTACAGTCTGCATCTCATCATGCAGTCCATTCAGAAACCTCTCCTTCCTCTTCTTGACGGTGTCCGTCTCATCCGGGGTGTACCTTGACAAAGTGAGGAACTTGTCGCGGTATTCTACCACGGTCATTCTGCCTTGCTTCAATTCCCTGAACTCATCCCTCATCTTCTTAATCAAACCCGGGGGCACATGATACTTGCTAAACTTGAGTTTGAAGTCTTCCCAAGTCATCAGGTTCCCCGCATGTAAGGCGTGGGTACTTGTCCACCAGGCACGTGCAGGTCCAGCCAGATAGTGGGTGGCGAACAACACCTTCTCGTTGTCCTCCACTCCGGCAACCTTGAGATTGTTCTCCATAGTCTGGAGCCAATCATCAGCATCGAGGGGTTCCTCTGTCTTGTTGAACACAGGTGGGTTAGTGTTTAGGAAGTTTTTCAGCTTTGACCCTGGGTGGTCGTGGTTTCCGTGGTCTTGATTGCCCTGAGCAAGTTGTTGAAGTGCAGCTAGGTTGGCTTGCCGTTCAGCTCTCTCAACTTCTCTATCAGCCAACATCTGTTGCAGCATCTGCAGCATTGCCTCCTGAGTCATGTTGCGAGTTGGGGGTGCCATCTGAACAGTGATAGGGATCATGAGATAAGAGGGAAATGTCTATGGCTCATTTTGGGATAAAATACAACTTAAACTTGATTCATAATAATAATAATATTACACACACACAAACATAGTCATGGAGGTAGCACATATTACAAGCCAAATGTTCAGGAGGGTTTTAAGAACCCTTTCAACAAACTACGATACATGGGGCGGGTACAAAGGACCAATACATAACACGGGGCGCAAGTGCTCAGACGGGACTACTCGCCATCGACGTTGATAGGGTAGACATTGTCTACCCCGGCATCGAGGTGCTCGTGGCCATCCTCGTAAGGGTGGAACTCCAGGTCGTCGTCTTCCTCCTCCTCGTAGTCGTCGTCGTTGCTGACGTAGGAGTAGTCGTCCCCCTGGATGTTCTCCCCTTCACCTTCGCCTTCCAGCTCCTGGATCTGCTCAGCTTGTGCAGCGATGGTCGCCTTCAGAGTGGCGATCCTGGCCTTCAGGCGGTTGATGGCGTGATCCTTCTTCTGGTTGGCACGGCGGAGTGCCCTGCGTTCTCCGGCGATGACCTTGATGGTCTCCGCCTGCTGCGCCAACTGGATGTGAGTGTGGTTGGCGTATTCGCGGGAGTTGTCGAGGTCGATGCGGGTCTCACTCAGCATGAAGTCAAGATGATCAACATGGTGGCGAAGCTGCGGGTGTGACGGCAGGTTCATTGGCACTCCGAGTGAGTTGTGCCTTGCATAGTGCACAAAGCGACTGTCGGTGAAGTCCATGAAGTTTTGCCCGCACATACGTGCGAGTCCTTCCGGAAGTCCCCTTGCGAGACCATCCGCCCAGTTGTTCTCCCTGAAGGAGAACTGGATCCTTGCGCTCATTGGGAGCGTGAACCTTCCATGAAGGTCCACCATGATCACCCACTGAAGTTGACCACCAGGTTGGTCATTCAGCATTCCGCCAAAGACTTCCGGTGGTGGGCGCCCGAGGAACTCTGAGAGGGAGAAGAGGTCCCTCTCGAAGATGATCTCTCCACCGTTCCCCAACTGATAGAACTCAGTCTGGAGAAAGGGCTGCGCGTCCACGACGTGATCCATCTGTAGAGAGATGAGATGATTAAGTTAGATAAGTGCAAGTGTTCCAAATTTTAATTCACTTAGAAGAAGGGCATGAATTTAAAGTTTGTAAAAGACTCTTCAAGGTAAGAAGGTGAATAAGGTTTTCATAACTAGTCAAATCATGGAATTTGAAACTAAGTTTTTGAGCGTCCATTCTAACTAGGGTTTCCTAAGGTCAAACAATGGCTCTGATACCAACTTGTCAACACCCGGATTTTTAAGTCCAGATGCCTATTATGCCGTACATCGCAATCCCAGGAATAATGTTTTTGCGAGACATAATAGTAAGTAGCATAGAGTCATCATTTATTACAACACATATTGTCTTACAACCATAGATCACATGATCCAATATTACACGAATATATTGTTCAACATCACAAATAGTAGCGGAAGCGAAGTAGTAGTGGACGATCTATTCCACAGGCAACGCTTGACGTTAGAAGACGATCCTAGTTATCGTAGACGTCCTGTTGTCCGTCATCCTGATACTGGTGCTCTCCTTCATAGTCTGGCATTTGAATAGCCAGGGCAAAGCCATGAGTACTTTTTAAAGTACTCGCAAACTAACTCTAAGATAATTACTCATTAAGTGAAAGGGGGTGCTAAGCTCTAGGTTTGTTTGCATAAAGCCAGGTTTTAGTTTCATAAATCTTTGGTAAAGCCTTATCATGTGCTAGACTAACTCAAGTGGGAACATTAGTGTCATTCCCACAACTCATTATGGATCACCATAATGTCACCTTTCAAGCCACCATTCATTTCTAGAATCAAAACATTTTAATGATAACGGAGATAGTATGGCCTTTCCAATCGTCCGTAACCGTGGACACGGCTATTCGAATAGGTTTAACACTCTGCAGAGGTTGTACTCTTGTGCCACAACTTTTGATTACATCCGTTGAGGGTAACCTCGAATCATCGTAACACAGTACGCGGATCATCAATCGAAACCTTTCACTTATATATGCTAGTATGAGCACCTCTCCCCATGAGCTTGGCCTCCCGGTGGAAACCGCAGTTAACCCGGGAACTGCACAGGGCTTGGGCCGTACATTCACCTCATTTCAACATCAATCCACAAGTAACGGAGGCAGCCGCAGCGTAACCCCTATGATGTTTGTTCAGAGGGAACCCATACTAAAATACACAAGCTTCTAGTTAAGCCCTACCCATAATCAGGTATTGTGGGGGTACTTGTATAATTGGAAGGGTATCGCATTCAAACTCAATCATCTATTTTATCAAAAATCACCATCTCCTCAAGGTCACATTCACCTTCAAAATCTTTCACTTTAGTTCATTTCACAAATGTTCCCATCTAGAGTAGTCAATTTTAGTTCTTAGCGATAGCAACTAGTCATGAGGGGGTGCTATCTAGCTTTATTTGCTTAGGCTAACTTTGATACTCTTGTTCTATTCCAGACAAGTAAATCATAAATCAAAAAGTACTTTGAAATAAATAAGCAAAAGCAAATGCAAGTAAAAACATGGGATAGGTAATATATAAAAGTAAAGGGTAAAGATGCCTTTGCTCTTGTAGAGCTAAGCACTTGTTTTCAGCAAGGGTTAGCTTGCCTTGAGCTGGGTAGTTATCGAAGTTCTCTTCTTCTTCCTGAGAGTAGCCCTCCTCCTCTTGGTACTCCTCGTTACTAGCGTCTATATACGAATACGGGGTATAAATACTAAACCAAGCTCACATACTAAACTAGAGGCACTCAAAATAGTTCACACACTAGTCCTATCATCAATCAAACATGGCATGGTGGATTATTGGATTTGTCTTTATTTGAAAGAAAAATAATTTCCTCTCATCATTCCTCAAAGTTAAATTTGGTAGGTAGGTCTTTAAAGAAATCATTTCTTTTCACTACCTCTTATTAAGATTTAATCTCTTCATATAATAATAAGGTATGAAATATAGGTTGACCCAAAGTCAACATTTCATATCTATTATATGTGAGTTCAATTTTATTGAAGTGCTATACTTCACATGGTTTTAAAACTTAACATTTAAATGAATTAAAATCTCTAAGTAGTAATTCTCAAGGGTTCATTAGCCTAAGTCATTCCCCCTGGTTATTAGTACTTAGGATCAAAATTTAAATGAGAGGTAATTCTCATATTAGGGTTGAGTTTGAATTCCACTTTAAAAAGCTCTAGAAATGACTACATAGCCATTTTATTTGATCTAGTCCATGATCATACAAACAACAGGGCTATGTTATTGCATAATCAATTAGAGGACATCATTTGTGATTTATTAGAAATGGAATTACTTAAAAATCTATTCTGGTTGAATTTTAAATAAAGTTTGAATGTGCAAAAGTCCCTGTCTTGTCTTTTTTGTCAAATTAAATCTACAAAGAAAATGGAGATGGGGCCAGTGGCATTGGATAGATAAATTCATGGGCTTTCCAACGGTATAAAGTTTGCTAGATTTGGTTTGGTAGAATTCAAATTATTCAAATTTTACTAAACATTCAGTAGAGCAATTTGAATAAAGAATAAACTGGATTTGAATTTGTGGGCTTAGGCGGGAAGAGTTATTGGGCCGAAACGAAATTCAACAGCACTTCGCAGCCCAACACGCGTCGGGCGCTCGGGCGCGGCGACAGGGTGGGGGCCACCTGTCGGCGCCTCTTTAAACGCCGAAGCGGTATTTTCTATCTCGACCGTAGGATTAGAAAGAGGATCGACGGCGGGTGAGCGTCGTCGTCACCGACGGGATTCCGACGAGGTCACGGCGGCAGTAGGGGGTCGGAGAGCCTACCAGGCCGATGCAGGTTTCAGGCAGTATGCGCGGTGAAGGTGTAGTAGATGGGGAAGAGCTTGGGAGCAGCGGCGGCGCTCGGGGTGGCGCCAATCGTCGACGGTGAGCTGCGTCCCCCGGCGGCTCCGATCTTGAAATTGCTTCTCCTCCGGCGGCAATCGAATGAGCTATGGTGGTGAGGAAGATCAGTGGTGAGAGGGGAGTCGATTGGTGTGAGGAGAGCTTGCTGGGAGGGCCTCTATTTATAGTGTCGATGGGTGCCGCGGGGTGCTGCAAGGGCGCGGCCATGGCGTGGCGTTTCCAGCGAGCGAAAGGGCAAGCGAAGGACTGCTACGGCTAGCCGGTGTACTGGAGATGCTCAACCTGTATCGAGACAGAGAAAAGGGTGATGGGAGAGCTCGAGCGCTGGCAATGTCTATCACGGGGCGCGCGGCATCATTCGGTCTAGGGCGACGGCGACGGTGCAGGGCAGGCACAGGCGTTCGTCTAGCGTGTAGAGGGTGCAGAGGCGATGCTCGACGCGGTGATAGGGATGCAGGGCGAGGACGGTAGCGGTCGAGTGCGTGGCGTCCTGGCGCGTCCAGGGCGTGATCACCACGCCGGCTGGCACGTCCTGGCACGTTTTGGACGCGCTGCTGCTGGCCAATGCCAAGCCTTGGCGAGCTGGGGCTGCGTACCATTGGCGTCCTTGTGCTGCAGGGATGCTCGAGGACATGGAGAAACGACGAGGGAGAGGCCAGGGAGAGGAGTGCCAAAGGTGGCCGGCATGGCATTGTTTGGCATGTTTTAGGGTTTCTCCCCGACTTTAATCGACCATGCAAGTACTGGGCTAGAGGCAGGGGGTGTAGGGGAGGCTGATGATCACATTGCAAAAGTGGTTTAGGCTCAAATCTGCTGGACAATAGCATGTAACACAAATTCCAGATGCTGCCTGCCACCTGTTCGACAAAATGCCCGCATGAAACTTTCTTTTGAATTTTGAAAATCTCTTTGGTGAATCTCATTTATATAATTATTGTGATGTATTGGTGGTGGTGGCACTCAATTTGGAAGTGATTTGCAACATTTCAAATTTGAGGTGATCTTCTTCTCTCTCTCGGGTTCCCTCTTTGCCCTCTTATTCTGGTCAACCTAGTCAACTTTAGGGAGGGTGGTCAACATCAAAGTTACTCATCTTGACATGGTCTTGGATGACCTGGCTTTAGTTGACCTTGCTTAGTTTAAGATTTGAGAAATACAGAGGGGTAAAGTAGTGAAGAAAATAATTTTGGGTTAAGTGACCATTATCACATGTATGATGAAATCTTGATTTCTTTTGATTTGATTCTTGCTCCAAGGATGCAAAAGTGTTAGTTTATCACATTGAAGCATTTTAGAAGCAATGGGGCAAGCAATCTTGGCCTTGGTTGAGGATTTGCTAAAAAGCATATTGTGTATGTGAGTGAGAAATGAGTTTTTCTCATCTTCTCCATTTCCCCTCAAATTAGGGTTTAGTGATCTTGCTTAGGGTTCACATAACAATATTTAATCATACTAACACTCATCATGGCAATTGCACAAAATAATATCACTCAAATGCATATATCTATATGTGGCACTATATGCATGGAAAAAGTTTTTGTTAATTGCAAAATTTGGGTTTGGGGAATTTCTCTTTCTTGTTTATTATGGTTGAAACTTGGGATGTTACAGTTTGGGAGGGGGTGGCCGGCCTCAAGGGGGTGCGGCCAACTTGTGGCTTTGGTGTGGCCAGCCTCCTCCCCTATGCCCCTCATTATATAGGTGGATCCCCAAGTGTTGGTGTCCAAGTCTTCGAATAAGACCCGAACCAAAAACCTTCCATATGGAGGGGAAACCTAGCCAAGCTAGGACTCCCACTAGAGGTGGGAGTTCCACCTCCCATATGGGGGGGTGGCCGGCCCCCTAAGGGGGAGTCCACTTGGGACTCCTCCCCCACTAGGGTTGGCCGGCCATGGAGGTGGAGTCCCATGTGGACTCCACCTTCCTTGGTGGTTTCTTCCGGACTTTTCTAGAACCTTCTAGAACCTTTCATAGAACCTTCCGCGACATTTTAATTCACATAAAATGACATCCTATATATGAATCTTATTCTCCGGACCATTCCGGAACTCCTCGTGATGTCCGGGATCTCATCCGGGACTCCGAACAAATATTCGAACTCCATTCCATATTCAAGTTCTACCATTTCAACATCCAACTTTAAGTGTGTCACCCTACGGTTCGTGAACTATGCGGACATGGTTGAGTACTCACTCCGACCAATAACCAATAGCGGGATCTGGAGATCCATAATGGCTCCCACATATTCAACGATGACTTTAGTGATCGAATGAACCATTCACATACGATACCAATTCCCTTTGTCATGCGATATTTTACTTGTCCGAGGTTTGATCATCGGTATCACTCTATACCTTGTTCAACCTCGTCTCCTGACAAGTACTCTTTACTCGTACCGTGGTATGTGGTCTCTTATGAACTTATTCATATGCTTGCAAGACATTAGACGACATTCCACCGAGAGGGCCCAGAGTATATCTATCCGTCATCGGGATGGACAAATCCCACTGTTGATCCATATGCCTCAACTCATACTTTCCGGATACTTAATCCCACCTTTATAACCACCCATTTACGCAGTGGCGTTTGATGTAATCAAAGTACCTTTCTGGTATAAGTGATTTACATGATCTCATGGTCATAAGGACTAGGTAACTATGTATCGAAAGCTTATAGCAAATAACTTAATGACGAGATCTTATGCTACGCTTAATTGGGTGTGTCCATTACATCATTCATATAATGATATAACCTTGTTATTAATAACATCCAATGTTCATGATTATGAAACTAATCATCCATTAATCAACAAGCTAGTTTAAGAGGCATACTAGGGACTTCTTGTTGTCTACATATCACACATGTACTAATGTTTCGGTTAATACAATTATAGCATGATATATAAACATATATCATAAACATAAAGATATAAATAATAACCACTTTATTATTGCCTCTAGGGCATATCTCCTTCAGTCTCCCACTTGCACTAGAGTCAATAATCTAGTTTACATTTGTAAAGATATAACACCTTGGCCTTCCGGTGTTTTATCATGTATTGCTCACGGGAGAGGTTTTTAGTCAACAGATCTGACACGCTCAGAAACGTATGTATTTTGTAATTCATTTGCGTCTCAACGCATTACTCATTTCCAAATGAGTCGGCATTAAATATGTTTGATCTTCTGGTGGAACCTTAATTCCGCTGTCTGAAATATGTCACTAATATTGTCACACACAATATAGCTTCAAAATTCGACTGTTTAACTACACCAAGTTCTCAAAGAACCTCTTGATTTTAACATCCTTTGTCATTTCTCAAAACAATGACATATTCTGCCTTCTTTTGTAGAATCCGTCACAATATTTAGAACTCTTCTAAATCTAGCATAGACAACTTCTAGCTCATTGTGCTACTTTTTAAAACAACACTTAGTCTAATTTGAGATTGAAATTTAATTTTTATATGTGACAAAACAAATATCGGTGTAATCACCTTACAGCAATTTGTTTGTCATTTCTCCATACAAAACTATATATATATCCTTGGTTCTTCTAATGTACTCAAGGATATTCTTACTGTCGTCCAATGATCATCTCATGAATCATTCCAGTATATGCTCATAACATTTTAGAGCACAAGATATCTGATTTTGTACATATTATTCGTGATCTAAAATCACTCATGTGTTTTTACTCATCGAGTGTCAGATACACTCAAGTCTTGTTTAAACCTTCACATGACAAGAACATTTTCTTAATATTTCTATATTGAACTATTTCAATATCCATTCTATGTACTTTGACTTAAACTTATTATGCGTTTCAATCTATCTTCATAGATCTTGACACTAAATATGTTTTAGTCCATATCCTTTCATTGAAGTTAATTTTCAATGAAACATTTTAATCAAGTATATAATTACATTATTTATAACCAACTATATGTCATCTACATAAAGTATTATAAATATGTCTCAGCGCTCCCACTTAATTTCTTGCAAATCCAAGCCTCTTCATCATTTCTGATGAAATCAAAAACTTTTTGACTATTTCATCTGGTGAAGATTCCAACTCCGTAATACTCACTTCATCCAATTGAAGTTCGTATACGTATCTAGTATTCTACAGACTAGCAAAATAATTGGTTGTATCTTGTATACATACTTCTGTTAAGTATTGTATTTTGCCATCCTACTAGCATATCTCATAAAAGAAATATGTAGTGTTTACTAGAATAATCCACATAGACTATAAGCATTGCTACGGAAGATCTAATCTTATCGTAGTCAACTCTTTGAACTTTGTCGTAAACAATTTTTCGACAAGTCGAGCTTCTTTAAGGATATTTCATCCAAGTCTATAGATCCTTTTACTTTCAAAAAGTATTCATCTATTATGGATTTCATGGCGTATGGCCATTTTAACGGAGTCAGGGCCCATCATAACTTCTTTGTTTGTAGTTGGTTTATCATTGTTCAAAATCAATCCTTTGTCCACAAATCATTTATTTGATCACAAAGTAAACCATACCTACAAGGTTCAATATGTACTTCGATCTCCATGGCTAAAACACTTTGTAGTCATGGGAGCCATGATCGTCGTGGCCGCTTCTAAAACCAATTCCGATGCTGCGCTACTCTGATCATTATGCTCAGGTTCATAAACCTTATCAAATTATATTGTCCTCCCACTCAAATATTTCACTAGAAACAATTTCTTGGAAAAAAGAAACATTGACAAACACTTTTGTCTTTGTCTCCATAGTAAGAAGAATTCCCAATCAATTCTCTGGGATAACCAACAAAGACATTCATCCGATTTTGGTTGTTAACTTTTAGACCAAAATTTTAAAGAAAGGACTATTAGGGTTTATACCCATGCCATAACTCGTATGGTGTCATTTCTACGGATCATGATGATGCTCTATTCAGTGTAAAAGCGGTAGTCACTAAAGCATAATCCACAAAAATATAATGGCGTCATAATATATTATCTCATCATTAATCCAACAAGGCTTGGATACATCTCTCGGATACTATATCATCATTATGATGCTCCAAGAAATGTGAGTTGTAGAACAATTTCATGACTCTCTTAGATGTTCGCTAAAACTCGTAATTCAAATATTTTCACCATGATCCAATCATAGATATTTGACTTTTCTATTACGATGATTTCCACTTCATGCTGAAATTTATTTGAATCCATTCAAATGTTTCAAACTTCTTCCTTATTGAATATATCCACATATATATACTCAATTCATTGTTGAAAGTTTTCATGAAGTAGAAGAATCTCCCGCACACAACTATGCCCAGTGAACCACATACATCATCATGTATTTTTCCACTAAGTTAGTTGCCCGTTCAACTTTTGGCCTATGAACGGTATTTTAATCATTCTCTTTAGAAAATATTTGCAAGCGCCAAACGATTCAAAAATCAAATGACTCCAAAAATCCATTTGCATGGAGTTCCTTCATGCGTTCCTTTCTAACATGACCTAAATGGCGGTTCCACAAATAAGTGGAATTCAAATCATTTGCCTTATGGCATTTTAGCGTCAGTGTTATGTATGTGTGTTTCACCATTAAGATTTATAATAACTTATCCATTGTACATGGAGTAATGTCATAATTTGAACAACTCATTGTTTTCATTTGACCAGAGCAAAATAACAATTATTAAGTTCTTTATTATAAATTCTAAGGGCTAGATAGAATGCCAACGACGAACATAATAACACTTTATTTTTGTTCCAGACGTGCATTCTTATCATATTCCTTGTCAGTCACTTAGGCCATTGTATTCTTGTATTGCGTTGTTTTGTATGACACTTCATACCAACCAATATGGTACAAATACCCAAGAATTTCATTGTGTGACCTAACTAGGAATACAACCATAACATGTATATCATTTATATACACCTGAGCTAGACTTTCTAGTCTTTTCTTTCTTTTTGCCAAAATATCTTTTGCAGTTTCTCTTTTAGCTTTCCTCATTATTTAGAAAAACACTTTAACATCAATAACTTCTAGGTTTGTTGGTCAAATACCAATAACCTTGAGGTTCTTACTTTGAAGTTGATCATCATATGACAAGTGTTCTAGATTTCACTTATTAGTAACTTTGTAATATGATGAACAATTTCACTCATATTTTTATCCATCAATTCATGACAACTTTTTGAGACCATGTCTGTACATGCTAGGCTCATAAAGTTTAACCTTAGTATTCGCATGTGCAAATCTAGCTTGCACCCGTTTTATGCACACGTAGAATCTATCACACCCGATCATCACGTGATGCTTCGAAACGACGAGTCTTAGTAACGGTGCATATTTAAGGATGGTCACTTCATGGATATGTGAATATCGTTAGTGCCCCAATAGTTGGAGGATTGTGACGCCTTGCGTCTTCAACCTTCGTACATTCCCATAAAACTTATGAGTTTATGTAGTCTCACCAAACTTTATTCTATCATCTTGCAATAAGGTCTTAGATATCACATATATCTCATACCTTGATTATTTCTGAAAACTAAATTTTCAGCTCCTTACTTTTCAAACAGATTTGAACTTCAAGTTTCACGGAGACAAGATAACTTTAGGTACTAATTGAAACCATAGCTCTTTGAATCAACAATGTGAGGTTTACTAAAAGTTTGCAATAGGACTTAATCAATTCTTGATTCTTTAACAATACGGTACCAATCCGTAAAGTTTCTTGTCAGATTTTAACAGTATTTCTATCTCAATTACAAGACTAGCGCATGGTAGAAAACGGATGCCAATACTACAAAATTAATTCAAAATACTACTCAGACTATGTTTATGATAATTAGTTCATGTTTTAATCTAATTACTAATGAACTCCCACTTAATACAACATCCCTCATAGTTGTTAAGTGGTACACGATCCAAATTCACTACACCAAAAACCGATCATCACGTGAGATGATGTAGCTTCAATGGTGAACATCAACATGTTGATCATATCATCCATATGACTCGTGTTCAACCTTTCGGTTTCCGTTGTCCCGAGGCCATGTCTGTACATGCTAGGCTCGTCAAGCAAACCCAAGTATTCCGCGTGTGCAACATGGCTTACACCCGTTGTATGTGAATCGTTGAATCTATCACATCCGATCATCACGAGATGCTTTGAAACGACGAACTGTTACAACGGTGCATACGAGGGGAGAACACTTTATTATCTTGATATTAATGTGAGGGATCATCTTATAATGCTACCGGCGCAATCTAAGCAAAATAAGATGCATAAAGGATTAACATCACATGCAATTCATATGTGATATGATATGGCCCTTTTGTCTTTGCGCCTTCGATCTTCATCTCCAAAGCACGGATATGATCTTCATCATCAACGGGCATGATCTCCATCATCGTCGGCGTAGCGTCAAGGCTCATGGCGCCAGCTTCATGGTTGTTCACCTCATGTAGCAACTATTACAACTACTTTGAAATACTACTCAACATGAAATTTAAAGACAACCATAAGGCTCCTGCCGGTTGCCACAATACAATAATGATCATCTCATACATATTCATCATCACATTATGACCATATCACATCACCAAACCCTGCAAAAACAAGTTAGACGCCTCTAATTTGGTTTGCATATTTTACGTGGTTTAGGGTTTTCGAGAGAGATCTAATCTACCTACGAACATGAACCACAACGGTGATACTAATGTTGTCAAATAGAAGAGTAAATTGAATCTTCACTATAGTAGGAGAGATAGACACCCGCAAAGCCTCTTATGCAATACAAGTTGCATGTCGAACGAGGAACAAGTCTCATGAACGCGGTCATGTAAAGTTAGTCCGGGCCGCTTCATCCCACTATGCCACAAAGATGCAAAGTACTCAAACTAAAGACAACAAGAGCATCAACGCCCACAAAACCATTGTGTTCTACTCGTGCAACCATCTATGCATAGACATGGCTCTGATACCACTGTAGGATAACGTTGCATAGAAAACAAAAATTTTCCTACCGCGAACATGCAATCCAAGCCAAGATGCAATCTAGAAGATGGTAGCAACGAGGGGGTATCGAGTCTCACCCTTGAAGAGATTCCAAAGCCTACAAGATGAGGCTCTTGTTGCTGCGGTAGACGTTCACTTGCCGCTTGCAAAAGCGCGTAGAAGATCTTGATCACGATCGCTTCCGGCGCCACGAACGGGCAGCACCTCCGTACTCGGTCACACGTTCGGTTGTTGATGAAGATGACGTCCACCTCCCCGTTCCAGCGGGCAGCGGAAGTAGTAGCTCCTCTTGAATCCGACAGCACGACGGCGTGGTGTCGGTGGTGGTGGAGAAGTCCGGCGGAGCTTCGCTAAAGCTACGCGGGAGATATGGAGGAGAGGGGGCGGCTAGGGTTTGGGAGGGGGTGGCCGGCCTCAAGGGGGTGCGGCCAACTTGTGGCTTTGGTGTGGCCAGCCTCCTCCCCTATGCCCCTCATTATATAGGTGGATCCCCAAGTGTTGGTGTCCAAGTCTTCGAATAAGACCCGAACCAAAAACCTTCCATATGGAGGGGAAACCTAGCCAAGCTAGGACTCCCACTAGAGGTGGGAGTTCCACCTCCCATATGGGGGGGTGGCCGGCCCCCTAAGGGGGAGTCCACTTGGGACTCCTCCCCCACTAGGGTTGGCCGGCCATGGAGGTGGAGTCCCATGTGGACTCCACCTTCCTTGGTGGTTTCTTCCAGACTTTTCTAGAACCTTCTAGAACCTTCCATAGAACCTTCCGCGACATTTTAATTCACATAAAATGACATCCTATATATGAATCTTATTCTCCGGACCATTCCGGAACTCCTCGTGATGTCCGGGATCTCATCCGGGACTCCGAACAAATATTCGAACTCCATTCCATATTCAAGTTCTACCATTTCAACATCCAACTTTAAGTGTGTCACCCTACGGTTCGTGAACTATGCGGACATGGTTGAGTACTCACTCCGACCAATAACCAATAGCAGGATCTGGAGATCCATAATGGCTCCCACATATTCAACGATGACTTCAGTGATCGAATGAACCATTCACATATGATACCAATTCCCTTTGTCACGCGATATTTTACTTGTCCGAGGTTTGATCATCGGTATCACTCTATACCTTGTTCAACCTCGACCCCGGCCAAGTACTCATCCCCCGCACCGTGGTATGTGGTCTCTTATGAACTTATTCATATGCTTGCAAGACATTAGACGACATTCCACCGAGAGGGCCCAGAGTATATCTATCCATCATCGGGATGGACAAATCCCACTGTTGATCCATATGCCTCAACTCATACTTTCCGGATACTTAATCCCACCTTTATAACCACCCATTTACGCAGTGGCGTTTGATGTAATCAAAGTACCTTTCCGGTATAAGTGATTTACATGATCTCATGGTCATAAGGACTAGGTAACTATGTATCGAAAGCTTATAGCAAATAACTTAATGACGAGATCTTATGCTACGCTTAATTGGGTGTGTCCATTACATCATTCATATAATGATATAACCTTGTTATTAATAACATCCAATGTTCATGATTATGAAACAAATCATCCATTAATCAACAAGCTAGTTTAAGAGGCATACTAGGGACTTCTTGTTGTCTACATATCACACATGTACTAATGTTTCGGTTAATACAATTATAGCATGATATATAAACATATATCATAAACATAAAGATATAAATAATAACCACTTTATTATTGCCTCTAGGGCATATCTCCTTCAGTAACTACATCCTCAAACATAGCACCAATGTTTTACCCCTAGTGGCAACAGCACATCCATAATCTTAGAGATTTCTGTCACTTCCCCAGATTCACGGAGACATGAACCCACTATCGAGCATAAATACCCCCTCTTGGAGTTACTAGCAAAAACTTGGCCAGAGCCTGTACTAATAACGGAGAGCATGCAAGATCATAAACAACACATAGATATAAATTGATAATCAACATAACAAATATTCTCTATTCATCGGATCCCAACAAACACAACATATAGAATTACAGATAGATGATCTTGATCATGTTCGGCAGCTCACAAGACCCAACAATTAAGCACAATGAGGAGAAGACAACCATCTAGCTACTGCTATGGACCCATAGTCCAGGGGTAGACTACTCACACATCACTCTGGAGGCGACCATGGCGGTGTAGAGTCCTCCGGGAGATGATTCCCCTCTCCGGTAGGGTGCCGGAGGCGATCTCCTGAATCCCCCGAGATGGGATTGGCGGCGGCGGCGTCTCTGGAAGGTTTTCCGTATCGTGGCTCTCGGTACCGGGGGTTTCGCGACGAAGGCTATTTGTAGGCGGAAGGGTAGGTCAGGGGGCGTCACGAGGGGCCCAGGAGCCAGGTCGGTGCGGCCAAGGGTGGGGCCGCGCCGCCTGCCCTCCTGGCCACTGATACGTCTCCGACGTATCGATAATTTCTTATGTTCCATGCCACATTATTGATGTTATCTACATGTTTTATGCACACTTTATGTCATATTCGTGCATTTTCTGGAACTAACCTATTAACAAGATGCCGAAGTGCCAGTTCCTGTTTTCTGCTGTTTTTGGTTTCAGAAATCCTAGTAACGAAATATTCTCGGAATCGGACGAAATCAACGCCCAGGTTCCTATTTTTCCCGGAACCATCCAGAACACCCGAGAGCCGCCAGAGGGGAGCCCTGGGGGCCCCACACCACACCCTGGCGCGGCCAGAGGGGGGGCCGCGCCGCCCTATGGTGTGGGCCCCCCAGAAGCCCTCCGACTCCGATTCTTCGCCTATTTAAGCCGTCGTGACCTAAAACCTCGATACCAATTGACGAAACTCCAGAAAGACTCCAGGGGCGCCGCCGCCATCGCGAAACTCCAATTCGGGGGACAGAACTCTCTGTTCCGGCACCCTGCCGAGCGGGGAAGTGCCCCCGGAAGGCTTCTCCATCGACACCGCTGCCATCTTCACCGCCATCTTCATCACCACTGCTGCTCCCATGAGGAGGGAGTAGTTCTCCATCGAGGCTCGGGGCTGTACCGGTAGCTATGTGGTTAATCTCTCTCCCATGTACCTCAATACAATAATCTCATGAGCTGCTTTACATGATTGAGATTCATATGAGTTTTGTATCACAATTTATCTATGTGCTACTCTAGTGATGTTATTAAAGTAGTTCTATTCCTCCTGCACGTGTGTAAAGGTGATTAGTGTGTGCACCGTGTGGTTCTTGTCGTAGGCTATGATCATGATCTCTTGTAGATTGTGGAGTTAATTATCATTATGATGGTATTGATGTGATCTATCTGGTTATGTTGATCTATCTTACACTATAAGGTTACTTAAATATGAACAAATTGTGGAGCTTGTTAACTCCGGCATTGAGGGTTCGTGTAATCCTACGCAATGTGTTCATCATCCAACAAAAGTGTAGAGTATGCATTTATCTATTCTGTTATGTGATCAATGTTGAGAGTGTCCACTAGTGAAAGTGTAATCCCTAGGCCTTGTTCCTAAATACTGCTGCGTTACTACTGCTTGTTTACTGTTTTACTGTGTTACTACTGCTGCAATACTACCACCATCAACTACACGCCAGCAAACTATTTTCTGGCACCGTTGCTACTGCTCATATATATTCATACCACCTGTATTTCACTATCTCTTCGCCGAACTAGTGCACCTATTTGGTGTGTTGGGGACACAAGAGACTTCTTGCTTTGTGGTTGCAGGGTTGCATGAGAGGGATATCTTTGACCTCTTCCTCCCTGAGTTCGATAAACCTTGGGTGATCCACTTAAGGGAAAACTTGCTGCTGTTCTACAAACCTCTGCTCTTGGAGGCCCAACACTGTCTACAGGAAAGGAGGGGGAACGTAGACATCAAGCACTTTTCTGGCGCCGTTGCCGGGGAGGAAAGGTAAAAGGCACTCATACTCCGGTTCCAGGTAAAGTAATTTTCTGGCGCCATTGTGTTTGTGCTCGAAGCTATTTCCTTTAGATCCTGCAATTGCATCTTTTTGTTTCTTGTTTACACTAGTAAGGCATAATGGACAACATCTGTGAGCTTTTTATTCTATTTCCTGAGTCAAGACATGAATGGTTTAATGCGAAAATTAAAAAAACCATGGAATCTTATTTGCATGCTAGTAGCAATGATATTAGTATGAACGCTTTGAACACCATTGTTGCTAATGATATGGAAAATTCTAAGCTTGGGGAAGCTGGCTTTGATGAGCATGATATTTTTAGTCCCCCAAGCATTGAGGAGAAAATTTACTTTGATGATACTTTGCCTCCTATTTATGATGATTATAACGATAGTAATCTTTTGTTGCCACCTGTTATGGAGGATAAATTTGATTATGATTACAATATGCCTCCTATATTTGATGATGAGAATAATAATGATAGCTACTTTGTTGAATTTGCTCCTACTACAATTAATAAGAATAACTATGCTTATGTGGAGAGTAATAATTTTATGCATGAGACTCATGATAAGAATGCTTTATGTGATAGTTATATTGTTGAGTTTGCTCATGTTGCTACTGAAAGTTATTATGAGAGAGGAAAATATGGTTGTAGAAATTTTCATGTTACTAAAATACCTCTCTATGTGCTGAAATTTTTGAAACTACACTTGTTTTATCTTCCTATGCTTGTTACTTTGCTCTTCATGAACTTGTTTATTTACAAGATTCCTTTGCATAGGAAGCATGTTAGACTTAAATGTGTTTTGAATTTGCCTCTTGATGCTCTCTTTTGCTTCAAATACTATTTCTTATGAGTGCATCATTAAAACTGCTGAGCCCATCTTAATGGCTATAAAGAAAAGAACTTCTTGGGAGATAACCCATGTGTTATTTTGCTACAGTACTTTGTTTTATATTTGTGTCTTGGAAGTTGTTTACTACTGTAGCAACCTCTCCTTATCTTAGTTTTGTGTTTTGTTGTGCCAAGTGAAGCCTCTAATCGAAGGTTGATACTAGATTTGGATTTCTGCACAGAAACAGATTTCTATCTGTCACGAATCTGGGATTTTCTCTCTGTAGAAAAATCAGAAAAATATGCCAATTTACGTGCGTGTTCCTCAGATATGTACGCAACTTTCATTAGTTTTGAGTTTTCTGATCTGAGCAACGGAAGTATTTATTAGAAATTCGTCTTTACGGACTGTTCTGTTTTGACAGATTCTGCCTTTTATTTCGCATTGCCTCTTTTGCTATGTGGGATGGATTTCTTCGTTCCATTAAACTCCAGTAGCTTTGAGCAATGTCCAGAAGTGTTAAGAATGATTGTGTCACCTCTGAACATGTGAGTTTTTGATTATGTACTAACCCCTCTAATGAAGTTTATGAGAAGTTTGGTGTGAAGGAAGTTTTCAAGGGTCAAGAGAGGAGGATGATATACTATGATCAAGAAGAGTGAAAGCTCTAAGCTTGGGGATGCCCCGGTGGTTCACCCCTGCATATATCAAGAAGACTCAAGCGTCTAAGCTTGGGGATGCCCAAGGCATCCCCTTCTTCATCGATAAATTATCAGGTTCCTTCTCTTGAAACTATATTTTTATTCGGTCACATCTTATGTGCTTTACTTGGAGCGTCTGTGTGCTTTTGTTTTTGTTTTTGTTTGAATAAATTGGATTACATCATGCTCGTGTGGGAGAGAGACACGCTCCGCTGTTGCATATGAACACATGTGTTCTTAGCTCATGATATTCATGGCGAAGTTTCCTCTTCGTTAAATTGTTATATGGTTGGAATTGGAAAATGCTACATGTAGTAATTGCTATAATGTCTTGGGTAATGTGATACTTGGCAATTGTTGTGCTCATGTTTAAGCTCTTGCATCATATACCTTACACTTATTAGTGAAGAAATACATAGAGCTTGTTAAAATTTGGTTTGCATGAGTGGTTTCTCTAGAGTCTAGATATTTTCTAGTAAGATGTTTGAACAACAAGGAAGACGATGTATAGTTTTATAATGCTTGTAATATGTCTTTTATGTGAGTTTTGCTGTACTAGTTCGTGCTTGTGTTTGCTTCAAACAACCTTGCTAGCCTAAACCTTGTATCGAGAGGGATTACTTCTCATGCATCCAAATCCTGAGCCAAACAACACTATGCCATTTGTGTCCACCATACCTACCTACTACATGGTATTTTCCGCCATTCCAAAGTAAATTGCTTGAGTGCTACCTTTAAAATTCCATCATTCACCTTTGCAATATATAGCTCATGGGACAAATAGCTTAAAAACTATTGTGGTATTGAATATGTAATTATGCACTTTATCTCTTATTAAGTTGCTTGTTGTGCGATAACCATGTTCACTGGGGACGCCATCAACTATTCATTGTTGAATTTCATGTGAGTTGCTATGCATGTCCGTCTTGTCTGAAGTAAGAGAGATCTACCACCTTATGGTTAAGCATGCATATGTTAGAGAAGAACATTGGGCCGCTAACTAAAGCCATGATCCATGGTGGAAGTTTCAGTTTTGGACATATATCCTCAATCTCATATGAGAAAATTATTAATTGTTGTTACATGCTTATGCATAAAAGAGGAGTCCATTATCTGTTGTCTATGTTGTCCCGGTATGGATGTCTAAGTTGAGAATAATCAATAGCGAGAAATCCAATGCGAGCTTTCTCCTTAGACCTTTGTACAAAGTGACATAGAGGTACCCCTTTGTGACACTTGGTTAAAACATGTGCATTGTGATGATCCGGTAGTCCAAGCTAATTAGGACAAGGTGCGGGCACTATTAGTATACTATGCATGAGGCTTGGAACTTGTAAGATATAATTTACATGATACATATGCTTTATTACTACCGTTGACAAAATTGTTTCATGTTTTCAAAATAAAAGCTCTAGCACAAATATAGCAATCGATGCTTTCCTCTTTGAAGGACCATTCTTTTACTTTTATTGTTGAGTCAGTTCACCTATCTTTCTCCACCTCAAGAAGCAAACATTTGTGTGAACTGTGCATTGATTCTTATATACTTGCTTATTGCATTTGTTATATTGCTTTGCATTGACAACTATCCATGAGATATACATGTTACAAGTTGAAAGCAACCGCCGAAACTTAATCTTCCATTGTGTTGCTTCAATGTCTCTACTATGAATTTATTGCTTTATGAGTTAACCCTTATGCAAGACTTATTGATGCTTGTCTTGAAAGTACTATTCATGAAAAGTCTTTGCTTTATGATTCAGTTGTTTACTCATGTCATTACCATTATCTTGGATTGCTGCATTCACTACATATGCTTTACAAATAGTATGATCAATGTTATGATGGCATGTCACTCCAGAAATTATCTGTGTTATCGTTTTACCTGCTCGGGACGAGCAGAACTAAGCTTGGGGATGCTGATACGTCTCCGACGTATCGATAATTTCTTATGTTCCATGCCACATTATTGATGTTATCTACATGTTTTATGCACACTTTATGTCATATTCGTGCATTTTCTGGAACTAACCTATTAACAAGATGCCGAAGTGCCAGTTCCTGTTTTCTGCTGTTTTTGGTTTCAGAAATCCTAGTAACGAAATATTCTCGAAATCGGACGAAATCAACGCCCAGGTTCCTATTTTTCCCGGAACCATCCAGAACACCCGAGAGCCGCCAGAGGGGAGCCCTGGGGGCCCCACACCACACCCTGGCGCGGCCAGAGGGGGGGCCGCGCCGCCCTATGGTGTGGGCCCCCCAGAAGCCCTCCGACTCCGATTCTTCGCCTATTTAAGCCGTCGTGACCTAAAACCTCGACACCAATTGACGAAACTCCAGAAAGACTCCAGGGGCACCGCCGCCATCGCGAAACTCCAATTCGGGGGACAGAACTCTCTGTTCCGGCACCCTGCCGAGCGGGGAAGTGCCCCCGGAAGGCTTCTCCATCGACACCGCTGCCATCTTCACCGCCATCTTCATCACCGCTGCTGCTCCCATGAGGAGGGAGTAGTTCTCCATCGAGGCTCGGGGCTGTACCGGTAGCTATGTGGTTAATCTCTCTCCCATGTACCTCAATACAATAATCTCATGAGCTGCTTTACATGATTGAGATTCATATGAGTTTTGTATCACAATTTATCTATGTGCTACTCTAGTGATGTTATTAAAGTAGTTCTATTCCTCCTGCACGTGTGTAAAGGTGATTAGTGTGTGCACCATGTGGTTCTTGTCGTAGGCTATGATCATGATCTCTTGTAGATTGTGGAGTTAATTATCATTATGATGGTATTGATGTGATCTATCTGGTTATGTTGATCTATCTTACACTATAAGGTTACTTAAATATGAACAAATTGTGGAGCTTGTTAACTCCGGCATTGAGGGTTCGTGTAATCCTACGCAATGTGTTCATCATCCAACAAAAGTGTAGAGTATGCATTTATCTATTCTGTTATGTGATCAATGTTGAGAGTGTCCACTAGTGAAAGTGTAATCCCTAGGCCTTGTTCCTAAATACTGCTGCGTTACTACTTTGCTTGTTTCTTTGTTTCTTGTGTTACTACTGCTGCAATACTACCACCATCAACTACACGCCAGCAAACTATTTTCTGGCACCGTTGCTACTGCTCATATATATTCATACCACCTGTATTTCACTATCTCTTCGCCGAACTAGTGCACCTATTTGGTGTGTTGGGGACACAAGAGACTTCTTGCTTTGTGGTTGCAGGGTTGCATTAGAGGGATATCTTTGACCTCTTCCTCCCTGAGTTCGATAAACCTTGGGTGATCCACTTAAGGGAAAACTTGCTGCTGTTCTACAAACCTCTGCTCTTGGAGGCCCAACACTGTCTACAGGAAAGGAGGGGGAACGTAGACATCAGCCACCTCGTGGCCCCACTTCGTTGACTCTTCGGTCTTCTGGAAGCTTCGTGGCAAAATAGGACCCTGGGCGTTGATTTCGTCCAATTCCGAGAATATTTCCTTACTAGGATTTCTGAAACCAAAAACAGCAAAACAAAGAATCGGCACTTCGGCATCTTGTTAATAGGTTAGTTCCAGAAAATGCACAAATATGACATAAAGTGTGCATAAAACATGTAGATATCATCAATAATGTGGCATGGAACATAAGAAATTATCGATACGTCGGAGACATATCAGCATCCCCAAGCTTAGTTTCTGCTCGTCCCGAGCAGGTAAACGATAAACAAAGATAATTTCTGGAGTGACATGCCATCATAAACTTGATCATACTATTGTAAGCATATGTAGTGAATGCAGCGATCAAAACAATGTAAATGACATGAGTAAACAACTGAATCATATAGCAAAAGACTTTTCATGAATAGTACTTCAAGACAAGCATCAATAAGTCTTGCATAAGAGTTAACTCATAAAGCAATAAATCATAGTAGAGGCATTGAAGCAACACAAAGGAAGATGAAGTTTCAGCGGTTGCTTTCAACTTGTAACATGTATATCTCATGGATATTGTCAATGTAAAGTAATATAACAAGTGCAATATGCAAGTATGTAGGAATCAATGCACAGTTCACACAAGTGTTTGCTTCTTGAGATGGAGAGAAATAGGTGAACTGACTCAACAATAAAAGTAGAAGAATGGTCCTTCAAAGAGGAAAGCATCGATTGCTATATTTGTGCTAGAGCTTTGGTTTTGAAAACAAGAAACAATTTTGTCAACTGTAGTAATAAAGCATATGTGTTATGTAAATTATATCTTACAAGTTGCAAGCCTCATGCATAGTATACTAATAGTGCCCGCACCTTGTCCTAATTAGCTTGGATTACCGGGATGATCGCAATGCACATGTTTTAACCAAGTGTCACAAAGGGGTACCTCTATGCCGCCTGTACAAAGGTCTAAGGAGAAAACTCGCATCGGATTTCCCGCTATTGATTATTCTCAACTTAGACATCCATACCGGGACAACATAGACAACAGATAATGGACTCCTCTTTTATGCATAAGCATGTAACAACAATTAATTTTCTCATATGAGATTGAGGATTATTGTCCAAAACTGAAACTTCCACCATGGATCATGGCTTTAGTTAGCGGCCCAATGTTCTTCTCTAACAATATGCACGCTCTAACCATAAGGTGGTAAATCTCCCTTACTTCAGACAAGACGAACATGCATAGCAACTCACATGATATTCAACAAAGAGTAGTTGATGGCGTCCCCAGGAACATGGTTATCGCACAACAGGCAACTTAATAAGAGATAAAGTGCATAAGTACATATTCAATACCACAATAGTTTTTAGGCTATTTGTCCCATGAGCTATATATCGTAAAGGTAGAGAATAGAAATTTTAAAGGTAGCACTCAAGCAATTTACTTTGGAATGGCGGAGAAATACCATGTAGTAGGTAGGTATGGTTGACACAAATGGCATAGTGGTTGGCTCAAGTATTTTGGATGCATGAGAAGTATTCCCTCTCGATACAAGGTTTAGGCTAGCAAGGTTATTTGAAACAAACACAAGGATGAAGCGGTGCAGCAAAACTCACATAAAAGACACATTGTAAACATTATAAGACTCTACACTGTCTTCCCTGTTGTTCAAACTCAATACTAGAAATTATCTAGACTTTAGAGAGACCAAATATGCAAACCAAATTTTAGCATGCTCTATGTATTTCTTCATTAATAGGTGCAAAGTATATGATGCAAGAGCTGAAACATGAGCACAACAATTGCCAAGTATCACATTACCCAAAACATTTTAGCAATTACTACATGTAGCATTTTCCAATTCCAACCATATAACAATTTAACGAAGAAGAAACTTCGCCATGAATACTATGAGTAGAGCCTAAGGACATACTTGTCCATGTGCAACAGCGGAGCGTGTCTCTCTCCCACACAATGAATGCTAGGATCCATTTTATTCAAACAAAACAAAAACAAAACAAACCGACGCTCCAAGCAAAGCACATAAGATGTGACGGAATAAAAATATAGTTTCAGGGGAGGAACCTGATAATGTTGTCGATGAAGAAGGGGATGCCTTGGGCATCCCCAAGCTTAGATGCTTGAGTCTTCTTGATATATGCAGGGGTGAACCACCGGGGCATCCCCAAGATTAGAGCTTTCACTCTCCTTGATCATGTTGTATCATCTCCCTCTCTTGATCCTTGAAAACTTCCTCCACACCAAACTCAAAACAACTCATTAGAGAGTTAGTGCACAATCAAAATATACATGTTCAGAGGTGACATAATCATTCTTAACACTTCTGGACATTGCACAAAGCTACTGAAAGTCAATGGAATCGAAATATCCATCGAACATAGCAAAACTGGCAATGCGAAATAAAAGGCAGAATCTGTCAAAAACAGAACAGTTTGTATTGACGAATTTTATTGAGGCACCAGACTTGCTCAAATAAAAATACTCAAATTGAATGAAAGTTGCATACATATTTGAGGATCACTCACGTAAATTGGCATAATTTTCTGAGTTACCTACAGAGAATTTTGCCCAGATTCGTGACAGCAAAGAAATCTGTTTCTGCGCAGTAATCCAAATCTAGTATGAACCTTACTATCAACGACTTTACTTGGCATAATAAAACACTAAACTAAGATAAGGAGAGGTTGCTACAGTAGTAAACAACTTCCAAGACTCAAAATAAAAACAAAGGTACTGTAGTAAAAATATGGGTTGTCTCCCATAAGCGCTTTTTTTTAACGCCTTTCAGCTAGGCGCAGAAAGTGTGTATCAAGTATTATCAAGAGACGAAGTGTCAACATCATAGTTTGTTCTAATAATAGAATCAAAAGGTAACTTCATTCTCTTTCTAGGGAAGTGTTCCATACCTTTCTTGAGAGGAAATTGATATTTAATATTACCTTCCTTCATATCAATGATAGCACCAACAGTTCGAAGAAAAGGTCTTCCCAATATGATGGGACAAGATGCATTGCATTCAATATCCAAGACAACAAAATCAACGGGGACAAGGTTATTATTAACGGTAATGCGAACATTATCAACTTTTCCCAAAGGTTTCTTTGTAGAATGATCAGCAAGATTAACATCCAAATAACAATTTTTCAGCGGTGGCAAGTCAAGCATATTATAAATTTTCTTAGGCATAACAGAAATACTTGCACCAAGATCACATAAAGCATTACAATCAAAGTCATTAACCTTCATCTTAATGATGGGCTCCCAACCATCCTCTAGCTTCCTAGGAATAGAAGCTTCGCATTCTAGTTTCTCTTCTCTAGCTTTTATGAGAGCATTTGTAATATGTTTCGTGAAAGCCAAATTTATAGCACTAGCATTAGGACTTTTAGCAAGTTTTTGTAAGAAATTTATAACTTCAGAGATGTGGCAATCATCAAAATTCAAACCATTATAATCTAAATCAATGGGATCATCATCCCCAATGTTGGAAAAAATTTCAGCAGTTTTATCACAGGCAGTTTCAGCAGTTTTAGCAGTTTCAGGCAGTTTCTCGCGCTTTGCATTAGAAGTGTAAACATTGCTAACACCAATTCTTTTATTAGTAATAGTAGGAGGTGCAGCAACATGTGTAGCATTAGCATTACTAGTGGTGGTTGATGGCGTGTATTTCACACGTTCGTTGGGCAACCCCAAGAGGAAGGTATGATGCGCACAGCAGCAAGTTTTCCCTCAGAAAGAAACCAAGGTTTATCGAACCAGGAGGAGCCAAGAAGCACGTTGAAGGTTGATGGCGGCGGGATGTAGTGCGGCGCAACACCAGAGATTCCGGCGCCAACGTGGAACCTGCACAACACAACCAAAGTACTTTGCCCCAACGAAACAGTGAGGTTGTCAATCTCACCGGCTTGCTGTAACAAAGGATTAACCGTATTGTGTGGAAGATGATTGTTTGCAGAAAACAGTAGAACAAGTATTGCAGTAGATTGTATTTCAGTAAAGAGAATTGGACCGGGGTCCACAGTTCACTAGAGGTGTCTCTCCCATAAGACGAACAACATGTTGGGTGAACAAATTACAGTTGGGCAATTGACAAATAAAGAGAGCATGACCATGCACATACATATCATGATGAGTATAGTGAGATTTAATTGGGCATTACGACAAAGTACATAGACCGCCATCCAACTGCATCTATGCCTAAAAAGTCCACCTTCAGGTTATCATCCGAACCCCCTCCAGTATTAAGTTGCTAACAACAGACAATTGCATTAAGTATTACGCGTAATGTAACTAGTGACTACATCCTTGAACATAGCACTAATGTTTTATCCCTAGTGGCAACAGCACATCCATAACCTTAGTGGTTCTTGTCACTCCTCCAGATTCACAGAGGCATGAACCCACTATCGAGCATAAATACTCCCTCTTGGAGTTACTAGCATCAACTTGGCCAGAGCATCTACTAATAACGGAGAGCATGCAAGATCATAAACAACACATAAGCATAGCTTTGATAATCAACATAACAAGTATTCTCTATTCATCGGATCCCAACAAACGCAACATATAGAATTACAGATAGATGATCTTGATCATGTTAGGCAGCTCACAAGATCCGACAATGATAGCACAATGGGGAGAAGACAACCATCTAGCTACTGCTATGGACCCATAGTCCAGGGGTAGACTACTCACACATCACACCGGAGGCGACCATGGCGGCGTAGAGTCCTCCGGGAGATGATTCCCCTCTCGGCAGGGTGCCGGAGGCGATCTCCTGGATCCCCGAGATGGGATCGGCGGCGGCGGCGTCTCCGGAAGGTTTTCCGTATCGTGGTTCTCGGTGCGGGGTTTTCGTCACGGAGACTTTTTATAGGCGAAAGGGCAGGTCAAGAGGCAGCACGGGGCCCCACACCACGGGGCCGCGCGGCCAAGGGGGGCCGCGCCGCCCTAGGGTGTGGCCCCTCCGTGGCCCCTCTTCGTCTCTCCTTCGGACTTCCGGAAGCTTCGTGAGAAAATAGGCCCCTGGGCTTTGATTTCGTCCAATTCCGAGAATATTTCCTTACTAGGATTTCGAAACCAAAAACAGCAGAAAACAGAATCGGCACTTCGGCATCTTGTTAATAGGTTAGTTCCGAGAAAATGCACGAATATGACATAAAGTGTGCATAAAACATGTAGATAACATCAATAATGTGGCATGGAACATAAGAAATTATCGATACGTCGGAGACGTATCAGCATCCCCAAGCTTAGTTCTGCTCGTCCCGAGCAGGTAAAACGATAACACAGATAATTTCTGGAGTGACATGCCATCATAATCTTGATCATACTATTTGTAAAGCATATGTAGTGAATGCAGCGATCAAAACAATGTATATGACATGAGTAAACAAGTGAATCATATAGCAAAGACTTTTCATGAATAGCACTTCAATACAAGCATCAATAAGTCTTGCATAAGAGTTAACTCATAAAGCAATAATTCAAAGTAAAGGTATTGAAGCAACACAAAAGAAGATTAAGTTTCAGCGGTTGCTTTCAACTTGTAACATGTATATCTCATGGATATTGTCAACATAGAGTAATATAATAAGTGCAATAAGCAAATATGTAGGAATCAATGCACAGTTCACTCAAGTGTTTGCTTCTTGAGGTGGAGAGAAATAGGTGAACTGACTCAACATTGAAAGTAAAAGAATGGTCCTCCATAGAGGAAAAGCATCGATTGCTATATTTGTGCTAGAGCTTTGATTTTGAAAACATGAAACAATTTTGTCAACGGTAGTAATAAAGCATATGTATCATGTAAATTATATCTTACAAGTTGCAAGCCTCATGCATAGTATACTAATAGTGCCCGCACCTTGTCCTAATTAGCTTGGACTACCGGATCATCACAATGCATTGTTTTTACCAAGTGTCACAAAGGGGTACCTCTATGCCGCCTGTACAAAGGTCTAAGGAGAAAGCTCGCATTGGATTTCTCGCTATTGATTATTCTTCAACTTAGACATCCATACCGGGACAACACAGACAACAGATAATGGACTCCTCTTTTATGCATAAGCATATAACAACAATTAATAATTTTCTCATTTGAGATTTGAGGATTGTTGTCCAAAACTGAAACTTCCACCATGGAGCATGGCTTTAGTTAGCGGCCCAATGTTCTTCTCTAACATATGCATGCTTAACCATATGGTGGTAGATCTCTCTTACTTCAGACAAGACGAACATGCATAGCAACTCACATGAAATTCAACAAAGAGTAGTTGATGGCGTCCCCAGTAAACATGGTTATCGCACAACAAGCAACTTAATAAGAGATAAAGTGCATAATTACATATTCAATACCACAATAGTTTAAAGCTATTTGTCCCATGAGCTATATATTGCAAAGGTGAATGATGGAATTTTAAAGGTAGCACTCAAGCAATTTACTTTGGAATGGCGGAAAATACCATATAGTAGGTAGGTATGGTGGACACAAATGGCATAGTGGTTGGCTCAAGTATTTTGGATGCATGAGAAGTATTCCCTCTCGATACAAGGTTTAGGCTAGCAAGGCTTATTTGAAACAAACACAAGGATGAACCGGTGCAGCAAAACTCACATAAAAGACATATTGAAAACATTATAAGACTCTACACCGTCTTCCTTGTTGTTCAAACTCAATACTAGAAATTATCTAGACCTTAGAGAAACCAAATATGCAAACCAAATTTTAGCATGCTCTATGTATTTCTTCATTAATGGGTGCAAAGTATATGATGCAAGAGCTTAATCATGAGCACAACAATTGCCAAGTATCACATTACCCAAGACATTTATAGCAATTACTACATGTATCATTTTCCAATTCCAACCATATAACAATTTAACGAAGGAGAAACTTCGCCATGAATACTATGAGTAGAAACCAAGGACATACTTGTCCATATGCTACAGCGGAGCGTGTATCTCTCCCATAAAGTGAATGCTAGGATCCATTTATTCAAACAAAAACAAAAAACAAAAACAAACCGACGCTCCAAGAAAAAGCACATAAGATGTGATGGAATAAAAATATAGTTTCAGGGGAGGAACCTGATAATGTTGTCGATGAAGAAGGGGATGCCTTGGGCATCCCCAAGCTTAGACGCTTGAGTCTTCTTGATATATGCAGGGGTGAACCACCGGGTGCATCCCCAAGCTTAGAGCTTTCACTCTCCTTGATCATGTTGCATCATACTCCTCTCTTGATCCTTGAAAACTTCCTCCACACCAAACTCGAAACAACTCATTAGAGGGTTAGTGCACATTATAAATTGACATATTCAGAGGTGACACAATCATTCTTAACACTTCTGGACATTGCATAATGCTACTGGACATTAGTGGATCAAAGAAATTCATCCAACATAGCGAAAGAGGCAATGCGAAATAAAAGGCAGAATCTGTCAAAACAGAACAGTTCGTATTGACGAATTTTAAAATGGCACCAGACTTGCTCAAATGAAAATGCTCAAATTGAATGAAAGTTGCGTACATATCTGAGGATCATGCACGTAAATTGGCTTAATTTTCTGAGTTACCTACAGGGAGGTGGACCCAGATTCGTGACAGCAAAGAAATCTGGAACTGTGCAGTAATCCAAATCTAGTACTTACTTTTCTATCAACGGCTTAACTTGGCACAACAAAACACAAAACTAAGATAAGGAGAGGTTGCTACAGTAGTAAACAACTTCCAAGACACAAAATAAAAACAAAATACTGTAGGTAAAAACATGGGTTGTCTCCCATAAGCGCTTTTCTTTAACGCCTTTCAGCTAGGCGCAGAAAGTGTGCATCAAGTATTATCAAGAGATGAAGTGTCAACATCATAATTTGTTCTCATAATAGAATCAAAAGGTACCTTCATTCTCTTTCTAGGGAAGTGTTCCATACCTTTCTTGAAAGGAAATTGATATTTTATATTACCTTCCTTCATATCAATGATAGCTCCAACAGTTCGAAGAAAAGGTCTTCCCAATATAATGGGGCAAGATGCATTGTATTCAATATCCAAGACAACAAAATCAACGGGAACCAGGTTATTGTTAATGGTAATGCGAACATTATCAACTTTACCCAAAGGTTTCTTTGTAGAATGATCAGCAAGATTAACATCCAAATAACAATTTTTCAGCGGTGGCAAGTCAAGCATATTATAAATTTTCTTAGGCATAACAGAGATACTTGCACCAAGATCACATAAAGCATTACAATCAAAATCTTTAATCTTCATCTTAATGATGGGCTCCCAACCATCCTCTAACTTTTTAGGAATAGAGGCTTCACGCTCTAGTTTCTCTTCTCTAGCTTTTATGAGAGCATTTGTAATATGATGCGTGAAAGCCAAATTTATAGCACTAGCATTAGGACTTTTAGCAAGTTTTTGCAAGAACTTTATAACTTCAGAGATGTGGCAATCATCAAAATTCAAACCATTATAATCTAAAGCAATGGGATCATCATCCCCAATGTTGGAAAAAATTTCAGCAGCTTTATCACGAGCAGTTTCAGCGGTTTTAGCGATTTCAGTGCAGTTTTTCGCGCTTTGCATTCGAAGTGGAAACATTGCTAACACCAATTCTTTTATTAGTATGAGTAGGAGGTGCAGCAACATGTGTAGCATTAGCATTACTAGTGGTGGTAATAGTCCAAACTTTAGCTATATTCTTCTCTTTAGCTAGTTTTTCATTTTCTTCTCTATCCCACCTAGCACGCAGTTCAGCCATTAATCTTATATTCTCATTAATTCTAACTTGGATGGAATTTGCTGTAGTAGTAATTTTATCATCTAAATCCTCAGGTTTAGCAGCCATTTTATTAATTAAAGAAGATTGTGATGCAGACATGTATGAGATTCGGGTTTCAGCATTAGCAAGTTTAGTTTGTAACCCCGAGATCTCCCTATTCAAATTTTCAAGTTGATTCCCTATATTCTTCAACAAGGTAGATTGCTCATTCATAGTTTTAGTAAACAATTTATTTTGCTCATGTTGTGATTGCATAAAGCTCTTAGTGGATCTTTCAATTTCTAGCATCTTTTCTTCATTAGATGAAGCATATCTACCATAAGAATTACCATTAGCAGGATATGGCCTAGAATCATTGTGATTGTTATTTTTAATGAAATTCACATCAACATATTCTTTTTGAGCAACTAATGACGCTAACGGAACATTATTAGGATTAACATTAGGCCTACCATTCACAAGCATAGACATAATAGCATCAATCTTATCACTCAAGGAAGAGGTTTCTTCGACAGAATTTACCTTCTTACCTTGTGGAGCTCTTTCCGTGTGCCATTCAGAGTAATTGATCATCATATTATCAAGAAGCTTTGTTGCTTCACCAAGAGTGATGGACATAAAGGTACCTCCAGCAGCTGAATCCAATAAATTCCGTGAAGAAAAATTTAGTCCTGCATAGAAGGTTTGGATGATCATCCAAGTAGTCAGTCCATGGGTTGGGCAATTTTTAACCAAAGATTTCATTCTCTCCCAAGCTTGAGCAACATGTTCAGTATCTAATTGTTTAAAATTCATTATGCTACTCCTCAAAGATATAATTTTAGCAGGGGGATAATATCTACCAATAAAAGCATCCTTGCATTTAGTCCATGAATCGATACTATTCTTAGGCAGAGATAGCAACCAATCTTTCGCTCTTCCTCTTAATGAGAAAGGGAACAATTTTAGTTTAATAATATCACCATCTACATCTTTATATTTTTGCATTTCACATAGTTCAACAAAATTATTAAGATGGGCAGCAGCATCATCAGAACTAACACCAGAAAATTGCTCTCGCATAACAAGATTCAGTAAAGCAGGTTTAATTTCAAAGAATTCTGCTGTAGTAGCAGGTGGAGCAATAGGTGTGCATAAGAAATCATTATTATTTGTGGTTGTGAAGTCACACAACTTAGTGTTTTCAGGGTTGGCCATTTTAGCAACAGTAAATAAAGCAAACTAGATAAAGTAAATGCAAGTAAACTAATTTTTTTGTGTTTTTGATATAGCAAACAAGATAACAAGTAAAGTAAAACTAGCAACTAATTTTTTTGTATTTTGATTTAGTGCAGCAAACAAAGTAGTAAATAAAACTAAGCAAGACAAAAACAAAGTAAAGAGATTGAGAAGTGGAGACTCCCCTTGCAGCGTGTCTTGATCTCCCCGCAACGGCGCCGAAAAATATGCTTGATGGCGTGTATTTCACACGTTCGTTGGGCAACCCCAAGAGGAAGGTATGATGCGCACAGTAGCAAGTTTTCCCTCGTAAAGAAACCAAGGTTTATCGAACCAGGAGGAGCCAAGAAGCACGTTGAAGGTTGATGGCGGCGGGATGTAGTGCGGCGCAACACCGAGAGATTCGGCGCCAACGTGGAACACGCACAACACAACCAAAGTACTTTGCCCCAACGAAACAGTGAGGTTGTCAATCTCACCGGCTTGCTGTAACAAAGGATTAACCGTATTGTGTGGAAGATGATTGTTTGCAGAAAACAGTAGAACAAGTATTGCAGTAGATTGTATTTCAGTAAAGAGAATTGGACCGGGGTCCACAGTTCACTAGAGGTGTCTCTCCCATAAGACGAACAGCATGTTGGGTGAACAAATTACAGTTGGGCAATTGACAAATAAAGAGAGCATGACCATGCACATACATATCATGATGAGTATAGTGAGATTTAATTGGGCATTACGACAAAGTACATAGACCGCCATCCAATCGCATCTATGCCTAAAAAGTCCACCTTCAGGTTATCATCCGAACCCCCTCCAGTATTAAGTTGCTAACAACAGACAATTGCATTAAGTATTGCGCGTAATGTAACTAGTGACTACATCCTTGAACATAGCACTAATGTTTTATCCCTAGTGGCAACAGCACATCCATAACCTTAGTGGTTCTTGTCACTCCTCCAGATTCACAGAGGCATGAACCCACTATCGAGCATAAATACTCCCTCTTGGAGTTACTAGCATCAACTTGGCCAGAGCATCTACTAATAACGGAGAGCATGCAAGATCATAAACAACACATAAGCATAGCTTTGATAATCAACATAACAAGTATTCTCTATTCATCGGATCCCAACAAACGCAACATATAGAATTACAGATAGATGATCTTGATCATGTTAGGCAGCTCACAAGATCCGACAATGATAGCACAATGGGGAGAAGACAACCATCTAGCTACTGCTATGGACCCATAGTCCAGGGGTAGACTACTCACACATCACACCGGAGGCGACCATGGCGGCGTAGAGTCCTCCGGGAGATGATTCCCCTCTCCGGCAGGGTGCCGGAGGCGATCTCCTGGATCCCCCGAGATGGGATCGGCGGCGGCGGCGTCTCTGGAAGGTTTTCCGTATCGTGGTTCTCGGTACTGGGGTTTTCGTCACGGAGACTTTTTATAGGCGAAATGGCAGGTCAAGAGGCGGCACGGGGGCCCCACACCACAGGGCCGCGCGGCCAAGGGGGGGGCCGCGCCGCCCTAGGGTGTGGCCCCTCCGTGGCCCCTCTTCGTCTCTCCTTCGGACTTCTGGAAGCTTCGTGAGAAAATAGGCCCCTGGGCTTTGATTTCGTCCAATTCCGAGAATATTTCCTTACTAGGATTTCTGAAACCAAAAACAGCAGAAAACAAAGAATCGGCACTTCGGCATCTTGTTAATAGGTTAGTTCCAGAAAATGCACGAATATGACATAAAGTGTGCATAAAACATGTAGATAACATCAATAATGTGGCATGGAACATAAGAAATTATCGATACGTCGGAGACGTATCAGTGGTTATAGTCCAAACTTTAGCTATATTCTCTTCTTTTTCATTTTCTTCTCTTTCCCACCTAGCACGCAATTCGGCCATCAATCTTATATTCTCATTAATTCTAACTTGGATGGCATTTGCAGTACACTAGTAGGAAAAGCCTCATCAGTGGCGCACGAAAATTCGATTCTGTGGCGCATGGAGGGTGCGCCACAGAAACGTCGCCACAAAAATAAGCTTTCTGTGGCGCATCTGGCCGTGCGCCACAGAATTAAGGTTTTTGTGGCGCACTTGGGCCGGTGCGCCACAGAAATAAGTAGTTCTGTGGCGCATGTGACATAGCTGCGCCACAGAAATAGGTGCGCCACAGAATTATTTTTTGGTGCGCCACAGAACTATCTACAGGTATACTCGATTTTGTGCTCCCTGGTGTATTATACAGGTTTTATACTGGTTTTATACACAGTATACAGGTTATATACTGATATAATATAGACAGATATAATATGGACATATATAATCATCACATCATCATCACATTACTTAGAGCCCGATCGAGTTATACATATAGCTCCATACAACTCATAATCCATGCAAATTAAGAAAGTTCTCATCATCTCTAGATACAAACGAAGTGACACCGGCCGCCGCCTACACTAGGATGAAATAGAGTACCGCCGCGACGATGGTGAGCAAGAGCGAGAGCACAAGGAAGGCCTTCATCTTGCTCTTGTTCGCTTGGTGCGCCCTCCACTTGGCAACCGCCTCGTGTCTAGTCGGGTACCCTTTGTAGCAGTTGCCGCTGAACTTGTGCACCTGTTTCTTGCACTCCTCCCACTCCTCGTACACTCCTGGAACCCGCCCCTCGAACACGACGTAGTACGTCATCTCTATGGACACAAGGCATATTAGTATATAACGCAATGGAAAGAGTTAGAGGGTTCACATGCATACATATTCACAAGAATTAAAGCAAGGAAATAATAATAAACCTAAAAGAAATATAGCATCGGTATCACATAAGTAATATGGTTCAACGATAACGACTACAATAGAAATTGAAGTCCAACAACGACGACCACCGTTTCGAGCAAATTAAGCAAGTTTAGTTTACAACACGGTACAAATTGTCTATCGATTCAAAGTAATGCTAGCTAGGCACACCGGCCTCGGTCAACGAGACGTCTTCTTGAGCGGCTCCGGGAACGGCTTGTACAAGTCCTTCGTCGTCCACGTCCTTCCATCACCCTGCCTATGTAGGCGTTCTTCGATATCCCTCTTAGGCAACGCTCTGGCTGCGTGTAAGAGCCCCGATCCGTTGGATACATCTTGTAAGATAATTTCCGAGAGCTTTACTTGGATGCGATGGAAGTCTTCTCTAAGATCATCATCACTGATTTCCCCCGACATTTTAATGGGGTCTCGCTTACTAGGTGGCAGAGACATCATCTCGCATCCTCGACAAACCCTTTAAGGTGATGGAGGACATAGAAGGCCTCCTTAATGCTGCCCGGTGGCTGCTTGATACAAGGGAAGTTGATCACGTGCTTGAACCCGATCTTTTTAGTGTCCGGCCTGATATATTGCCCATTCTTGTCGAAGGTGCCTCCACTTTTGGAGTAGCCAAGGATAGCCTCATCGAGAACACCCCTTATTCTCGTGTAGTCTTTCTTCGTCGTCGTACTCGACGAGTCGAAATACTGGGCTAGTGACCACTTTGGATCTAGGATGATGAGTGTGCAGTATTTGTCCCTGCTCAACACATGCAATTGAAATGGAATGTTGGAAATGATCGGCAATGGAAGAAATATATAAGAAAGCATAAGTTACGACGGACGTTAGCGGATGTGTACTTACTCGGGAAAGACAGCAGAAGAATGGTGTTGCTCTCTTTGTGCATGAGCATGAAGTTACGGAGGTACCGCACCGCCTTGGTCCGTGTCCTTGAGCCGTCCTGGAGCTGGCTATCGCGCATGTAGTAGGGATCCGCTACCGCGATGTGGCGGGGTCTCTCTCTGTTGATCTTCATCCGAAGATTGATCGCGTATAGGCGCACCAAGTTATAGTCGAGCCGTTTCGAGTGAAATAGATTGAAGACGTCCTCGAACGCTATGAAGAAGATATCCGCGGGGTCTTCATTGACGAAGCTCTGGTCGGACGGCACCTTGACCGAGAACACCGGGTAATTTGGATCCTTTTCTTTAAGAAGGACGCTCTCTTGATAATGAATAGAGTGCTGCAAAGGGAGCATTTGTCCACTTGCGAGGTGTTCCATGTCCGGAGGCAGTATAGGTTTACCAGCCTCATGACACCGGGGCAAGCCATCCGGGGTAGGTGGTACCATGTCGTCGGCCCGGATCCTCTTAGGAGCAGGCTGGCTCGAAGATGCGCCCTTCTTGGCTCCTCTCTTCCTTCCCTTCTTCACCTGACCTACGGGGGGTGCTTGGGGTGCTGATGTTGGTGCTTCGGGTGCGGGGGGTGCTTGTGGGGTTGCTGGGGTTGATTTGGGTGGCTCCCCGATGATCGTCTTACGCAGCGTGTTAGGGCTGAAAACGGTAGCAGGCTTGACTTGAGCTGGATTGCCAGCCTCCGGAGGAGTGTCTTGAGAAAGACCCGTGAAGACCAGGCGCTGCTTCGTGACTGTAGGGGGACGAGTAAGTTGATCGCCGTGTGTGCGGAAGGCTTGTTCATCCATAGGAGGCATGTACATATCTTGGCTGCAGGCGCCAGTGTTGATGTAGGCATCGATGTCATCATCATCATCTACATCGTTGCCATCAAGTGGCGCCATGTCCTGGACCTTAGGTGGTGGCGGTTGCGATGCCGCCGCTTGGCGTACCGCGTGTCTAGTAGACGGTCGTTGCGGTAGCGCTCCCAACAACTGTTTGTGGCGTCTGGTGGTGACGGCGATCGTCGGTTCCTTCCGGGTGGCGGCGGCGACCGCCGGTTGCTTCGGGGGTAGTGGGGCGGCGACCGCCGGTTCCTTCAGGGTAGTGGGGGCGGCGACCGCCGTTTCCTTAAGGGTGTCGTCGGCGCTGGCGATCTTGGGCCGGATGATAGGGGAGGTGGCGCCGGTGCTTTTCTTACCACTCGGAAGACCCCCCCCCAGACGAATCTGGTTCTTCGGCCATGTCATAAGCCATGAGGTGCAATCCCCAAGGGGAAAACGTCGCCTTAAATGCCTCGTGCCCGGAGGTTGAAAGGGGGGATGGCGTAGCGGTACTCCGGCACTACCATTACCAACTTGACCTTCGCCACGTCTTTCGCCAATGTAGTGCCGTGCATAACGCGGGAAGCCATGACATAGCCGCTAGCAACTTCCACCAACTTGCCGCCGGGCTCCACCGTTTGCAGAAGTATGCATTGTTCATCCTGAGTCAGGGGCGCCATGTTGGGCATCGTGAGATGGCAGTCACGAAAGGCATATATAGTTAAAGAAGATGACGCGAAGGAGTAACTAATGAGTTTACCTCCTTGATGGCGTCGATCTCGGCTACTGTCGATACAAGGGCGGCGGTTGGGGGCGTCGATGCGACCCGTTGGAGCGGCGGCGGCGGTGCGAGCTGCGGCGGCGTCGGGTGGAGCCCCGACGCCGGCGTCGGGTGGAGCGGCACCGTCGGCGACACGTGGAAGCTTGAGTTGCTGCCGCTAATGCTGGGCACATGTATCGGCCCCACTTGACCTCCCGCATTCCAAGCAGCTAACCCCTCCATCAACCCAGGGGGGATGATCTGCCGGATCTTCTCGTCCAATAACTTGTTCATCATCTCCGTGTTCTCCAGAGGCTTTTCGGCCACCAGCTTCTCTAGTGACTCCACCTTCTTCTTCAGCTCCTGAACCTCGGATTTATCCTTTGCCGATGACCTCCTCTCCAGCTTTCTCGTCTTGGCATCCGATCCGTAGTACTCGGATAGCTTCATACTTGTGCCAAAGCCGGACACACGGCCACCCGACGTCGGTGGCTTGTCTAGCTCCCTCTCCTTGTATTTGTTCATCGCCCTGTTGAAAGGCGTGTCCCACGGTTCCGTCGACCCCTGGGACGACGGGCCAGCCTTCGTCAACTCTTCATCCTTCAGACAAAGGAACTTAAGGTTAGCCCATTTGGCTTCATTGCCTAATAAGATGAGCGAAATAATATAGAACTATCCTTACCAGGTACTTCTCGAAATCCTTCACGTCTTCGTGATCCGTAATAAATTCCCCCGTCTTCCGAGTCTAAGTAGTAGCGGGACCGGACAAAGTTCCTAGCCTGTTCATCCTGGATTTTGTGCCGGGGTTTTCTTTCCCAGACGTACCATCTCGGCATCCTCCTTGTCCCAAGTGGGCTGTTTTCCTCGGTAACCGCCGCTTCCGCAATGGTGGGTCCCTAAGTTCAAATCCCGCATTTTCTTCCCCCAGGCGGTCCATTTTTTAACATCGTCACTCTCTAAGTAAGACTTGAATGCATTAAAGTCTTGTAAGGAGAGCGACGGTTCTTTGGTACTTATCCTCTCCCAGCTTTCACCGGCGTCGATCTTTTTCTTCAGCCGGTTCTTCCAGCTGCTCAAGGCGGTGCTCATCTTCGTGAGAGCTAAAGAGTCCACCTTCTTATTGAACGGCTCCGGGAACGTGTATCGTTGGTGAAGCTGCTGGAGGAGGGACTGGACGATAGCCTCGTTCTCCTTGCTTACGAGGTCATGAGTTAGGATCGGCACGGTTTCACGGACGATGCACCCTAGTTGCATGCCGTACCCTTTGGCAACCCACGAAGGCTCCATCGGTAGGCCACTTGGGGAGACTACCGTGACAACATCGGTGACGTTGGCGAGCACTTGCGGCCTCCGATCCCTCTTCGCCCTCCTCGCCGTCCTCTTCTTCTTACCCTCCTGAGGGTTGCCGCCGCTATCACCTTCCGTGCGGTTGGCCGCGTTCTCTTCACCGGTCGTCTCTTCACCGGTCTGGGCGGCGTCGTCCCAGGTATCGTCATCGTCGCCGGTGTCGGCGGCGGCCCCCCGGCCCTCTCCCTCGGAGGCAGTGTCCCGGCCCTCTTCCTCATCGTCGGGCGACTCGGCGGCGGCCTTCCGGGGCTGCTCGTAGTCCTCCCAGAAGTCCTTGTTGGCCTCTCTCGCTTCTTCGTTCTGGCTCCTGGGCTTAGAAGTGTTGCCCGACATGTTTATTTTTGCACTTCATTAAAAAGAGGCAACAAGTTAGTACAAAAGTGAACCAAAAAATTCGGCATGACCTTTGCTATTTTTTCTACGTAGGAGTGCCCATTTCTCAACCGAAACGGAAGTTAATCAACGCTTCGGGAGAAATGGGCAACTCAATGAAATTCCTGCAAAAATATCCACCATATACACCATATATCCACCATATACACCATATATCCACCATATCCACCATATCAGTTAGTACTACAAACCAGAAAACCTGGACATATATTGCTGGACATATATAGTTCCTATTTTTTTAACCTGGAGCACTACAACAAATTAACCTGAAGCATCTACAATACATCAAACAAAACCTGGAGCATCAGTACAGGAGGCATTATTAACCTAGAGCATCAATACAACAGATATTATTAACCTGGAGCATCTACAACAAATTAACCTGGAGAATCTACAATACATCAAACAAAACCTGGAGCAATCACCTGGAGCACTACAACAAACCTGGAGCATCTTTTTAACCTACTGTTAGCATATTTAGTGCAGCCAAGGCAGTAGCTAATGACTTAGAAAAATGACTTCAATAGTAGGCAGTAGCATTTCATTCAAAATCAACTAGGCAGTATCATTTCATCATTAGCTTGTTCATTTTTTCATTTGTATTAAAAAACCTATTGCATTGTATTAAAAAACCTACTGCATTGTTCATTTTATTGAACCATGTACATCAACAGAGTAGTAGCAGCTTCATTTTAATTTTCATTTAAACAAACTTCATTCTTTTTCAGAGAGAACTTCAAGAACTTTATTAGCTCTACTGCATTTTCTCAACGAACACAGTTCATATATACTATATATATACTGTATATATACTGCAACCATCTATGCATTTAATCATGTATTTAATTAGTGGTCATATGTGAACTAAAACCATCTATTTAATCAGTGGCCAAAGGTGAACTAAAACCATCTATGCATTCTTATCTTGCAACTAGGAAGCATGAGCATGATCATTTCATAAATGAATTCAAAACATAAAATGGCAGCAGGAGACACAAGTGATTCACTAGCACATGCAACACACACATGATCACTAACTCTCACCCTAATTCTGTTCTTACTAAATGACAAGATTAATATCTACATTTTTCTGCCAATTCGAAAACTAAATCACATTCAAAACATTACCTAGCAGTAGTAAATTTGTATCTACATTCACTAACTACATTCAAAACCTAAATCAACCAATTCACTAACTACATTCACTAACCAATTTGTATACGCAATTCACTAACTACATTCAAAACCTAAATCAACCAATTATTTGTCCTAAATCAACCAACTTTATTAGCTCTAGTGCAAGCAATGAATTAAAAAAACAGCAACCAATGAATTAAAAAAATAGCAAGAACTTTCTACATCTAGCTATGGAGCCCCTGAATTTCATCACATAGAAAGAATATAATGCCATAACCAAGAAATTAGCTACTGTTAGGATCATGGCAATTTTTTGATGGCTTGGATGGCTTGGATCATGGCAATGCAAACAACAAGAACATGAGACAATACAAAATCTGACCAATGTTGCCCTTCTTCTCCGAAATTCGGGCACAAGACAGTGGGGAGGGGGACAAGGGAGTGGGGAGGGGGAGAGGGACTCTCACCGAACGGCGGCGGTGGCAGGGCGCGGTGGTGATGGCGTTGTACGTCCTCCTCCTCTGCGGCGGCGGCTCGGGCTGCGCGTCCTCCTCCTCGATCTGCGGTGGCGGCTCGGGCTTGGGCGTCCTGCTCGGCGGTGGCGTGCCCGTCCTCCTCCTCCTCCTCCTCGGCGGCAGCAGCGCTAGGTGGCGGCGTGGCGGTCCTCCTCCTCCTCCTCTGCGGCGGCGGCTCGGGCTCGCGCGTCCTCCTCCTCGATCTGCGGTGGCGGCTCGGGCTTGGGCGTCCTGCTCGGCGGTGGCGTGGCCGTCCTCCTCCTCCTCCTCCTCGGCGGCAGCAGCGCTAGGTGGCGGCGCTTGGCGGTGGTGGTGGTTGCGATGGCGCTAGGGTTGTCGGGGAAGGAAACTGCTGTTGTGAGTGTGGGGAAGAAAGGGTCGATCGATATTTCACCAAGTGTCTAAATTCTGTGGCGCACCCCTCCATGTGCGCCACAGAATTAAGCATTCTGTGGCGCACCAGCTCTGACATGCGTCACAGAATCCCTTAATTCTGTGGCGCACCTAAAGGGGCGTGCGCCACAGAATTTAGACACTTAGCAAAACAAAATGGTTTCTTTGCTGTGTCTTGTGAGTTACTTAGCACTAGCCCGGTGGTTAAGGTCAATGTTAGCCCATTAGTAGCCAGGTTCGAACCCTGGCTGCCACACAATTTTTCTTCCTTTTTTTCATATTTTAGTTACATTTCAATAAATAACACAACATTATTTAGTAATTAGTAGAGTATTATAAATTAATTGTCTCATACAAACATGTACGTTCTTGTTTCTCTCACACACACATGGATGTACTTGTCTAACACACACTCACACACATGTGATAGACCAAAAAAAGATCTTCTTCGTCCCGGCTTCGAGCTCTAGCTAGCGTCTCTTCGCAATCTTCTTGCCCTTTCGGTTGTTGGCGGTTGAATACTTTATGCCGGCCACCTTGAGATTTCTTCGCGTGAACGGACAACCTTTAGAGGGTAGGGAGGTCTTCCTTCTTACTTTACTAGTAGTAGGCATGTCGAAGTGCCTGTCGAATTCCTCCTCAATCTTCGGGTCACCGTTCTTGTCCAAGTCTTCCTCGTTGGCGTCTCCTTGCATTCCTATGATGCTCCTCTTGCCCCTCCTGACGACAACACGGCTAGGCCTCGACGGATCGATGATGAAGAAGCATTGGTCAACTTGGCTACCGAGTACCCATGGCTCATTTTTCGCGGATGCGTTCTTCGATTTTGCATCGGGTATAACCATGGTTGTGAAATATCGGCCTTCTTTTTCGACCTTCTTGGCCCATCTCACACGAAACATTGGCACCGTCTCTCCACAGTAATTGAGCTCCCATATCTCCTCGATCCTTCCAAAAAATCTTTCATTGACATTAGTCTCGTCATCGGCGTATGACAGCATAGTTACTCCTGAGTTTTGATTTTCACTATTTCTGTCCTTTTCCTCGGTGTAGAATCTGTAACCGTTGATGTCGTACCCCTGATAGGTCCTTACGTTATGCGCGGGTCCCTGTGATAAGGTGTATATGAGTTTTTCATCTTCGGTAGAAGGCGTATTTCTCTGTGCTTCAAGCAGTTGAGTTTGCTTGAACCAACGCGTGAAGCTGGAGTTGTGCTCTTTGGTTACGTCTCCCATCTTCCTCGGCCGGCCCATATCGATGTAATTCTGCTCGACCATGCTTTTGTGCTCTTGCACGAAAGGTTCGATCAGTTTTAAGTGTTGTAGCGCGACCCGGTGAGCCCTGTCAAAGTCGTCGCGTCGATTTTCAATGCCGACATGGACTGAGCGGTAGCCCTCGCGGTGACCGACTCCAGCGAGCCTCCCGAGGTGTGTCCTGGGGGGTAGACCAACATGATCCTCGTCGTCCTCGGTGCTTAGATAATTCTGGCAGAAGGAGATGCACTCGTAGGTTAGAAACCCCTTGGCCATGCTTGCGTCTGGACGGGCCCTATTGCGAACGTATCCTTTCATGACACCGTTCGCCTTTCGAAAGGCATCATGTTGTGGAGGAACGTTGGGCCGAGCTGCTTGATGTCTTCAACGACATGGAGAAGGAGATGGATGCATATATCACAGAATGCAGGCGGGAAGTAAATCTCGAGCTCACATAGTATCACCACGATCTCATCCTGTAGCATCTTGAGCTGCCTCACGCCGATCGACTTCCTGGTGATAACGTCAAAAAAGTTGCATAGGCCAAACAGCGTATCACGGACGTGCTCGTCCATTATGCCTCGGATCGCAACGGGAAGTATCTGCGTCATTAGCACGTGGCAATTGTGAGACTTCATCCCGGTGAACCTCTTCTTCGCTACGTCCAGATATCTGCTTATATTCCCCGAGTAACCGTGAGGAACTTTCACTCCTAGGAGGCACTGAAAACTGCTCGAGCTCCTCCGGACTCGTTGTGAAAGCGAGGCAGCGGGAAGCTGCACCGCGTTCTTCTTAGCCCTTTTACGTAGACGTTGAGTCCCTTCCGTCGATCATCATCATCATCATCATCATCATCGTCGATATCGGGGCTTGAAGATCTTTCCGATGCCAAAATGTTTAAGATCGTATCTTGCTTTCGGTCCATCCTTGGACTTTTCCGAGTTGCAAAGAGTGCCAAGCAGACTCTCGGTAACGTTCTTCGTAATGTGCATGACATCGAGGCTGTGGGGCGTGTGGAGGACCTTCCAGTACTCCAAGTCGTGGAAAACAGACCTCGCTTTCCATACACCGAGCAGCGGCTCTGGCTTCGGTCGCTTCTTTCTCGGCGCTGGGCACTCCTTCCAATTTTTCAGAAGATCATCGATTTCTGCGCCGCTCCTCGGGCGTGGGGGTCCATCGGGCTCATCTTTACCATTGAACAGATCACCGCGTTTTCTCCACGGGTGATCCAAGCGAAGCCACCTTCGAGCACCTGGGTAGACGGTTTTCGAGGACCCGGGATCCCTTGGTAGTTGTAGATGCGGGGTATCGTCCATGCACTTCACACAGCCGTTGAATCCGTGGCCCACCTGGGCAGATACATATGCGTAACCAGGATAGTCCGTGACCGTCGTGATCAACGCGGCTCTCATATCGAAATAAGTTCTATTGTAGGCGTCCCACGTACGGGGTGGCGTCTTCCACAACGTGTCTAACTCCTCTTTCAGCAACCCGAGATACAAATGCATGTCGACACCTGGTTGTTTTGGCCCCTGAATGAGAATACTCAGGTGTATGTACCTTTGCTTGGTGCACAGCCACGGGGGTAGGTTGTAAGGCCATACAAACACAGGCCAGGTGCTATGCGTGCTACTCTGGTTGCCGAACGGATTGAGTCCATCGGTGCTCATACCCAGCTCGATGTTCCTTGCGTCGCCCGAACCTAGGGAAGGCGATGTCCAATGTTTGCCAGCATCCGGCGTACGAAGGGTGTGTCGGCATATAGCCCATCTCCGGATCTTCTTCGGGCTTCGCTTTCCGCGTGCCATTGCATGAGCTTTGCTTCCTTAGGGTCCACGAAATACCGCTGCAGACGGGGAGTGATAGGAAAGTACCATACCACCTTTCGAGGTACCTTCTTGTTCCCAACCTTGTACCATCCGTGGCCACACACCGGACATGTGGTTCTGTCCTTGTACTCGCACCTATAAATCACACAATCATTAATGCAGGCATGGTATTTTTCGTGCGGTAGGTCAAGGGGACACACGACTTTCTTGGCCTCCTCGGTACTACTTGGCAATGTGTTCCCCTCCGGGAGACGATCGTGCCATAATTTTAAGTTCTTGTTGAAGCTGGAATCGGTCCACTTGTTCTGCGTCTTCATCTGCAGGTAATCAAGCGTTACATGCAAGCGCGTATCCTGCGGACGACACCCAGGAAAGATCGAAGTCATCCCGTCTTTCTCCATTTGCGACAGCTTGGCTCTCTCTCTAGCTGCAACTCTATCGTTGCTCGTCTCCTGGAGGAGAAGATCTTGAACATGAGAGTCCCGCAAGGCCGAAATTAGCGGGGTCGCGCCGGAATCTTCTTCTTCATCATGATGATGTTCTCCGCCGGCATCTTCTTCTTCATGATGATCTTCTCCGCCGACTTCTTCTTCATGATGATAGTCCCCGTCGGCATGATGATAGTCTTCTTCATGATGATAGTCATCTCGCTCGACATGGTCTTCATGCGCACCATTTGATGGGGCCGGCTGCGCCTGGTTGTCTTGCATGAAACCGCGCCTCAGCAGGTGCTCCTCCAGTTGTCCGGAATCAGGGTTGATCCAGCGCTCGAGTTTGCATGATCGACACGGACATCTTATCTGGCGCCTATTGTTCCGAATCATGTCCTCCTTCGCGTCTATCTTGTATCTAGAGATTCGAGCGGAACTCATCGAGAGGACCATGCTTGCCTGCAAATGGTATACATAGAACAGGAAATTAGAACCGCACCAAATGCACACACATGCATGGGCCGTACCTCTCCTCAAGGTATTACATGGAGCGGAAAAATTCGGCATGACCTCTCCTCAAAGTAGGACACATGGGTAGTGCAAAACTTGCCGAAACGGAAATGAATCAACATTTCGGCAAACATCCATGCACCACACCGACACACACAAGCGCTTCACCTGCAACAAGCATCCATACACACGACGGCCACACAAGATCTACAAGCATATGCATGTCTCCTCCAAGCATATGTATGTCTCCTCCAACTACTCACCTTCTAGATTCGATACCGAGACGAGACTGCGATCGATGAGTTCGAGAGGAGGAGAGAGTATGGAGAGCCTTCTCCTCAACTCCAATTAAGTATCAACCAAAGTAAGTGCAATAAATACCCAAGCAAGTGAAAAGTAGAGTCAAAATGGTATGAGAGAGAAGGGGGGGACGAGCTAGATGGAGGAAGAAGAATGACTTGTGTAGTGTGGTAGGTGGGAGGTTGGCTCACTTTTGTATATCTGGTTCGCTAATTCTGTGGCGCACCTGAACAAATGCGCCACAGAATACCTTATTTCTGTGGCGCACGAGCCAAGCTGCGCCACAGAATAGCTTATTTTTGTGGCGCACCGTGGCCGTGCGCCACAGAATATCTTATTTTTGTGGCGCACTGCGGTACGTACGCCATAGAAATAGTAAAACCAATGATTGGGGGTGTCAGCTGGTGGGGCCCACCAAGTTTTTGTGGCGCAGGGTTCTTTGGTGCGCCACAAAATTAAGCTATTTTTGTGGCGCACCTTGCCTGGTGCGCCACAAAAAAAGTTTCTGTGGCGCATTTTTAGTGGTGCGCCACAGAACTAAGCTTTGCCTATAAGGGTTTTCCTACTAGTGGTAGTAACAATTTTATTATGATGATTTTCATTAGGCATAACTTTCGATTTCAAAAGATCAACATCAGCAGCAAGACTATCGACTTTAGAAGCAAGTATATCAATTTTCCCAAGCTTTTCTTCAACAGATTTGTTAAAAGCAGTTTGTGTACTAATAAATTCTTTAAGCATGGCTTCAAGTCCAGGGGGTGTGTTCCTATTATTGTTGTAAGAATTCCCATAAGAATTACCATAGCCGTTGCCATTATTATAAGGATATGGCCTATAGTTGTTACTAGAATTGTTCCGGTAAGCATTGTTGTTGAAATTATTATTTTTAATGAAGTTTACATCAACATGTTCTTCTTGGGCAACCAATGAAGCTAACGGAACATTATTAGGATCAACATTAGTCCTATCATTCACAAGCATAGACATAATAGCATCAATCTTATCACTCAAGGAAGAGGTTTCTTCGACATAATTTACCTTCTTACCTTGTGGAGCTCTTTCCGTGTGCCATTCAGAGTAATTGATCATCATATTATCAAGAAGCTTTGTTGCTTCACCAAGAGTGATGGACATAAAGGTACCTCCAGCAGCTGAATCCAATAGGTTCCGCAAAGAAAAATTCAGTCCTGCATAAAAGGTTTGGATGATCATCCAAATAGTCAGTCCATGGGTTGGGCAATTTTTAACCAGAGATTTCATTCTTTCCCATGCTTGTGCAACATGCTCAGTATCCAATTGTTTAAAATTCATTATGCTACTCCTCAAAGATATAATTTTAGCAGGGGGATAATATCTACCAATAAAAGCATCCTTGCATTTAGTCCATGAATCAATACTATTCTTAGGCAGAGATAGCAACCAATCTTTAGCTCTTCCTCTTAATGAGAAAGGGAACAATTTTAATTTTATAATGTCACCATCTACATCTTTATATTTTTGCATTTCACATAGCTCAACAAAATTATTGAGATGGGCAGCAGCATCATCAGAACTAACACCAGAAAATTGCTCTCGCATAACAAGATTCAGTAAAGCAGGTTTAATTTCAAAGAATTCTGCTGTAGTGGCAGGTGGAGCAATAGGTGTGCATAAGAAATCATTATTATTTGTGGTTGTGAAGTCACACAACTTAGTATTTTCAGGAGTACCCATTTTAGCAGAAGTAAATAAAGCAAATTAGATAAAGTAAATGCAAGTAACTAATTTTTTTGTGTTTTTGATATAGCAAACAAGATAGTAAATAAAGTAAAACTAGCAACTAATTTTTTTTGTATTTTGATTTAGTGCAGCAAACAAAGTAGTAAATAAAACTAAGCAAGACAAAAACAAAGTAAAGAGATTGGGATGTGGAGACTCCCCTTGCAGCGTGTCTTGATCTCCCCGGCAACGGCGCCAGAAATTTAGCTTGACACCGTACAGCACGCGACCGTTGGGAACCCCAAGTGGAAGGTGTGATGCGTACGGCAGTAAGTTTCCCTCAGTTAGAAACCAAGGTTTATTGAACCAGTAGGAGTCAAGAAGCACGTTGAAGGTTGATGGCGGCGAGATATAGTGCGGCGCAACACCAGGGATTCCGGCGCCAACGTGGAACCTGCACAACACAAACCAAGTACTTTGTCCCAACGAAACAGCGAGGTTGTCAATCTCACCGGCTTGCTGTAACAAAGGATTAGATGTATAGTGTGGATGATGATTGTTTGCAGAGAACAGTAGAACAAGTATTGCAGTAGATTGTATTTCAGTATAAAGAATTGGACCGGGGTCCACAGTTCACTAGAGGTGTCTCTCCCATAAGATAAACAGCACGTTGGGTGAACAAATTACAGTTGGGCAATTGACAAATAAAGAGGGCATGACCATGCACATACATATTATGATGAGTATAGTGAGATTTAATTGGGCATTACGACAAAGTACATAGACCGCTATCCAGCATGCATCTATGCCTAAAAAGTCCACCTTCAGGTTATCATCCGAACCCCTTCCAGTATTAAGTTGCTAACAACAGACAATTGCATTAAGTATTGCACGTAATGTAATCAGTAACTACATCCTCGAACATAGCACCAATGTTTTACCCCTAGTGGCAACAGCACATCCATAATCTTAGAGATTTCTGTCACTTCCCTAGATTCACGGAGACATGAACCCACTATCGAGCATAAATACCCCCTCTTGGAGTTACTAGCAAAAACTTAGCCAGAGCCTCTACTAATAACGGAGAGCATGCAAGACCATAAACAACACATAGATATAAATTGACAATCAACATAACAAGTATTCTCTATTCATCGGATCCCAACAAACACAACATATAGAATTACAGATAGATGATCTTGATCATGTTCGGCAGCTCACAAGACCCAACAATTAAGCACAATGAGGAGAAGACAACCATCTAGCTACTGCTATGGACCCATAGTCCAGGGGTAGACTACTCACACATCACTCCGGAGGCGACCATGGCGGTGTAGAGTCCTCCGGGAGATGATTCCCCTCTCCGGCAGGGTGCCGGAGGCGATCTCCTGAATCCCCCGAGATGGGATTGGCGGCGGCGGCGTCTCTGGAAGGTTTTCCGTATCGTGGCTCTCGGTACTGGGGGTTTCGCGACGAAGGCTATTTGTAGGCGGAAGGGTAGGTCAGGGGGCGTCACGAGGGGCCCAGGAGCCAGGTCGGCACGGCCAAGGGTGGGGCCGCGCCGCCTGCCCTCCTAGCCACCTCGTGGCCCCACTTCGTTGACTCTTCGGTCTTCTGGAAGCTTCGTGGCAAAATAGGACCCTGGGCGTTGATTTCGTCCAATTCCGAGAATATTTCCTTACTAGGATTTCTGAAACCAAAAACAGCAGAGAAAACAAAGAATCGGCACTTCGGCATCTTGTTAATAGGTTAGTTCCAGAAAATGCACAAATATGACATAAAGTGTGCATAAAACATGTAGATATCATCAATAATGTGGCATGGAACATAAGAAATTATCGATACGTCGGAGACGTATCAGTATGTCATCTTCATGAGAAATTCAAATTCTAATGTCCATTATTATCTCTAGTTGGATCTTATTTGCCTCTTGTGAAAATAAATTCCTTATCACATTATGGGGGATTAATAAGCTTTGTGCATATTACAAACCTAGAAAATGTGAACATTTGAGGTTGTGCCACATAGAATTGATACCGTAATTTATCTCTCTCCTATGTGGCATGTTTGCTCAAACAAGCTCCAATTTCCTTAAATGGCTTCATTGCTAATATCTTTGTGGATCTTATTTGTGAAAGTTTTTCTTGGCATGGTTTTTCACAACGTGTCCCTCAATACATTTTTGGAAAACCATGTGCTTCAAATCATACTATTAATTGCTTTGCAAGTTGATATGTATAATATTAATTGCTTTGCATGTTGGTATGCATACTATTAATTGCCTTGCATGTTGGTATGACTAAATGAAGCTATCAAGAAACTATCTTTGCATGATGGTTAACTCTTATCTTTTACCATATGCTTTATTCGTTGTAAAAATGATTATATGTATACTTACAAACTACCACAGGGAAATATTTCCTAATACCTCTTGTCCTAGGACAATTGGTAATTGATACGTCTCCAACGTATCTATAATTTCTGATGTTCCATGCTTGTTTTATAACAATACCTACATGTTTTGTTCACACTTTATGATGATTTTATGCGTTTTCCGGAACTAACCTATTGACGAGATGCCGAAGTGCCAGTTGCTGTTTTCTGCTGTTTTTGGTTTCAGAAATCCTACAAAGGAAATATTCTCGGAATCGGACGAAATCAATGCCCAACATCTTATTTTTCCCGGAACCTTCTAGAAAGTCAAAGGGGGACTAGAGGGGAGCCCTGGGGGCCCCACACGTGTGGGCGGCGCGGGCCAAGGGGGGGCGCGCCCCCCTACTATGTGGTGGCTCCGTGGCCCCTTCGACTCCGCCTCTTCGCCTATTTAAGTCTCCCTGACCTAAAACATCGACACCGACTGACGAAACCCGAGAAAACCTTCCAGAGCCGCCGCCATCGCGAAACTCCAATTCGGGGGACAAAAGTCTCTGTTCCGGCACCCTGCCGGGACGGGGAATTGCCCCTGGAAGCCGTCACCACCGCCATCTTCACCGCCATCGCTGTCTCCATGATGAGGAGGGAGTAATTCACCCCCGAGGCTGAGGGCTCTGCTGTAGCTATGTGGTTCATCTCTCTCTTCGTGAACTAGTTGAATATCATCTATGTGCTACTCTAGTGATGTTATTAAAGTAGATTATTCCTCCTCCATGATGTAATGTTGACAGTGTGTGCATCATGAAGTACTTGGTATATGCTATGATTGTGATCTCTTGTAGATTATGAAGTTAACTATTACTATGATGGTATTGATGCGATTTATTCCTCCTTTCATAGCTTGATGGTAACAGTGTGCATGCTATGTTAGTACTTGGTATAATTGTGTTGATCTATCATGCACTCTAAGGTTAATTAAATATGAACATCGAATGTTGTGGAGCTTGTTAACTCCGGCATTGAGGTGCTCTTGTAGCCCTACGCAATTAGTGGTGTTCATCATCCAACAAGAGAGTGTAGAGTGGTTTTATTATGTGATCAATGTTGAGAGTGTCCACTAGTGAAAGTAGGATCCCTAGGCCTTGTTTCCAAACATCGAATCTCCGTTTGTTTAATGTTCAGTTGCATGTTTACTTGCTGCCATATTTTATTCAGATTGCTATTGCCACTCATATTCATCCATATCATTTGCATCTCACTATCTCTTCGCCAAACTAGTGCACCTATACATCTGACAAGTGTATTAGGTGTGTTGGGGACACAAGAGACTTCTTGCATTGTGATCGCAGGGTTGCTTGAGAGGGATATCTTTGACCTCTTCCTCCCTGAGTTCGATAAACCTTGGGTGATTCACTTAAGGGAAACTTGCTGCTGTTCTACAAACCTCTGCTCTTGGAGGCCCAACAATGTCTACAGGAAAAGGAGTGTGCGTAGACATTAAGCTATTTTCTGGCGCCATTGCCGGGGAGGAAAGGTAAAAGGTACTCACACTCCGGATCCTGGCTACTAAGCTATTTTCTGGGTGAGTGCTCGAAGCTATTTCCTTTAGATCCTGCAATTGCATCTTTTTGTTTCTTGTTAAACACTAGTAAGGCATAATGGAAAACAACTGTGAGCTTTTTAATCTATTTCCTGAGTTAAGACATAAATGGTGTGTTGCAAAAATTGAAAAACCTATGGAACCTTATTTGCATGCTAATGGCAATGTTATTAGTATGAATACTTTGAACACCATTGTTGCTAATGATATGGAAGATTCTAAGCTTGGGGAAGCTGGTTTTGATGAGCATGATATTTTTAGTCCCCCAAGCATTGAGGAGAAAATTTCTTTGATGATACTTTGCCTCCTATTTATGATGATTATAATGATAGTAGTCTTTTGGTGCCACCTACTATGGAGGATAAATTTTATTATGATTATACTATGCCTCCTACACTTGATGAGAATAATAATGATGGCTACTTTGTTGAATTTGCTCCCACTACAATTAATAAGAATGACTATGCTTATGTTGGGAGTAGTAATAATTTTATGCATGAGACTCATGATAAGAATGTTTCATTTGATAGTTATATTATTGAGTTTGTTCATGATGCTACAGAAAATCTTTATGAGAGAGGAAAATATGATTGTAGAAGTTTTCATGTTACTAAAATACCTCTCTATATGCTGAAATTTTTGAAGTTACACTTGTTTTATCTTCCTATGCTTGTTGCATTATGCTTAAATGATTTGTTTATTTACAAGATTCCTTTTCATAGGAAGCATGTTAGACTTAAATGTGTTTTGAATTTGCTTCTTGATGCTCTCTTTTGCTTCAACTCTTATTTCTTGCGAGTGCATCATTAAAACTGCTGAGCCCATCTTAATGGCTATAAAGAAAGCACTTCTTGGGAGATAACCCATGTTTTTATTTTACTACAACAACTTTGTTTTATATTTGTGTCTTGTAAGTTTGTTACTACTGTAGCAACCTCTCCTTATCTTTATTTTATTGCATTGTTGTGCCAAGTAAAGTCTTTGATAGTAAGGGTGATACTAGATTTGGATTACTGCACAGAAATAGATTTCTGTCTGTCACGAATTTGGGCAGCGTTCTCTGTAGGTAACTCAGAAAAATCTGCCAATTTACGTGCGTGATCCTCAGATATGTACGCAACTTTCATTCAATTTGAGAATTTTCATTTGAGCAAGTCTGGTTCCTCTAAGAAATTCGTCTTTACGGACTGTTCTGTTTTGACAGATTCTGCCTTTTATTTCGCATTGCCTCTTTTGCTATGTTGAATGGATTTCTTTATTCCGTTAACTTCCAGTAGCTTTGTGCAATGTCCAGAAGTGTTAAGAATGATTGTGTCACCTCTGAACATGTGAATTTTTGATTATGCACTAACCCTCTAATGAGTTTGTTTCGAGTTTGGTGTGGAGGAAGTTTTCAAGGGTCAAGAGAGGAGGATGATACAATATGATCAAGAAGAGTGAAAAGTCTAAGCTTGGGGATGCCCCGGTGGTTCATCCCTGCATATTTCAAGAAGACTCAAGCATCTAAGCTTGGGATGCCCAAGGCATCCCCTTCTTCATCGACAAATTATCAGGTTCCTTCTCTTGAAACTATATTTTTATTCGGTCACATCTTATGTACTTTACTTGGAGCGTCCGTATGTTTTTGTTTTTGTTTTTGTTTGAATAAATGCTTGTGTGGGAGAGAGACACGCTCCGCTGGTTCATATGAACACATGTGTTCTTAGCTTTTAATTTACATGGCGAAGGTTGAAACTGCTTCGTTAATTGTTATATGGTTGGAAACGGGAAATGCTACATGTAGTAATTGGTATGATGTCTTGAATAACTTGATACTTGGCAATTTTTGTGCTCATGTTTAAGCTCTTGCATCATATACTTTGCACCTATTAATGAAGAAATACATAGAGCTTGCTAAAATTTGGTTTGCATGATTGGTCTCTCTAAGGTCTAGATATTTTCTAGTAAGGGTCAAACAACAAGGAAGATGGTGTAGAGTCTTATAATGCTTGCAATATGTCTTTTATGTGAGTTTTGCTGTACCGGTTCATACTTGTGTTTGTTTCAAATAGCCTTGCTAGCCTAAGCCTTGTATTGAGAGGGAATACTTCTCATGCATCCAAAATCCTTGAGCCAAACACTATGCCACTTGTGTCCACCATACCTACCTACTACATGGTATTTCTCCGCCATTCCAAAGTAAATTGCTTGAGTGCTACCTTTAAATTTCCATTCTTTGTCTTTGCAATATATAGCTCATGGGACAAATAGCCTAAAAACTATTGTGGTATTGAATATGTACTTATGCATCTTATCTCTTATAAGTTGCTTGTTGAGCGATAACCATGTTCCTGGGGACGCCATCAACTACCTTTGTTGAATATCATGTGAGTTGCTATGCATGTTTGTCTTGTCAGAAGTAAGGGCGATTTACCATGAGTTGAATGGTTGGAGCATGCATATTGTTAGAGAAGAACATTGGGCCGCTAACTAAAGCCATGATCCATGGTGGAAGTTTCAGTTTTGGACAACAATCCTCAATCTCTTATGAGAATATTATTTGTTGAATGCTTATGCGTAAAAGAGGAGTCCATTATCTGTTGTCCATGATGTCCCGGTATGGATGTCTAAGTTGAGAATAATCAAAAGCGAGAAATCCAATGCGAGATTTCTCCTTAGACCTTTGTACAGGCGGCATGGAGGTACCCCTTTGTGATACTTGGTTAAAATATGTATTGCAATGATAATCCAGGTAATCCGAGCTAATTAGGACAAGGTGCGGGCACTATTGGTATACTATGCATGAGGCTTGCAACTTGTAGGATATAATTTACATAATGCATATGCTTTATTACTACCGTTGACAAAATTGTTTCTTATTTTCAAAATAAAAGCTCTAGCACAAATATAGCAATCAATGCTTCCCTCTACGAAGGGCCTTTCTTCTACTTTCATGTTGAGTCAGTTTACCCATCTCCTTCTGTCTTAGAAGCAAACACTTGTGTTAACTGTGCATTGATTCCTACATACTTGCATATTGCACTTATTATATTACTTTATCTTGACAATATCCATGAGATATACATGTTACAAGTTGAAAGCAACCGCTGAAACTTAATCTTCCTTTGTGTTGCTTCAATACCTTTACTTTGAAAATATTGCTTTATGAGTTAACTCTTATGCAAGATTTATTGATGCTTGTCTTGAAAGTACTATTCATGAAAAGTCTTTGCCATATGATTCAGTTGTTTAATCATTGTCTTTACCATTGCTTTGAATCGCTGCATTCATCTCATATGCTTTACAATAGTATGATCAAGATTATGTTGGTAGCATGTCACTTTAGAAATTATCTTTTATCGTTTACCTACTCGAGGACGAGTAGGAACTAAGCTTGGGGATGCTGATACGTCTCCAACGTATCTATAGTTTCTGATGTTCCATGCTTGTTTTATGACAATACCTACATGTTTTGTTCACACTTTATGATGATTTTATGCGTTTTCCGGAACTAAACTATTGACGAGATGCCGAAGTGCCAGTTGTTGTTTTCTGCTGTTTTTGGTTTCAGAAATCCTACAAAGGAAATATTCTCGGAATCGGACGAAATCAATGCCCAACATCTTATTTTTCCCGAAACCTTCCAGAAAGTCAAAGGGGGACCAGAGGGGAGCCCTGGGGGCCCCACACGTGTGGGCGGCGCAGCCCAAGGGGGGCGCCCCCCTACTGTGTGGTGGCTCTGTGGCCCCTCCGACTCCGCCTCTTCGCCTATTTAAGTCTCCTTGACCTAAAACATTGACACCGATTGACGAAACCCGAGAAAACCTTCCAGAGCTACCGCCATCGCGAAACTCCAATTCGGGGGACAGAAGTCTCTATTCCGGCACCCTGCCGGGACGGGGAATTGCCCCTGAAAGCCGTCACCACCGCCATCTTCACCGCCATCGCTGTCCCCATGATGAGGAGGGAGTAATTCACCCCCGAGGCTGAGGGCTCTGCTGTAGCTATGTGGTTCATCTCTCTCTTCGTGAACTAGTTGAATATCATCTATGTGCTACTCTAGTGATGTTATTAAAGTAGATTATTCCTCCTCCATGATGTAATGTTGACAGTGCGTGCATCATGAAGTACTTGGTATATGCTATGATTGTGATCTCTTGTAGATTATGAAGTTAACTATTACTATGATGGTATTGATGCGATTTATTCCTCCTTTCATAGCTTGATGGTAACAGTGTGCATGCTATGTTAGTACTTGGTATAATTGTGTTGATCTATCATGCACTCTAAGGTTAATTAAATATGAACATCGAATGTTGTGGAGCTTGTTAACTCCGGCATTGAGGTGCTCTTGTAGCCCTACACAATTAGTGGTGTTCATCATCCAACAAGAGAGTGTAGAGTGGTTTTATTATGTGATCAATGTTGAGAGTGTCCACTAGTGAAAGTAGGATCCCTAGGCCTTGTTTCCAAACATCGAATCTTCGTTTGTTTACTGTTCCGTTGCATGTTTACTCGCTGCCATATTTTATTCAGATTGTTATTGCCACTCATATTCATCCATATCATTTGCATCTCACTATCTCTTCGCCGAACTAGTGCACCTATACATCTGACAAGTGTATTAGGTGTGTTGGGGACACAAGAGACTTCTTGCATTGTGATCGCAGGGTTGCTTGAGAGGGATATCTTTGACCTCTTCCTCCCTGAGTTCGATAAACCTTGGGTGATTCACTTAAGGGAAACTTGTTGATGTTCTACAAACCTCTGCTCTTGGAGGCCCAACACTGTCTACAGGAAAAGGAGTGTGCGTAGACATCAGTAATCAATTATGAGGTAGATATTTATTGATCATATCTACATTGGCTCTTGTGTTTAAATTGCCTTATTTATTGCCATGAATTTGTTGTGCTTTGACTCCCATGTGTCTTCCTTGCATCTTATGGATCTAATTTGTCTATTCAAACTTTCTTCGCATTTTTAGTAGATATAGGTAGCATGATGATCCTAGTTTTGTGCATTTTGTATCCATATTCTAAATCCTAGATAATGCACTAATCTTGGGGGAGCTCTCCTATATTTGTTATAATGCTTAAACTTCTCTTGATCATTATCAAAAATTTGGTTTTGGGAGACATAAATTTTCTTTTTGGTACTTTGTGCCATCATAAGAAGTGTCGAGGGGTTGGTTTATTTGTTGGAACCTTGCTTTCTTGGGAGTTGGTTATCTCATTCCTTTGTGCTTAGGCTTAATTAGCTTCTTATAATGAGATAATTCTTCGGAGTCAATCTTGTGTTGATTTGATTCTTTGATATAATTTGGGCAACCATTGTCTCTTGATTTATTTGGTGTTTTGTCCAAATTGTATCTTCCTTTGGTTCTTGAAAGTATTGTGCATGCATATTTAATATATGTATATCTTATGGCATGTGTTACTTTCTTTGATCCAATATATAGGGTAAACTCCATCAAATCCTAATTTGGCTAAGATGTGCATGAAATTCATTTTCATATCTATATGCACATAGAATTGTGGAGTTTGTCCTATATGTTGTAGTGTGTCTAACTACATCAGACCCAATTAGTTTGGGGACCATTTTGTACTTACCTTTGTGTTAGGTACAATGGATATGCATTGGATGCTTGTCTCACTCTTGGAAAGAAGTGGTGACTCAATGATAACTTGAGGCAAGCTAGGATGGTCAACGAACACATATCTACTACATCCACACCAATGCTATCTTGGTAACAAGTATCTTCTCATGCATACTTTTCTTGTATCCAACCTTATGGTTGCATCTTGGCATGAATCTCTTGATTTGCAAATATTGTGCTTCTTGCAAAAGTCTTAATGAAACCTCTTTATTGTGAATGTGAGTAATTTGAGATGAGTGCATTTGTTGGGAAGTATTTTAAATCATGCTCATGATTCATCCATCCCAACTATGCCTATCTAGCAATTTTATTGAATATCAATTCCTCAAGGCTCTCACATGTGCAATATAGATGAAAGTGCAAATTTAGTTACTTCTTTTGGTATCCTCATTTGTGATACTTGTTGCCTTTCTCAAATGCATCCCAACTATCTTCTATCCCTTGTTGATATTTGTGATGTATTTTAGTTGTTTGTGGTTGAAGTTCATGAATGTACAATAAGATAAAATTGAGCCTTTGGCCATGCTATTAAGCAAAAATTCTTATTAGTATATTGCATGACTTCGTCTTGGATATCATACTATATTTCTTGCGTATCTATTTTGTGTATACATGTTTCTTTGTGGATAAATATCTTTGTGATATTGCCCACTTAGAGAAACTTATACACATAAGAGATGATACATCTCCTTTTGATATCTTATTTATTTTTTGCGTGTTGATTGGTCATGCTAAGCATATAATTCATTGAATACTATGATAATTCTTTTTGCTTATCCTTGTAATAGTCTTATAGTATGCTTTATCATGCCTTTCACATATCCTCTTGGTTGAGCCTTTTTTATTATGGTGCCTCTTACTTGTTGCTTAACTATTTGTTTGTTGCAAGTGTTAAGCTTATTTTTCTTTCTATGATCTATTGTAAATGTTTGTGTTTTAAATGGTAATGAGGAAGTGAGGATTCCATGTTATGCATATTGTATTCAAATACAATATTTTAATTTACGCATGTACCTTGGGGAGCTTGCTCATTTGATTTAGAGCACTATCTTTTGGTGATCATTAGAGTTTGATTCACTTGGTATCTTTTGTTTTTTGAAAAATATATAATGGGAGTGATGATTCCATGTTTGTGCACTTTATACTTCAATGCAAATTGTCTAGTTTTGTGCACAAACCTTGGGGAGCTTCCTCATATTATTTAGAGCAATCTTCTTGATCTTATCATAACATCTATCTTTATTTTGGTATCTTCCTTGTGGTTCATTTGGTTGCTTGCTTCATTTGTTGAAGCTTCTTGACTTTGTTATCTTTTTGCAATCTTTGATCCTATCTATAGTGTGATTCCTTCCGAATATTCGTCATTGGATATGTGCATTTGATTCCACTCAAATTATGAGAAATGCACACGCTATGGAGGAACTCTCACTACATTGGCCTTCTAAATTTTTCACCCATTTCGGCAATTGGTGCCAATGGGGGATAAGTTTGGAGGGTTTAAGGGAATTTGGTTATGACTTTGCTTTGTGCTTAAGCATGTGCCTTTATTGCATTGCATCTTGTTGCTGCATAGTTAAATATTTAGAGGAAACTCCACTAGGCTTTGGATGCCAATATATGCAATGAAATTCAAGATCATTCACACATGCATATATTATGCGGGGGTTTGCTCTATATATTCAACTTATTTGTTACTTAAATTCCGTATATAAACCCTCTCAAAGAGATTGTCATCAATTACCAAAATGGGGGAGATTGAAAGTGCATGGAGCCCCATGTGTGGTTTTCGTAATTAATGACAATCCCTATGGACTAATGTTTGCATTGAGTTATATTTGTAGGAGTTGTCCATAGGCAATTCTTGAACCATTTATTGGCTCCAAGGTTGCAATAAGAAGAATTTGATGAAGGATATCAAGTGTCAAGTATGTCTTGAAGATGAAGATGAAGTGAGCCCTCAAGTTACTTCAAGACATCAACATGATGAAGAATGAAGAATGAAGTGCAAGTTCAAGATGAGCCAACTCGAAGAGTTCATCAGCTTGAAGCTTGCCATGGAGAAATGAAGTGCAAGTTCAAGATGAGCCATCTCGAAGAGATCCTTTGCTTGAGTCTTGCCATCCATATGGTGATCATGGATATGTGAAGATGCGCCGAAGAAGAAGCTCTCCCATGGTGGATTATGGGGGAGCAATCCACATGGTGGTCATGGTTATGTGAAGATGCGCCAAAGAAGAAGCTCTCCCATGGTGGATTATGGGGGAGCAATCCACAAGACTTCGTCAAGCAAGCACAAGCAAGAAAGGCGTTCCATCTTGTTGAGGTCAAGATCGTCGTCATCAAGCTCAAGTGGAATGCGCAAGTATACGGTTTGCTCTTGATATGGTTTCTTTCTCACCGGTCTCATAGTGTAGTTGGAGACCGGTTTATAGTTTAGTTGCCGTACTATCAAGAGGGCCCTCGAGTGAGTAACTCGATTGTATCGTTCGGAGAGAGCTCAAACCTTTGCATCCTTGTATCATCTTTCTTGGTTGTTATTTGGGCCTTATCCATGTGATGTTTTAGAGCTTGTGCTTATTCTCATGACAAGCTCTAGTTCATCGAAAACGGATTTCGCATAGATCACTTGTTGCGTTTTCGAGTTTGGTTCATCATCTTTCTTAGTTTTTATTTGGATCTTATCCATGTGATGTTTTAGATATTGTGCTTATTCTCATGACAAGCTCTAGTTCATTGAGAATGGTTTTTCCATGGGCAACTTGTTGCATTTTCGAGATTGGAAGTTTTACCGGTATGTATTTTTAGATAGGTAAAACATTTCATCATTTGTTTCTATACTCCCTTGTTGGACTATGATGGTTTCCTGCATGATCTTGTAGAGCTTGTTCCTAGCTTCAAAACAAGCCCAAGATCATCAAAATCGGAGTCCGGATGCTAAAGTTATGCCCGTTTTAGTTTTGGTGTTTTTGCAGTTTTCTGGGGGGCGGATAATCCGGCCCGAATGACCAATTTTGGACAATATCCGGCCCGAGTCCAGGGGCGATTTTCGGGGGGCGGATAATCCGGCCCGGGGGCGGATTTTCTAGCCTGGGAGGTCCCAAACGGTCATATTTCGTTGGGAGGGGGTATATAAGACCCCCTTCTTCCTCCTTGGGCTGGTTGGTTCACTCTCTCTCTCTCTCCGCTCTATTGTTGTCCTTCAAAGCTTGCCCTAGTTCTTGATTCCTCCCATGATTCTTGCATATTCTTGAGGGAAAAGAGAGAGGAGATCTAGATCTACATCTTCACCAATCAAATCCCTCTCTTTGTGAGGGGAACCCACTAGATCTTGATCTTGGAGGATTTTGTGTTCTCCTCTTTATTCTTCCTCTCTTATTCCTCCAATAGCTTTTGTAGCTTTGTTGAAATTTGAGAGAGAAGGATTTGAGCATCTTTGTTGTGTTCTTGCCATTGCATTTGGTGCATCGGTTTGAGTTCTCCACGGTGATTCGTGGTGGTGAAAGCAAGAAGGTTGTTACTCTTGGGTTCTTGGAACCCTAGACGGATTCTAGGCCTTTGTGGCGATTTGTTGGGAGTCTCCAATTAAGTTGTGGATGTGTGCCTCAATCTTTGTGTAAGGCCCGGTTTCCGCTTCGAAGGAAATCCCTTAGTGGAACCGTGACCTAGGCCTTTGTGGCGAGGGTCACCGGAGATTTAGGTGAGGCGCCTTCGTGGCGTTCGGTGTGTGGTGTGAGTACCGCATCTTGGGGTGAGGCCTTTGTGGCGTTGGTGTGCATCGAGCAACCACACCTCAAGGTGAGCCTCTTGTGGCGTTCGGGAGCACTAAGCAACCGCACCTCTCCACCGGAGATTAGCACTCGCAAGAGTGTGAACTCCGGGATAAACCATCGTCTCCCGCATGCCTCGGTTATCTCTATACCCGAGCTCTTTACTTATGCACTTTACCTTGTGATAGCCATTGTGCTTGAAGTTATATATATCTTGCTATCACATACTTGCTTGTATTGCTTAACATAAGTTGTTGGTGCACATAGGTGAACTCTTGCTTAGAATAAGTTGTTGGTGCACATAGGTGAACCATAGTATATAGGCTTTAGGCTTGACAAAGTAAACGCTAGTTTTATTCCGCATTTGTTAAGCCCATCTCGTAAAAGTTTTAAATCGCCTATTCACCCCCCTCTAGGCGACATCCGTGTCCTTTCAATTATGATCTACATAAGAACATCGCCCTGCAACGCCGCGTCACTCTGAGCCAGGCGTAGAAAATCCAAGTTGCTAAGGAAGAGAACGCAGAACTGAAGAAACAGCTGGCGGAAGCCCAAGGTTGGTTTCCGGCCAAACTTGCCATTAATTCAAGTTCCGACTATCAAATTGATTTTGACTTAACTTTGGATAGGTGCATCTTCTTCCCTCGCCATAGCCTCTTCCGAACTCGAGAACCTGCGCTCCTCTTACCAAGATTCAGAAACGAAGCTTGCGGAGGCGGATCAAAAACGGGAGCAAGCGGAAAAGCAGCTGGCGGAGAAAAACTCCGAACTTATCAAGAAAGAGGGCGAATTCGTCATGAAAAGAAAGGTTGACAACGACACCGTTCAAAAGCCGCAGAAAGAACTGAACGGGCTCTGGAAGTACATGGACACGGTGGAGAAGCACTGGGACTTGCTCAAAGCGGGTGTCATGGGTACGTATCCAGAATTTGCCAAACAAAACTTATCCTGTTTAATTCAATCTTTATGCTTATCTCCGATTATCTCATGTAGAGCCTCTCGGATATGACGAAGAGCGTCGGAACCAGTTTTCCCGCGATGACCTTCTCCAGCTTGCCGGGGAGGACTGCAAAGACCTCATCTCAACCTGCCGGAAGATTTGCTATAATTTGGCGATTAAAAAGAGCCATACTTGCGAAGTCCGCAAGCTTATTCAAAGAATGGACATTCTTCTGGAGCTGGTTGTAGATCTTCAGGCTTCATCAGCTCGAGGCACTGCTGCTATGTCCTTGGCCATGTGCCTGGCGCATAATCCAGATCTTGATATAGACAGGGTTACCTCCGGTGTTCCTCCGGCTTCAGATGTCAATGCGATGCTGAATGCAGTAAGCGGCTACAATACCCGCATCGCCAGAAGGATCCGCCATGATGAATTTTATGACAAGGTAGTACTTTCTGCCGACGAGCCTCTTGAAGCGGAGCTTCATAAGGAATGCGAGGCGGAGACTCGACCTACCGGATCTGGCGACGGGAGCCAATATACCTGGACCAGCTCCAAGGAAGCCAAGAAGGGCAAATCCAAGGACAACGCGGCGTCTCCAAGCGAAGATGATGAAGAAAGTGATGATGCCGACGCATCTTATCCGCCTCAAGGCGAGCCGAAAGCAAGTATCGAGGGCCGTTCTTCTCCGGCTGTGGAGAAGTGAAAAACTTATTCATGCGGGAAGAAAACAATGCATCATTTTGGCCCCATCGAGGGTTTGTAATATAACTTAAATATTTTTAAGTAGCTAGGGACGAAACGACTGCATGTGGGCGGAAAACTTATCCTGCAATCTTTTAATATGTTATGAATGCATGTTTCGTTCATTGAAAAAGCAAGTGCTAGTTTCTAAGTTTTCTGGCTTGCTCACTTGACCTTCCACGAGCCGGAAGACCTTTAGCCGAAAACGCTCGCCTGCGGCGACGAAGCCCAATGACGATCCATCAATAACCGCGGAAACAAGCCCCTAGCCAAGGTGCCGGAAGTCGCTACCAGGAATTCATGAGTTCGCAACGAAAAACTTATCCACTAGAAACTTAAGCTTACGTCCTAAAGGACAATTTTGGAAATCACAACTTTCATACACGCCTAGGCGGAAATATCCAGCTCTGCAGTTTTAGTCGGAAAACATACACGATCCAAAAATGAACAAGTAAATGAGGTAAAAGACTCAAAGAGTGAACCATATGCTTTATTTCATTGATCATGTATAACTATTACAGAGTATGTAATGCGAAAAAATTGCTAAGTGTGAAAAGGACGTAGCTGTGCTATATTCCAGGGACGATCTGTCTCATCATAGATGTCATCCGGATCCTCTCGTTTTCGTTTCCGCTACCAATTTGCAGGTCTATCTTTTTTCTCGTGGAAATCAGCGAGGGCCTCCGCCCCCCCTTCTCACCGTCCGTCGCGGGGAGCTAGAGCTGCTCGATCGGCGTGGAAGCTCTATCTCACCAATTACGCCATCCCGGCGGCTTCCCCTCTCTATCGGGGTCCAACGGCAAATATATGTTGCTAATGGCTTGAGATGAATGGCAGTCTGGTTGGAGATCCTTAGCGCAGACACATGAGTCTTATTGAGCGGGATTAGTGGCGGCACACATACTGAAGAGTGATGCGGTTGCTTTTCCGCGACGGTTCGGCACTCCATTCCAGCAGTTCGCGCGTCGATCGACGCGGTTGCCACTGTGGCGGTTGCCCTTCCCGCGAGTTGTTGTGCTTAAATTGACGCCGTCTCAAGCCAAGGTCGCTGCTAGACAAAACCGTGGGACAAGCAAGCGGACACTCAACACGACCACGCAGCGTCCATGAAGACGCAAACTGTAGCATATTTAGGCCGTGTTTGCGTCACCGCGAACGGCTCGTTCACTATACATCGTTCCGCTGAAGGAGAATGCATAGGCATTTTTCGACGACGTAGACGCAAACGGTCGTCGAGTTGGAGATGCGCCAGCCCGCTGGACCGTGGCGCCCTATGCGTCGCTCTCCACGTCCGCGTCCGTGTGGGCGGTGCTCGGGGCTAGGAGAAACGTCATGCGCGCACGGCCTAGTAATCAAATCCTCATCACCTTTCGGCCCCGTCCGCAGCGTATACCTTTTCTTGACGACCGACCAACCCAACAGCTCAGCAACGCAACGCAATCCTCCTCTCTTTAAATAGTAGTACCACAAACCAGCTGCTCGTTGATTAATCACAATTAAATTGGAGTATCCATGTCTAAGAAAGAAGAAATTAATTACATCTCCATCTCAGTTTAACAGGCGTGCACGTAGTTTAAAAAATTACTTTGATCATTATTTTTGGTTAATAAAATATAAAATATATGTCGCAAAAATTATATCATTGGAAAACTTTTTTGCATATGAATCTAATGATATAAATTTTATAGACATAAAATTTATATTTTGTTAACCAAATCTATGGTTAAAGTTTGTCTTAAACTGCGTGGGTGCCTGTTAATCTAAGACGGAGAAAGTAATTTAAATTAGAGTATCTAACCAAGGCCGGCCGTTGCGCGTGAGAGTAAAGGGCATTTCGTTGCAATTCCTCCTCTATTAATGGAAGTCCGTCGCTGGAATATACCCATGCTAATATGTATACACCAAACATAGATATCTTGGTATATCCAAAAATATCCCCAAGATCATTCTCACTCTAGCGATTCATCTCTCATAGCCCTTCCATAAACCAAGACACCGGCAAATCTTGCTAGATACCCAGAATTTATAGTCGTGGAATTTTAGGAAAAATTGAGTTTGATAAAAAGCATTAGAATTAATAAGTTAATTATGATAGACCATGTCGAAAGGAGATTTGAAATCCATGAATTTTTAGACATTTTCTATGAAGCCTGGATTTTTTTATGTTTCCAAAAATTAAAACATTTGTCTTGAAAACCGTGAATGAGGCTTAATTATAAGTTGCGCGTGAATGAGAAGCTGATGGCAGAGATCATATTTTAGCGAGTTTGTAGATACTATCCTAGAGGCTGGAGTACTTGTGATTGAGAGTCCAAGGGCAATTCGTGTGTTTGCAATAAATAAATAAATAAATAAATAAATAAATATTTCCATAATTTCAGCACCAACGGTCGAGGTAGATTAAAATCCTTTTCACTCCATACTAGCCCCATACCCTACATTGATGGCCAGTGCGCTTTCGCGCCACGCCAACGACATGGAAGATGGTCGATGGACAGCCTTGTCGCGCCGTGCCACCCCGCGTAACATAGCATATGCTGCTACGAGGGCTACATCGATATGATCAAGTGCAGTTCCTACGCAGATGCAACTTAGGCGATATGATCAATCCTACCGTAGTTCCAACCGATGGAGATGCATCCTACGGCAACATGCAAAATGTGGGCTCTAAAAAAACAATGTGGACTCTAAGTTGCGGATTCCATTTCCATGGAAGAGAGAGAGAGAGAGGTCTTTTGAAACCTTTGGACAAAATCATTTTAGAAACAAACGCGCCCGCCTAGCTAGTTGTTTCCCTTGCACAAGATGCGATACTGTGGGTGGGTCATATATCCAGGTAGCTCGTCAGAGTGAAAAGGCAGCCGAGCAGAGGCCACGACAGCATATAACGGCGTTTCGATTTTGTTTTCTCCCGAAAATATATATAAGTACTAGTACTAGTATATCGCTCGCGCTCGCGTAGACTCCCTGACAATTTCCGCCACCTCCAGTCCAGCCCAGCCCAGCCACCTCGTCCTCGTCGTCGTCGTCCTCCCCCTTCCCCTTCCCCTGCCGTAGTGGCGAGCACGCCCTCGCCTCGCTCGCTCGGCTCCAATCATTCGCCTCCCGTGCGGCGGCCGCGTGGTGGTTTACCCATGGATGATTGACGGGGTAAACCAAACCCGGCTGGCTCGCTTAATTTCCCCGACCGCGCGTTCGCTAGCTGACGGCGGGCGGTCAGCGACAGCAACTCCTCCACCACGATTCGACCTCAGGTGCGACCAAATCCTTTCCTCTCCTCTCCCCGTCTCGTCAATCCCTTGGTTTTTTTTATATAGCTGAAATGGGGTGGGAGATTTGTTTTTGTTTAATGGCGGGTGGGGTGGTTAACTTGGCCTGATCGATCGCCAGCCGCGGGGTTGGGGGAAGCTGCCTGCCTGCCTGCTCGCGCTCGGGCCTGCCAGCCAGCCGATCTGAGGTGAGGAGCCATGGCCGCCGCGCCGCCGGGGTCCGCCACCAAGGTAACGAGCGAGCCAGCGATTCCGTCAACAGCGGTAGAGAGCGGGATCTCTTTGTTCGCTCCACCGTTTGTACCTCCTCAGCCATGCCAGCATGATCTAATCTATCCCCCTGCTGCCGTCTCCGCCCCGCCCCGCCCATTCGCCGCTGTCTCTTCCAATTGTGGGTCGCTAGATCGTCTTCATCCAGCGATTAATTAATTCTCTTAACAAGTTAAACCCTATCGGCCTAGATCCGCCGCCCCTCTTCGTCTTCATGTCTGGATTCCGCTCGATCGGGGCCATTTATGTGGAGGAGTTTCCTTCTTCCCACTGCCTTTTGGTCGGTTTTGTATCTAGTCAAGCCTGATGATGTGGATCGTTTGTCCCATCCGTTTTTTTTTTCGCTTTCATTTTGTTTCTGTGGTTCGGCCTCTGCCAGGAGATTCAGTCTCTCTGGATATACCTTCAGGCAGCTGCATAAGGCTGGGTGCCAATGGAGGCGGGAGCGGGGGCGGTACCGCCCGGTTTGGGGCGGGAGTGGGCCGGGACGCTAGCGCGGGGCGATGGGGCTGGCGCCGGGCGCTACCGCCCGCTGCCGCCCGGCTACCGCCCGCGTTGGGGGCGACAGCGAGGTGAGAGAGGGGCGATAGCGGTGCTAGTGGGGGCGGTAGGGAGGCGATAGAGAGGAGAGAGGAAGTGAGAGATGGCACTATAGCCCGTGCACTGGCACCGTAGGGTGAGAGTGGGGTGAGAGTGGGGGTGAGAGCTGACGTGGCGAGGCTATAGTGTGGTGATGCATTGGCACCAGCCTAAGGATATCCAAAACCTGGCAGGATTCAGCTTATGTCACGCCCTAGTCATGATAGTAATTGGTCTTCAAAGATGTCCATATTGCAGAGTCCGACTGAAGCATGTCTGTATATTGTTCCCGCAGTCTGTGCGGATTCTGGTTGAAGCTGCTTTGTTGTGTAGCAGAGATTCATTCTTGTCTTTGCTATACACACAAGAGGTTGCTGTTGCAAGGGATCAACCTTTAGCCGATGTTTGCGATTTAGTCAACTCCCAATTGCACGTGAGCAGCTCTTGGTGTGTGCTAGGAAGCCGGTTGACATTGCTCCGCTACATGATCCCAGGCGTCATGTCATGCCAAACCCCTGCTCTTGGAGTTGCAATGTATTGGGGCATGCCTCCCTGACGTGTAGCAATTGCCAAACATTTGGTTGCGTCCAAGGATATCTCCTGGACTGCTGCTGCCCGGTCATGTGCAAACTCTCAAGCTTTTTCTATCCATCTGTTGTTTGACTATTCTGGGTTTTTTTTATTTACTAAATGTATATATGTAGAGCATGTAATGCATATCCTGCTTCTAGATTTTTTTGTAAATGTGCTTGCCTTGACCTACAAAGATTTTGTTGTTGCAAATGTAATCTCTGCTAAGTTGTTCATGTATTTTCCTGCTTTCAGCACACCTTCTCTTCGCTCTTGAAGCAAAAGTCACTCAGGACTAGTCCGCCACCAAAATCCAGGGCTACTATGGCGATTTCAATGAGGGAAGTGGATCCTGCCTTTCAAGGGGCTGGTCAAAAGGAGTATCCTTCAGTTGCTTATTTTGTCAGTCACTGGCTTACATAACCATTTCACTTATATTTCCTATATTGTTCTATCCTATGAATACCATATACCTCCATCTCCCGTTACTGTCACACACAATTGTTTTAAATTAATGATGCATACTCAAAAGGAAATTTTTTGTACACATAGGTCAGCTACAGATTTCATGAATGAAAGCTTGTTAGAAAATATTGCACTGAAAGTAAGTGAACATTTTGGGCCAGCGTACTGAAATTGCTTGCATTATTACATTCCTTGTATAGTGCTTGTTAACTTGTCTTAGTTATTCTTAACAACCCTCAGCGGACTAGAAATTTGGCGGGTTGAAAAGTTGCAAGCGGTTCCTGTTCCCAGAGAATCACATGGGAAGTTTTTCACAGGAGATTCCTACATTATACTGAAGGTACTCTACCCTTTTCAAATTACAGGTCCGCCCTAAGTCAAAGATTAGTTCTGTACGGAATATTATTCAGAGCTGTATGATTTCAGCAGTGCAACTGGCCTCGTTCCTTCATTTGTACTCTTAACCTTACTAAATAATGATTTATCCTGCTTTTTTCTTACCATAATGATGGAATCCTTTATACTCCCTCTGTTCATGAATACAAGGCCACGTCTTTTTTCATGTCAAACTTTGACTAATGATTTAGTTAATCAATATAAGTTATATATAATTCAAAAATGTGCATCTGATGATATACTTTTAAATAACATGCAACAAATTATTAGTCAAAGTTTGCCTTAAAAAGCTAAATGGCCTTGTATTTAAGAACGGAGGAAGTACTTTTAAGGAATTAATGCCTTTTCTAATTTTTGTATTATTTATGCATCTTGTTTGTGTGACATGATAACGATGATGCTAATGCCATCAGCCTAATGGAGATATGCCATCCCTCGATGGATTAATCATTTTGTTTGTTATTGTGAGAAAGTGATTGTTTGAATTAATTTATATCATTGTGGAGTTAGGAATTTAATATTAACTATTATTTTGTCTTTGGAACAGACAACTGCCATTAAAAATGGTTCTTTCCGGCAAGATATCCATTATTGGCTTGGTAAAGATACCAGTCAGGTGTGCTATTACAATTTAATATCTCGTTCTTTTTGCCGATACCCTAGCTGATGAGATAGCAGACTTACTTGTTGCATTTAATTAATGAACAGGATGAGGCTGGTACAGCTGCAATCAAGACTGTGGAACTAGATGCTGCTCTTGGTGGACGTGCAGTTCAATACCGTGAAGTACAGGGAAATGAGACCGAGAAATTTCTTTCATACTTCAAACCCTGTATTATACCAGAGGAAGGTGGAGTTGCATCTGGTTTCAGGCATGCCGAAGTCAATCAGCGGGAGCATGTAACACGATTATTTGTCTGTAGAGGAAAGCATACAGTCCATGTGAAAGAGGTGAATACTATTTACTGTGTTCCCTGCCTTTTTTTTCAGTGTATTTTGTCACTCTGTCCGTTCATGGTGCTAGCTGCGAAGTACTAATGTCACATTGCTCTTTTCTCCTACAGGTTCCCTTTGCACGATCATCACTCAACCATGATGACATATTTATTTTAGATACCGAGTCCAAGATATTCCAATTCAATGGATCGAATTCTAGTATTCAGGAGAGGGCTAAAGCCCTTGAGGTTGTGCAATATCTCAAAGACACTAACCATGAAGGAAAATGTGATGTAGGTGCAGTTGGTAAGTTCAAAGAAAACACTTTAAATGGACAGAGTCTATTCTCTTCCAGAATTATAATTTACTCTTTCAACCAGAGGATGGAAAGTTGATGGCAGATGCTGATGCTGGTGAATTCTGGGGTCTCTTTGGTGGATTTGCTCCTCTGCCAAGAAAGACCTTTGTGGAGCTTAATGGAGTAGATACTGCTTTCCCTCCGAAGCTGCTCTGGTAATATATCACAGGAGATAAATCCGGAATTTCACTTCTCTCTACAGTAAATGCACTCTGTTCAAAATACGTGGTTGTTGCATATCTGTTTTTTCTTTCTGATAACTTTACTTATTGCCAGTGTAAATAAGGGTCAAGCAGTTTCTGTTGACTGTGAAGTTCTAACGAAAGCACTGCTAGATTCAACAAAATGCTACCTTCTGGACTGTGGATGTGAAATTTATGTCTGGATGGGTAGAGAAACAGCGCTCGAAGATAGGAAACGAGCAGGATTGGCCGCTGAGGTAAGATTAATGGTTGATGGTTGATGATAATTTATCAGCTCAAATTAATGGCAAGCCATACATTATTTGGAACATCCTGCTTTATGGCCGGATTAATTGATTACCATAACCTAAGTAAAGTTAGATGAGCCATGACTAATTTGATTTTTTTGTTCATTGCCATAGTGATGGTTAGGCCCATTAGCAATTTGATTTTTTAGTGGCCAGTATTCACTTTTCCATGATGGTGCATGTACGTCACTTTTGTAGGAATTACTTCGTGACGGAAATCGACCAAAATCTCACATTGTTCGTCTCATGGAAGGATTTGAGACAGTCATATTCCGATCAAAGTTTAATAAATGGCCCAAGAAAGCCGAGGCAGTTGTGTCAGATGAGAGCAGAGGAAAAGTTGCAGGTTGGCTTTGGTGGTTATTACTTATTAGTCATGGATTATATATATTTTATTTTCTATGACACTTAAAAGTTGTTGATACATTATTTCCTTTGGCAGCCCTACTTAAACGGCAGGGATTTAATTCTAAGGTTACAGCGAAAGCTGCTCCTGTGAAGGAAGAGCCTCAGCCTCTGATTGACTGCACAGGAAATTTACAGGTCTGTCCAATTTTCTTTTCTGGCTAATGATTTTGCAACCAGGTCAAACACAGTTATTGCTGCCACAATCTTGTTTGTTGAACTATTGTGAGAAAACACCTGTACCCTGGAACAAGATTGTTGCTAAAAATTCATTTAGACATGCAGAATCTGATTATCTGAAGTTGGGCAAGTCTTACAGGTTTGGCGCGTAAATGACAGTGAAAAGACTTTCCTTTCATTCTCCGAACAATGCAAATTCTACAGTGGAGATTGTTATATCTTCCAATATAGTTACCCTGGTGATGATGGGGAGGAATGTCTTATCGGTACTTGGTTTGGAAAAAGGAGTATTCAGGTAACTTTTTAACATTTACTCTCTTTTGTAGTAGCATGTTTCTGAAATAACAGTTATGCATGGTAATGCAAATATGCTAGGTCGGTTACTGAATAAGGAGAATTAGTGAATAATGAGTTATCTTGCATCCAGGCTTGTTTTCTCTGGACAGTACTGTATAGTAATCTAGTAGATTCATGACAGCAGACACAGTTTTTTTCTGGTTATCTTTTCTTTCATGGTGTGAAACCAGTACTGCATCGATAATGCATTTGCATTGTTTTAAGTTGGATTGTGTTTAGCATTCTTTTCATCTTTGCCTCTTATTGGAGAAAAAACTTGAGATTACTGAGAATATGAGGGTGCCACATTTATAGTCGCAGACAGAAGATCTCAAGCTGGAGAATAATTATCTAATCCCATGCTCTGTTTGTGAGGACAGGAGGAGAGGACTGCAGCCACTTCACTTGCTAATACGATGATTGAGTCTTTGAAATTCCAGGCAGTTCTGGTAAGCAAAATCAGATTTGTTTGATGCTGAAAGATCTGTAAAATGTTTCTTGACTATCTTACTCTCAATATTCTCTGGTTATCACAGGTTCGCCTTTATGAAGGAAAGGAGCCCATTGAATTTTTCCCAATATTTCAGAATTTGGTTATATTCAAGGTCAGCCTGTTTGATTAAGCTTTACTTTCGTATTTCTTGCAGGAAGTATCTTTTTACTGTGTTCCTTTACTTGTTTTTTTTGGAAAAACTAAATAATACAGGGTGGTGCTAGTACTGGGTATAAAAAGTTTGTCTCAGAAAATGGCATTCAAGATGATACATATTCAGAAAATGGGGTTGGACTCTTCCGGATTCAAGGCTCAGGACCAGATAGTATGCAAGCAATTCAAGTTGATACGGTACTTTCTGTTTTGATCTAGCTTCACTTGCACAGGGCATTATGCTTATGTCCACTTTATTTGGTCATGTTTTTACCACATGTTACGAAAATGATACAGTACTTTTTACCAGGTGGCACCATCCCTGAACTCTTCTTATTGTTACATACTACATGATGGAGATACGGTATTTACTTGGATTGGGAACCTAAGTTCATCAGTGGACCAAGATCTAGCTGAGAGGCAGCTAGATGTGATCAAGGTATAATCATTTCATGCAAAATGTGCTTTGTTGCCACATCATCTTGATCGACTTATTTTCGTTATGACAGTTCATTGTTGCCTCAGCCTTTTATAATTTCCAAATGTATCTAGCTTCATTGTTGCTTCAGCCTTGCTGAGAACCATCTATGCGATGTTGTAACAACATGATTCATATTTTTTTTCCTTTGGTCCATGACTATTTTGTTTGATGTGATGTGATGCACATATTCATATAACATAAATTATGTTTTCTGATTTTTTATACTCTTTCTACATCTGCTCTCTATGCACGGTAGCATAAAACATACAGGAAGTGTGCAAATGGACAGTTCTACATCATGTCATATATGCTTGCATAGTTATTGCAGTAAATGTCCACTGTCTGACATATGTGCTTGCCAGTTTTTATCTGGCCAACTTAGGTATGACCCTAAATGAATGTTCTTTTGTTACTGTATCTCTGTACTTTACATTAGCATGTTTCAGTTTTGATTGTCCTACTCTATCAAATCCATAATATCGACTGTTTCCATTCTTCTCATCCAACGTATTATGTTCAGCCAAATCTTCAGTCAAGAATGCTGAAGGAAGGATCAGAATATGATCAGTTTTGGAAATTACTTGGAATCAAGTCCGAGTACCCCAGCCAGAAGATTGCACGAGATCAAGAAAGTGACTCTCATTTGTTCTGTTGTACTTTTTCAAAAGGTAAGAAAGAGTTCGTAAGATTTGTCACATCCATCTGTTCTCTTACTCCTTACCATTCAGTATGTTTTTTACTTATCTGTGTTCTCCTTTTGAATCAATATTTTCTGTGGAATAACATCTCCGTATGAAGGGGTGCTTAAGGTGAACAATTCTAAACTTTACCTGTATTATACAACAATAAGATAATGTGATGAGAAGCTAATGGCAGTCTCATGATATTGTAGGTTAGAGAGATATTCAACTACACACAAGATGATATGATGTCGGAGGACATATTTATTTTGGACTGTCATTCATGTGTCTTTATATGGGTTGGACAACACGTGGACACAAAAGTACGAGCACAAGCTTTGAACATGGGAGAGGTATATGATAGTTTCATGGTTTTTCTGTGTCTAGATATACCTTCATTTGCTTATGTTGGATTCGTAAGTCTCCTTTTATGCTGCCAGAAATTTCTAGAACTTGATATTCTAATGGAAAACGTATCCCGGGAAACACCACTTTACGTCATCAATGAAGGAAGCGAGCCCCAATATTTCACCAGATTCTTCACATGGGACTCTGCAAAGTCAGCTGTAAGCCTTTTCCTCATAGGGTTGTGTGCTTTCTCTACCATGTAACTTCAGGAGCTAACCTTGTGTTTTATCTTATAAATTGTCTCAGATGCGTGGTAACTCTTTTGAAAGAAGGCTGTCTGTATTAAAGGATGGAGTAAAACCAAGAAGAGATGTAAGATTCTGTACCTTTTGAATTTCTTTTGAACCTCCTAAATTGTCTCTCATCCTGCTATGATTGATGGTTCTTATCAAAGGTTCACTGCATCTGCATGTCCAGTTATTGCTGCATTTGAACATTTGTAATAGGAAAATGTTATTTATTGGTGGTAGTCATTCAGATAACCTCGTAATGCCACTGGTCATGTATGTCTGCATGTCTATTTTTTTTTGTCAAGAACACAAAGATGCCACGATAAAAAATGCTATCATGAGATGGTAAATTTAATCATTTGATCGACATTTTGTACTGCACATGAATAGACCAGATGACAAATTGGTATTGCCACGATTTGCAGAAACCTAAAAGAAGACCAATAACATCATCGCACACCGGAAGATCAAGCGTGCCTGATAAATCTCAGCGGAGAAGTACATCTTTTAGTCCTGACCGTGTAAGAGTTAGAGGAAGATCACCAGCATTCAATGCATTGGCTGCCAACTTCGAGAATTCAAATGCCCGAAATCTATCAACCCCTCCACCAGTTGCTAGAAAATCATTTTCGAAGTCCTCCCCTGACCCTGTAAAGCCACCCCAGAGAGCTGCTTCAATTGCTGCAATGTCTGCATCTTTCGAGCGGCCTAGACAAACCCTGATACCAAAGTCAATTAAAGGTATGCTAACGTCCTCACCAAAAAAGTAGGTATGTTTTGAGTTCCACATATAGTTCTCTTACCTGCCATATTCTTTTGATGATCAAGCGAGTCCTGATGCAAACAAACCACAATCCGAAGCAAGCAAACCTAAATCAGAGGTAAACGCCAAGGAGAGTAGTACCCCTGCTGCGAAGGATGGGCAAACTGTAGCTCCAACGATACAGGAAGATGTAAAGGAGGGTCAGCCAGAAGATGAGGAAGGGCTTCCTGTATTTCCATATGACCGCCTGAGGACATCTTCCACTAATCCTGCCACAGACATTGATCACTCCAGGCGTGAGGTATCCTACTGTTCTTGTTCTGACACCTATCATATCTTCGGCGGAGTTCAAACCTGACAGTCTAACACTACTACACTTGCACATTGCAGATGTACCTATCTTCGATGGAGTTCAGGGAGAAGTTTGGCATGGCGAAGGAGGCTTTCGCAAAGTTACCAAAGTGGAAGCAGAATAGGCTCAAGATCGCACTGCAGCTGTTTTAAAATGTTCTAGAGGTTGTTTCTCTCTGCTTAGCGAAATGTTTTAGCAGTTGCTACCAGAATTACGAGATTGGTTTTCAAAGGAAGATCTCATTCGCCCCAGGCACTCGAAAGATCTCGCTTGCACCTGTTGCGATGATAAGAAGAAACATTGTAATTGTAAACCTATCTGGGTCAAGGGACCCTTGGTGGGTGGGCGTCGTAGGAGCTGGAGCAGTGAGTTTTGAGCTGCTCATGTCCCCGAATTGTGCCATTGGGTAACTGATTTTTCATTTCTTGTGTCAGATCGCCGCATTGGCAATCCTGTTATACGTCGATTCTTTAAATTCCGTTTAAAGGTCACTGGTTTGGTTGTGAGCTTGCAATGCTTGAGACCTCACATTTGTTTCATTCTTGGTTTGGTGACACAATAGTGTCATAATAATATGGTGTAAAGTTAGAGCCACGGAGATACCGCATAATGCAAAACTGCAAGATGCAGTTAACTGATCGAACAGTGGAATCTTTTGTGGGACCCATCTATTTCCTTTTTCCCCAACTCTTCTTTCTTGAACTAGCGCCCTAGCCGCACCGATCGCCTCTTGGCTGTCCGTCGCCACCTTCTTTGTCGATGTAAAGGGAACTAGGCTTCCCTTTGCGCTGGGCATTGGTAGTGAGGTTGGACCATATGCTAGGAATCCATCAGCAAGAAGGAGGCCGCCGGAGTCCATTGAGACCTACAAGATCTGCATATTCAAGGTTCTCCCAAGAAGAGAAGCATCTTGAACTACTGCGACAATTCCCCATCAACCTCGTCGTGCGGCGTGCCTTGTTGGGAAGGGCGGTGTCGGGTCTCTGTCGGCTAGAGCGTCCCTGGCAGGTCCGGGAGGCACGTTCTCGAGCGATGGGGGTCAACTCACCCCAAGAGTGCATGTCGGCCACTTGGCGGTCCAAGGGGATCACCGGAGCGGTGAGCCACAGTTTGCTTCAGGAAGGCAAGATGGATTGATGGTGTCCCGTCGTGGGGCCCCTGCCCTCAGCACATCCCCATGCGGGCACGTGTTTGCCATGCGCTCAACCTTTGTATCGCCCCCTTGTAGTATAAAAGGAGCAGCCAAAGCTAGTAGAAACCCTTAGTCTTGGAGGAAGGATGGGAAACTGTATCGGATGCATAGGAACAGGGAGTCTCAATTCCCGTGTAAGATGTTCATAAATCAAGAAGATTAGACAAGCATGGTGTAGGGGTTTTGCATCTTGTGCCCTGAACCTGGGAAAAAATTGTGTGTTTGCGTTGTGCTTGATCCTGTTTGCAGCGCCCAGTGCCCACCTGCCGAACAAAAAGAGGGTGCAAACCCTCGGTGTCCTCCATCTCGTGGACGCGACATCTGGCGCGCCAGGTAGGGGATGCCCTCGTGGTCATTGTTCGCCTTGCGGTACGGCTAGCCCCTCCCTCGGTTGGGTGGATATATGGCGAGGTGGAGGGATCTGGCAATGGCCTGAGAGAGAAAAATGGGCGCCGCCAACAACCCTTAAAAAGGCTCAGACACCTTCTCGTCTTCAATGCCCTGCCATTGAAGCCGCTGTAATGCCGCCTACCAGCGCAACCTCGTGGAAGGCGAAGCACACTATTAATGGGGCGTAGAAAAGTTGCAACGCGCCACCCATCAGTTATGTGGCACTGAAGACGAAGCATCTATGTCTCTGTCAGACGGGCCCATACGAGAAGCGATACCTACGAACATGAACCACAACGCTGATACTAGTGTTGTCAATTGAAATACTAAATTGAATCATAAATATGGTGAGAGAGACAGACACCCGCAAAGTCACTTATGCAATACAAGTTGCATGTCGAGCGTGGAGCAAGTCTCATGAACGCGGTCATGTAAAGTTAGCCCGGACCGCTTCATCCCACCATGCCGCAAGATGCAAAGTACACATAACAAGAGACAACAAAAACATCAACGCCCACAAAACCATTGTGTTCTACTCGTTCAACCAATCTATGCATAGACACGGCTCTGATACCACTGTTGGGATTCGTAGCATAGAAAACAAAAAATTTCCTACCGCAAGAACGAATAACAAGCCAAGATCTAATCTAGTAGATGGTAGCAACGAGATGTATGTGAGACTAACCCTCGAAGATTCCAAAGCCTACGAGATTAGATCTCGTGGTTGATGTAGTCGATCACTTGCCGCTTTCAAAAGCGCGTAGAAGATCTTGACGGTGCCACAGTCGGGCAGCACCTCCGTACTCGGTCACATGTTTGGTGTTGATGATGACGTCCTTCTCCCCGTTCCAGCGGGCAGCGGATGTAGTAGATCCTCCTCGAAAGCCTGACAGCACGATGGCGTGGTGTCGGTGGTGGTGGAGATCTCCGGCAGGGCTTCGCCGTAAGCGCTGCGAGAGAAGGAGGAGGGAGTAGCTAGGGTTTGGGAGAGAGAGGGGCTTGGGGCGCCGACCAGGGAGCCCCTTGGTGGTGTTCAGCCCTCTCCTAGATCCTCCTCGGAATCCCGACAGCACGACGGCGTGGTGTCGGTGGTGGTGGAGATCTTCAGCAGGGCTTCGCCGTAAGCGCTGCGGGAGAAGAATGAGGAGGGAGTAGCTAGGGTTTGGGAGAGAGGGGGTTTGGGGCGCCGGCCAGGGAGCCCCTTGGTGGTGCGGCCAAGTGGTGTCCAGCCCTCTCCCTCTCCCTCTCTTTATATAGGTGGAACCCCCAAGGGTTTGCCCAAAATCCGAATAAGAGTCTGATGTCTACGCACGCTTCTATTCCTGTAGACAGTGTTGGGCCTCTAAGAGCAGAGGTTCGTAGAACAGCAGCAAGTTTCCCTTAAGTGAATCACCCAAGGTTTATCGAACTCAGGGAGGTAGAGGTCAAAGATATCCCTCTCAAGCAACCCTGCAATTAAGATACAAGAAGTCTCTTGTGTCCCCAACACACATAATACACTTGTCAGATGTATAGGTGCACTAGTTCGGCGAAGAGATAGTGAAATACAAGTAATATGGATGATTATAAGTAGTAATTGCAATCTGAAATAAAAATGGCAGCAAGCGAACGTGTAACAGAACTTGTTGGAAACGGTGTTTCAATGCTTAGAAACAAGGCCTAGGGATCATAATTTCACTAGTGGACACTCTCAACAATGGTCACATAATTGAATAAATAAATGCTACTCTCAAACACTCTCTTGTTGGATAACAAACACCATTCATTGTGTAGGGCTGCAAAAGGACACCTCAAGCCAGAGTAAACAAGCTCCACACCGTCATAAAGGAATCACACACGATGCGCACACTGTCACCATCACACCATGGAGAGTGACTCCGGAGTTCATATTAAAGTAACCTCTAGAGTGCATAATAGACAAGAGTAACATCTACATATTCAACTAGATTACAAAGCTCATGATCACATAAAGATCACACCATGGGAGGGAGAGATGAACCACATAGCTACCAGTAGAGCCCTCAGCCTCGGGGGAGAACTACTCCCTCCTCATCATGGGAGATAGCAACAACGATGAAGATGGCGATGGAGTCGATGAAGATGGCTCCGGGGGCAATTCCCCGTCCCGGCGGCGTGCCGGAACAGAGATTTTGTCCCCCGAAACTTGTCATCGATGGCGGCGGCGCTGCGGAACCCTTGGTGGAATATGACTGGATTCTTTAGGGTTTTCGCATCTGGGGCAATATATAGGCGAAGGGGCAGCGTCGGTGGAGTCCCGAGGGGCCCACCCCACCTGGCGGCGTGGCAGAAGGTGGGGCCGCGCCACCCTATGAGGTGGCCAGCTCGTGGCCCCCCTTTGTCTCTCCTTCGGACTCCGTGAAGCTTCTGGAGAATAGGGACGTGGCCTTTTGTTTCGCGCAATTCCGAGAATATTCGCAGAAGTAATTTTTTGGAACCAAAAACAGCAGAAAACATGAACTGACACTTCAACATCTTGTTAATAGGTTAGTCTCAGAAAATGCATAAAAATGATATAAAGTATATATAAAACATGTAGCAATTGGTATAATATAAGCATGGAACATCATAAATTATAGATACGTTGGAGATGTATCAGAGTCCAACTCAAAAACTTCCATATGGGTGAAACCTAGGGGAAGTGGGATTGCTCCCTTTCCTTCCCCTATGGCCAGCCATGGAGGTGGAGTCCACCATGGACTCCACCTTCCCCTTTGGCTGGCCGGCTAGGGTTGGTGGAGTCCATCCGGGACTCCACCTTCCATGGTGATTTCTTCCGGAAGGTTCTAGAACATTCTAACGCCTTCCATAAATGCACCGGATCATTTCCAAACTTGGAAAGTGACTTCCTATATATGAATCTTATTCTCCGGACCATTCCGGAACTCCTCGTGATGTCGTGAATCCCATCCGAGACTCCAAACAACATTCGAACTCCATTCCATATTCCATATCTACTTAAAACAACATCAAACCTTAAGTGTGTCACCCTACGATTCGAGAAATATGTGGACATGATCGAGACTCCTCTATGATGAATAACTAATAGCAGGACCTGGAGATCCATAATAGCTCCCACATATTCAACGATAACTTAGTGATCGATTGAACCATTGCTGCGCGTAGTTGACGTATGTTTTTCCGTTCAACACGCGTCCGTTGGGAACCCCAAGAGGAAGGTGTGACGCGTACAGCAGTAAGTTTCCCTCAGTAAGAAACCAAGGTTTATCGAACCAGTAGGAGCCAAGAAGCACGTCGAAGGTTGATGGCGGCAAGATGTAGTGCGGCGCAACACCAGGGATTCCGGCGCCAACGTGGAACCTGCACAACACAACCAAAGTACTTTGCCCCAACGAAACAGTGAGGTTGTCAATCTCACCGGCTTGCTGTAACAAAGGATTAGATGTATAGTGTGGATGATGATTGTTTGCAGAAAACAGTAGAACAAGTATTGCAGTAGATTGTATTCGATGTAAAAGAATGGACCGGGGTCCACAGTTCACTAGTGGTGTCTCTCCCATAAGATAAATAGCATGTTGGGTGAACAAATTACAGTTGGGCAATTGACAAATAGAGAGGGCATGACCATGCACATACATGATATGATGAGTATAGTGAGATTTAATTGGGCATTACGACAAAGTACATAGACCGCTATCCAACATGCATCTATGCCTAAAAATTCCACCTTCAGGTTATCATCCGAACCCCTTCCAGTATTAAGTTGCAAACAACAGACAATTGCATTAAGTATGGTGCGTAATGTAATCAATAACTACATCCTCGGACATAGCATCAATGTTTTATCCCTAGTGGCAACAGCACATCCACAACCTTAGAACTTTCTCACTTTGTCCTGCATTTAATGGAGGCATGAACCCACTATCGAGCATAAATACTCCCTCTTGGAGTTAAGAGTAAAAACTTGGCCAGAGCCTCTACTAATAACGGAGAGCATGCAAGATCATAAACAACACATAGGTATAAATTGATAATCAACATAACATAGTATTCTCTATCCATCGGATCCCAACAAACACAACATGTAGCATTACAGATAGATGATCTTGATCATGTTAGGCAGCTCACAAGACCTGACAATGAAGCATAATTAGGAGAAGACGACCATCTAGCTACTGCTATGGACCCATAGTCCAGGGGTGAACTACTCACTCATCACTCCGGAGGCGACCATGGCGATGAAGAGTCCTCCGGGAGATGATTCCCCTCTCCGGCAGGGTGCCGGAGGCGATCTCCTGAATCCCTCGAGATGGGATTGGCGGCGGCGGCGTCTCTGGAAGGTTTTCCGTATCGTGGCTCTCGGTACTGGGGGTTTCGCGATGAAGACTATATGTAGGCGGAAGGGCAGGTCAGGGGGCCGCACGGGGGCCCCACACACTAGGGCCGCGCGGGCCCCCCTTGGGCCGCGCCGCCCTACTGTGGCGGCGCCCCGTGGCCCCACTTCGTCTCCTCTTCGGTCTTCTGGAAGCTTCGTGGCAAAATAGGCCCCTGGGCGTTGATTTCGTCTAATTCCGAGAATATTTCCTTACTAGGATTTGTGAAACCAAAAACAGCAGAAAACAACAACTGGCTCTTCGGCATCTCGTTAATAGGTTAGTGCCGGAAAATGCATAAATATGACATAAAGTATGCATAAAACATGTAGGTATCATCAATAATGTGGCATGGAACATAAGAAATTATCGATACATCGGAGACGTATCAACATCCCCAAGCTTAGTTTCTGCTCGTCCCGAGCAGGTAAATGATAACAAAGATAATTTCTGGAGTGACATGCCATCATAACCTCGATCATACTATTGTAAGCATATGTAATGAATGCAGCGATCAAAACAATGGTAATGACATGAGTAAACAAATGAATCATTTAGCAAAGACTTTTCATGAATAGTACTTTCAAGACAAGCATCAATAAGTCTTGCATAAGAGTTAACTCATAAAGCAATAAATCAAAGTAGAGGTATTGAAGCAACACAAAGGAAGATTAAGTTTCAGCGGTTGCTTTCAACTTGTAACATGTATATCTCATGGATATTGTCAATGTAAAGTAATATAACAAGTGCAATATGCAAGTATGTAGGAATGAATGCACAGTTCACACAAGTGTTTGCTTCTTGAGGTGGAGAGAAATAGGTGAACTGACTCAACATAAAAGTAAAAGAAAGGCCATTCGCAGAGGGAAGCATTGATTGCTATATTTGTGCTAGAGCTTTGGTTTTGAAAACAAGAAACAATTTTGTCAACGGTAGTAATAAAGCATATGTATCATGTAAATTATATCTTACAAGTTGCAAGCCTCATGCATAGTATACTAATAGTGCCCGCACCTTGTCCTAATTAGCTCGGATTACCGGGATTATCATCGCAATACACATGTTTTAACCAAGTGTCACAAAGGGGTACCTCTATGCCGCCTGTACAAAGGTCTAAGGAGAAAGCTCGCATTGGATTTCTCGCTTTTGATTATTCTCAACTTAGACATCCATACCGGGACACCATAGACAACAGATAATGGACTCCTCTTTAATGCATAAGCATTTAGCAACAATTAATTTTCTCATATGAGATTGATGATATTTGTCCAAAACTGAAACTTCCACCATGATTCATGGCTTTAGTTAGCGGCCCAATGTTCTTCTCTAACATTATGCATGCTCTAACCATTAAATAAGTGGTAAATCTCCCTTACTTCAGACAAGACGGACATGCATATCAACTCACATGATATTCAACAAAGAGTAGTTGATGGCGTCCCCAGGAACATGGTTATCGCACAACAAGCAACTTAATAAGAGATAAAGTGCATAAGTACATATTCAATACCACAATAGTTTTTAAGCTATTTGTCCCATGAGCTATATATTGTAAAGGTAAAGGATAGAAATTTTAAAGGTAGCACTCAAGCAATTTACTTTGGAATGGTGGAGAAATACCATGTAGTAGGTAGGTATGGTGGACACAAATGGCATAGTGGTTGGCTCAAGGATTTTGGATGCATGAGAAGTATTCCCTCTCGATACAAGGTTTTAGGCTAGCAAGGTTATTTGAAACAAACACAAGGTTGAACCGGTGCAGCAAAACTCACATAAAAGACATATTGTAAACATTATAAGACTCTACACCGTCTTCCTTGTTGTTCAATCCTTACTAGAAATTATCTAGACTTTAGAGAGACCAATTATGCAAACCAAATTTTAGCAAGCTCTATGTATTTCTTCATTAATAGGTGCAAAGCATATGATGCAAGAGCTTAAACATGAGCACAACAATTTCCAAGTATCAAATTATCCAAGATATTTTACCAATTACTACATGTAGCATTTCCCGATTCCAACCATATAACAAATTAACGAAGAAGATTCAACCTTTGCCATGAATACTATGAGTAAAGCCTAAGGACATATTTGTCCATATGCAACAGTGGAGCGTGTCTCTCTCCCACACAATGAATGCTAGGATCCATTTTATTCAAACAAAACAAAAAACAAAAACAAACCGACGCTCCAAGCAAAGCGCATAAGATGTGACGGAATAAAAATATAGTTTCACTAGAGGAACCTGATAATGTTGTCGATGAAGAAGGGGATGCCTTGGGCATCCCCAAGCTTAGACGCTTGAGTCTTCTTGAAATATGCAGGGGTGACCCACCGGGGCATCCCCAAGCTTAGAGCTTTCACTCTCCTTGATCATATTGTATCATCCTCCTCTCTTGATCCTTGAAAACTTCCTCCACACCAAACTCAAAACAACTCATTAGAGGGTTAGTGCACAATCAAAATTTACATGTTCAGAGGTGACATAATCATTCTTAAAACTTCTGGACATTGCACAAAACTACTGAAAGTTAATGGAATAGAAAAATCCATCAAGCATATCAAAACAGGCAATGCGAAATAAAAGGCAGAATCTGTCAAAACAGAACAGTTCGTAAAGACGAATTTCTAAGAGCTACCAGACTTGCTCAAACGAAAATGCTCAAATTGAATTAAAGTTGCGTACATATCTGAGGATCACTCACGTAAATTGGCATAATTTTCTGAGTTACCTACAGAGAATTAGGCCCAGACTCGTGACAGCAAAGAAATCTGTTTCTGCGCAGTAATCCAAATCTAGTATGAACCTTACTATCAAAGACTTTACTTGGCACAACTATGCAACAAAATAAGATAAGGAGAGGTTTCTACAGTATTAACAACTTCCAAGACTCAAATAAAAAATAAAAGTGCTGTAGTAAAAACATGGGTTGTCTCCCATAAGCGCTTTTCTTTAACGCCTTTCAGCTAGGCGCAGAAAGTGTGTATCAAGTATTATCAAGAGACGAAGTATCAACATCATAATTTGTTCTAATAATATAATCAAAAGGTAACTTCATTCTCTTTCTAGGGAAGTGTTCCATACCTTTCTTGAGAGGAAATTGATATTTAATATTACCTTCCTTCATATCAATGATAGCACCAACAGTTCGAAGAAAAGGTCTTCCCAATATAATGGGACAAGATGCATTGCATTCAATATCCAAGACAACAAAATCAACGGGGACAAGGTTATTGTTAACGGTAATGCGAACATTATCAACTCTCCCCAAAGGTTTCTTTGTAGAATGATCAGCAAGATTAACATCCAAATAACAATTTTTCAATGGTGGCAAGTCAAGCATATTATAAATTTTCTTAGGCATAACAGAAATACTTGCACCAAGATCACATAAAGCATTACAATCAAAGTCATTGACCTTCATCTTAATGATGGGCTCCCAACCATCCTCTAGCTTCCTAGGAATAGAAGCTTCGCGTTCTAATTTCTCTTCTCTAGCTTTTATGAGAGCATTTGTAATATGTTTCGTGAAAGCCAAGTTTATAGCACTAGCATTAGGACTCTTAGCAAGTTTTTGTAAGAACTTTATAACTTCAGAGATGTGGCAATCATCAAAATCCAAACCATTATAATCTAAAGCAATGGGATCATCATCCCCAATGTTGGAAAAAATTTCAGCAGTTTTATCACAGGCAGTTTCAGCAGTTTTAGCAGTTTCAGGCAGTTTTTCGCGCTTTGCATTAGAAGTGGAAACATTGCTAACACCAATTCTTTTACCATTATTAGTAGGAGGTGCAGCAACATGTGGAGCATTAGCATTGCTAGTGGTGGTAATAGTCCAAACTTTAGCTATATTATCTTCTTTAGCATTTTCTTCTTTCTCCCACCTAGCACGCAATTCGGCCATCAATCTTATATTCTCATTAATTCTAACTTGGATGGCATTTGCTGTAGTAGCAATTTTATTATTATGATTTTCATTAGGCATAACTTTCGATTTCAAAAAATCAACATCAGCAGCAAGACTATCGACTTTAGAAGCAAGTATATCAATTTTCCCAAGCTTTTCTTCAACAGATTTGTTAAAAGCAGTTTGTGTACTAATAAATTCTTTAAGCATAGCTTCAAGTCCAGGGGGTGTGTTCCTATTATTGTTGTAAGAATTCCCATAAGAATTACCATAACCGTTACCATTATTATAAGGATATGGCCTATAGTTGTTACTAGAATTGTTCCGATAAGCATTGTTGTTGAAATTATTATTTTTAATGTAGTTTACATCAACATGTTCTTCTTGAGCAACCAATGAAGCTAACAGAACATTATTAGGATCAACATTAGTCCTATCATTCACAAGCATAGACATAATAGCATCAATCTTATCACCCAAGGAAGAGGTTTCTTCGACAAAATTTACCTTCTTACCTTGTGGAGCTCTTTCCGTGTGCCATTCAGAGTAATTAATCATCATATTATCAAAAAGCTTTGTTGCTTCACGAAGAGTTATGGACATAAAGGTACCTCCAGCAGCTGAATCCAATAGGTTCCGCGAAGAAAAATTCAGTCCTGCATAAAAGGTTTGGATGAACATCCAAGTAGCCAGTCCATGGGTTGGGCAGTTTTTAACCAAAGATTTCATTCTTTCCCATGCTTGGGCAACATGCTCATTATCCAATTGTTTAAAATTCATTATGCTACTCCTCAAAGATATAATTTTAGCAGGGGGATAATATCTACCAATAAAAGCATCCTTGCATTTAGTCCATGAATCAATACTATTCTTAGGTAGAGATAGCAACCAATCTTTAGCTCTTCCTCTTAATGAGAAAGGAAACAATTTTAATTTTATAATGTCACCATCTAAATCCTTATACTTTTGCATTTCACATAATTCAACAAAATTATTAAGATGGGCAGCAGCATCATTAGAACTAACACCAGAAAATTGCTCTCGCATAACAAGATTCAGTAAAGCAGGTTTAATTTCAAAGAATTCTGCTATAGTAGCAGGTGGAGCAATAGGTGTGCATAAGAAATCATTATTATTTGTGGTTGTGAAGTCACACAACTTAGTATTTTCAGGAGTACCCATTTTAGCAATAGTAAATAAAGCAAACTAGATAAAGTAAATGCAAGTAACTAATTTTTTGTGTGTTTTTAATATGGAGATTGCAAACAAGACAGTAAATAAAGTAAAACTAGCAACTAATTTTTTTGTGTTTTGATATAATGCAGCAAACAAGAAAGTAAATAAAATAAACGCAAGACAAAAACAAAGTAAAGAGATTGGATTGTGGAGACTCCCCTTGCAGCGTGTCTTGATCTACCCGGCAACGGCGCCAGAAATTTACTTGCTACGCGTAGTTGACGTATGTCTTTCCGTTCAACACGCGTCCGTTGGGAACCCCAAGAGGAAGGTGTGATGCGTACAGCAGTAAGTTTCCCTCAGTAAGAAACCAAGGTTTATCGAACCAGTAGGAGCCAAGAAGCACGTCGAAGGTTGATGACGGCGAGATGTAGTGCGGCGCAACACCAGGGATTCCGGCGCCAACGTGGAACTTGCACAACACAACCAAAGTACTTTGCCCCAACGAAACAGTGAGGTTGTCAATCTCACCGGCTTGCTGTAACAAAGGATTAGATGTATAGTGTGGATGATGATTGTTTGCAGAAAACAGTAGAACAAGTATTGCAGTAGATTGTATTCGATGTAAAAGAATGGACCGGGGTCCACAGTTCACTAGTGGTGTCTCTCCCATAAGATAAATAGCATGTTGGGTGAACAAATTACAGTTGGGCAATTGACAAATAGAGAGGGCATGACCATGCACATACATGATATGATGAGTATAGTGAGATTTAATTGGGCATTACGACAAAGTACATAGACCGCTATCCAGCATGCATCTATGCCTAAATGTTGGAGATATGCCCAAGAGGCAATAATAAATTAGTTATTGTTATATCTTAGTGTTCATGATAAATGTTTACATCCCATGCTATAATTGTATCAACCGAAACATTGGTACATGTGTGTTATGTAAACAACAAGGAGTCCCTAGTAAGCCTCTTGTATAACTAGCTTGTTGATTAATGGATGATCATGGTTTCGTGATCATGAACATTGGATGTTATTAATAACAAGGTTATGTCATTAGGTGAATGATATAATGGACACACACCCAAATGAGCGTAGCATAAGATTAAGTCATTAAGTTTCATTTGCTATAAGCTTTCGATACATAGTTGCCTAAGTCCTTCGACCATGAGATCATGTAAATCACTTACACCGGAAGGGTACTTTGATTACATCAAACGCCATTGCGTAAATGGGTGGTTATAAAGATGGGATTAAGTATTTGGAAAGTGTGAGTTGAGGCATATGGATCAATAGTGGGATTTGTCCATCCTGATGACGGATAGATATACTCTGGGCCCTCTCGGTGGAATGTCGTCTGATTAGCTTGCAAGCATATGATTGGATCATAAGAGATGACATACCACGGTACGAGTAAAGAGTACTTGTCGGTAACGAGGTTGAACAAGGTATGGAGATACCGATGATCGAACCTCGGACAAGTAAAATATCGCAAGACAAAGGGAATCGACATCGTATGTAAATGGTTCAATCGATCACTAAGTCATCGTTGAATATGTGGGAGCCATTATGGATCTCCAGATCCCGCTATTGGTTATTGCTCGGAGAGGAGTCTCGACCATGTCTGCATAGTTCGCGAACCGTAGGGTGACGCGCTTAAGGTTCGATGTCGCATAAGTAGATTCGGAATATGAGATGGAGACCGAAGTTTGTTCGGAGTCTCGGATGAGATCCAGGACATCACGAGGAGGTCCGGAATGGTCCGGAGAATAAGATTCATATATGGGAAGTCATTTTCAGGGTTACCGGAAAAGTTCAGGATTTTTCGGTATTGTACCGGAGGTTCTAGAGGGTACCATAGTGGGGCCCACCTATCCCGGACGACCAACATGGACCGGAGGGGTCGCATAGGCCCACATGGGCCATGCACACCAGCCCCCCCAAGGCCCATGTGGCTGTACCAAGTGGATAAGATCAAATCCCTTGAAAATAGGGACTTAACTTGGGGGGGAAGTTCCCCCCCTTGTTTTGGCCGACCCAAAGGCTTGGAGGAGGGGCCAAGGCAGCCCCCCACGCCTATATAAGAGGGAGGGGAGGGCTGGGGCGCAGCACATCATTTCCCCAAGCCCTAGCCGCCCCTCTCTCCCTCCTCCTTCTTCCTGCGCAGGCTTGGCGAAGCCCTGCAGGAATTTCTCCTCCACCTCCACCACCACGCCGTCGTGCTGCTGGGATTCCGAGGGGATCTACCACACCTCCGCTGCCCGCTGGAACGGGGAGAGGATGGGCTTCATCGACACCGTACGCACGACCGAGTACGGAAGTGCTGCCGGATTGCAGCACTGGGGACGATCGTCTACATCAACAACGAGATCTGATCTCGTAGGCTTTGGAAATCTTCAAGGGTTAGTATCATATCAATCTCGTTGCTCCGATCTTGTAGATTAGATCTTGGGTGTTCCATAGATTAGATCTTGGATTTATTCGTCTTGCGGTAGGAAATTTTTTGTTTTCTATGCTACGAACCCCATCAGTGGTATCAGAGCCATGTCTATGCATAGATCTGTTGCACGAGTAGAACACAATGTTTTTGTGGGCGTTGATGCTTTTGTTGCTTTAGTTTGTGTACTTTGCATCTTGCGGGATGGTGGGATGAAGCGGCCCGGGCTAACTTTACATGACCGCGTCTCATGAGACTTGCTCCACGCTTGACATGCAACTTGTATTGCATAAGTGGCTTTGCGGGTGTCTGTCTCTCCCACCATAGTGAAGATTCCAATTTGCACTTTCTATTGTCAACACTAGTATCACCGTTGTGGTTCATGTTCGTAGGTAGATTGGATCTTACTCGAAAACCCTAAACCACGTAAAATATGCAAACCAAATTAGAGGCGTCTAACTTGTTTTTGCAGGGTTTGGTGATGTGATATGGCCATGATGTGATGATGATTATATTTGATGTATGAGATGTTCATTATTGTATTATGGCAACCGGCAGGAGCCTAATGGTTGTCTTTAAATTTGTTAAGACCTGCGTGTCTATTCTTCATGTAATAGCTTTATTTCAAGTAGTTGTTATAGTAGCTATAAGTGATGGACAACCATGAAGCGGTGCCATGGACCTTGGTGCAATGCTAGTGATGATGGAGATCATGCTCGTGTGATTTGGAGATGGAGATCAAAAGCACAAGAAGAAAGGCCATATCATATCACATATTATGAATTGCATGTGATGTTAATCCTTTATGCATCTTATCTTGCTTAGATCGCGACGGTAGCATTATAAGATGATCCCTCACATTAATATCAAGATAATAAAGTGTTCTCCCCTCGTATGCACCGTTGCTACAGTTCGTCGTTTTGAAGCATCTCGTGATGATCGGATGTGATAGATTCTACGTTCACATACAACGGGTGTAAGCCATGTTTGCACACGCAGAATACTTGGGTTTGCTTGGCGAGCCTAGCATGTACAGACATGGCCTCGGGACACAGGAAACCGAAAGGTTGAACACGAGTCATATGGATGATATGATCAACATGTTGATGTTCACCATTGAAGCTACATCATCTCACGTGATGATCGGTTTTGGTGTAGTGGATATGGATCGTGTGCCACTTAACAACCATGAGGGATGTTGTATTAAGTGGGAGTTCATTAGTAATTAGATTAAAACATGAACTAATTATCATGAACATAGTCTGAATAGTATTTTGAATTAAAGTTTGTAGAATTGGCATCCGTTTTCTACCATGCGCTAGTCTTGTAATTGAGATAGAAATACTGTTAAGTCTGACAAGTAACTTTACGGACTAGTACCGTATTGTTAAAGAATCAAGATATGATTAAGTACTAATGCAAACTTTTAGTAAACCTCACATTGATGATTCAAAGAGCAATGGTTTCAATTAGTACAAAATCATCTTGTCTCCGTGAAACTTGAAGTTCAAATCCGTTTGAAAAGTAAGGAGCTGAAAATTTTGTTTTCAGAAATAAGCGAGGTATGAGATATATGTGATATCTAAGACCTTATTGCAAGATGATAGAATATAATCTAGTGAGACTACATAAACTCATAAGTTTTATGGGAATGTACGAAGGTTGAAGACGCCAGGCGTCCCAATCCTCCAACTAAGTTGGGCACTAACGATATTCGCATATCCATGAAGTGATCGTCCTCAGTATGCACCGTTGCTAAGACTCGTCGTTTCGAAGCATCACGTGATGATCGGGTGTGATAGATTCTACGTGTGCATACAACGGGTGCAAGCCAGATTTGCACATGCGAATACTGAGGTTAAACTTTACGAGCCTAGCATGTACAGACATGGTCTCGGAAAGTCGTCATGATATGATGGATAAAATGATGAGTGAAATTGTTCATCATATTACAAAGTTGCTAATAGTGAAGTCTGGAACACTTGTCATATGATGATCAACTTCAAGGTAAGAACCTCAAGGTTATTGGTATTTGACCAATGGACCTAGAAGTTATTGAAGGTGAAGTGTTTTCTGAGAATAGGGAAAGCTAAAAGAGAAACCACAAAGATATTTTGGCAGAAAGAAAGAAAAAGACTAGAAAGTCTAGCTCAGGTGTATATAGATGATATACATGTTATGGATGTATTCCTTGTTTGGTCACATAATAAAATTCTTGGGTATTTGTACCAGATTGGTTGGTATGAGATGTCATACAATACAACGCAATACAAGAATACGATGGCCTAAGTGACTGATAAGGAATATGGTAATAATGCACGTCTGGAACATAATAAAGTGTTATTATGTCTGTCGTTGGCATTCTACCTAGCCCTTAGAGTTTATAATAAAGAACTTAATAAATTGTTATTTTGCTCTGGTCAAATGAAAACAATGAGTTGTTTAAATTATGACATTGCTCCATGTACGATGGATAAGTTATTATAAATCTTAATGGTGAAACACACATACATAACACTGATGCTAAAATGCCATAAGGCAAATGATTTGAATTCCACTCATTAGTGGAACCGCCATTTAGGTCATGTTAGAAAGGAACGCATGAAGGAACTCCATTTGAATGGAATTTTCGAGTCATATGATTTTTGAATCATTTGGCGCTTGCAAATCTCTTCTAAAAGGAAATGACTTAAATACCGTTCATAGGCCAAGAGTTGAACGGGCAACTAACTTAGTGGAAACATACATGATGATATATGTGGTTCACTGGGCATAGTTGTGTGCGGGAGATTCTTCTACTTCATGAAAACTTCCAACAATGAATTGAGTATATATATGTGGATATATTCGATAAGGAAGAGGTTTGAAACATTTGAATGGATTCAAATAAATTTCAGCATGAAGTGGAAATCATCGTAATAGAAAAGTCAAATATCTATGATTGGATCATAGTGGAAATATTTGAGTTACGAGTTTTAGCGAACATATAAGAGAGTTATGAAGTTGTTCTACAACTCACGTTTCTTGGAGTATCATAGTGATGATGAAGTATCCGAGATACGTCTCCAAACCTTGTTGGATCAAAGATGAGATAAAATATTGATGCCATTATATTTTTATGGATTATGCTTTAGAGACTACCGCTTTTACACTAAATAGAGCATCATCATAATCCGTTGAAATGACACCATACGAGTTATGGCATGGGTATAAACCCTAATAGTCCTTTCTTAAATTTTGGTATGCATAGCATAAGTAAATAAGTTTACAACCAAAATTGGATGAATGTCTTTGTTGGTTATCCCAGAGAATTGATTGGGAATTCTTTCCACTATGGAGACAAAGATAAAAGTGTTTGTCGATGTTTCTTACTTATTTCAAAGAAATTGTTTCTAGCGAACTATTTGAGTGGGAGGACAATGGAACTTGATAAGGTTCATGAACCTGAGCATGATGATCAGAGTAGCACAGCATCGGAAATGGTTCCAGAAGTAGCTACGAAGATCATGGCTCCCATGTCTACAAAGTGTTATAGTCATGGAGATCAAAGTACTTATTGAACCTTGTAGGTATGGTTTACTTTATGATCAAATAAATGATTTGTGGACAAAGGATTGATTTTGAACAATAATAAACCAACTACATACAAAGAAGTTATGATGGGCCCTGACTCCGTTAAAATGGCTATGCGCCATGAAATCCAAGATAGGTGAATACTTTTGAAAGTAAATGGATCTATAACATAGATGGACTTGGATGGAATATCCTTAAAGAAGCTTGACTTATCGAAAAATTGTTTACGACAAAGTTCAAAGAGTTGACTACGATAAGATTAGATCTTCCATGGCAATGCTTATAGTCTATGTGGATTATTCTAGTAATCGCTACATATTTCTTTTATGAGATATGATAGTAGGATGGCAGAAATACATTCCTTACCAGAAGTATGTATGAAGGATGTATACCAGATACAACCAAGAGTTTTGCTGGTCCGTGGAATACTAGATAGGTATACAAACTTCAATTGGATGAAGTGAGTATCACGGAGTTGGAATCTTCACCGGATGAAATAGTCAAAGAGTTTTTGATTTCATCAGAAACGATGAAGATGCTTGCATTTGCAAGAAATTAAGTGGGAGCGACATATTTATAATACTTTATGTAGATGACATATCGTTGATTATAAATAATGTAATTATATAATTGATTAAAAAGGTTTCATTGAGAATTAACTTCAATGAAAGGATATGGAGTGAAATATATTTAGTGTCAAGATCTATGAAGATAGATTGAAACACATAATAAGTTTAAGTCAAAGTATATAGAATGGATATTGAAGTAGTTCAATATAGAAATATTAAGAAAAATGTTCTTGTCATGTGAAGGTTTAACAACACTTGAGTGTATCTGACACTCAATGAGTAAAAACACATGAGTGACTTTAGATCACGAATAATATGTACAAAGTCAGATGTCATGTGCTCTAAAAGGGAGCATATACCAGAATGATTCATGTGATGATCATTGGACAACAGTAATAATATCCCTGAGTACTTTAGAAGAACCAAGGATATATATATATATAGTTTTTGTATGGGGTAATGACAAACAAATCGCTGTAAGGTGTTGCACCGATATTAGTTTGGTCACATATAAAAATATTTTTCAATCTCAATTAGGATAAGTGTTGATTAAAAGGTAGCGCAATGAGCTAGAAGAAGTCTTTGCTAGATTTAGAAGAGTTCTAAATAGTGTGACGGATTCTACAAACGAAGGCAGAATATGTCATTGTTTTGACAATGACTAAGAGTGTTAAGTCGAGGAGTTCTTTGAGAACTTGGTGTAGTTCCGATAGTGTCATAACTTTGAAGCTATATTGTGTGTGACAATATTATTGGCTTATTTCAGACCACGGAATTAAGGTTCCACCAGAAGACTGAACATATACGATTAATGCCGACTCATTTGGAAAATGAGTGATGCGTTGAGACGCAAATGAATTGCAAAATACATACGGTTCTGAGCATGTCAGATTCGTTGACTAAAACCTCTCCCGTAAGCAAAACATGATAAGCACCAGAAGGCCAAGGTGTTATATCTTTTCAAATGTAAACTAGATTATTGACTCTAGTGCAAGTGGGAGACTGTTGGAGATATGCCCAAGAGGCAATAATAAATTAGTTATTGTTATATCTTAGTGTTCATGATAAATGTTTACATCCCATGCTATAATTGTATCAACCGAAACATTGGTACATGTGTGTTATGTAAACAACAAGGAGTCCCTAGTAAGCCTCTTGTATAACTAGCTTGTTGATTAATGGATGATCATGGTTTCGTGATCATGAACATTGGATGTTATTAATAACAAGGTTATGTCATTAGGTGAATGATATAATGGACACACACCCAAATGAGCGTAGCATAAGATCAAGTCATTAAGTTTCATTTGCTATAAGCTTTCGATACATAGTTGCCTAAGTCCTTCGACCATGAGATCATGTAAATCACTTACACCGGAAGGGTACTTTGATTACATCAAACGCCATTGCGTAAATGGGTGGTTATAAAGATGGGATTAAGTATTTGGAAAGTGTGAGTTGAGGCATATGGATCAATAGTGGGATTTGTCCATCCTGATGACGGATAGATATACTCTGGGCCCTCTCGGTGGAATGTCGTCTGATTAGCTTGCAAGCATATGATTGGATCATAAGAGATGACATACCACGGTACGAGTAAAGAGTACTTGTCGGTAACGAGGTTGAACAAGGTATGGAGATACCGATGATCGAACCTCGGACAAGTAAAATATCGCGAGACAAAGGGAATCGACATCGTATGTAAATGGTTCAATCGATCACTAAGTCATCGTTGAATATGTGGGAGCCATTATGGATCTCCAGATCCCGCTATTGGTTATTGCTCGGAGAGGAGTCTCGACCATGTCTGCATAGTTCGCGAACCGTAGGGTGACGCGCTTAAGGTTCGATGTCGCATAAGTAGATTCGGAATATGAGATGGAGACCGAAGTTTGTTCGGAGTCTCGGATGAGATCCAGGACATCACGAGGAGGTCCAGAATGGTCCGGAGAATAAGATTCATATATGGGAAGTCATTTTCAGGGTTACCGGAAAAGTTCAGGATTTTTCGGTATTGTACCGGAGGTTCTAGAAGGTTCCGGAGGGTACCATAGTGGGGCCCACCTATCCCGGACGACCAACATGGACCGGAGGGGTCGCATAGGCCCACATGGGCCATGCACACCAGCCCCCCCAAGGCCCATGTGGCTGTACCAAGTGGATAAGATAAAATCCCTTGAAAATAGGGACTTAACTTGGGGGGGAAGTTCCCCCCCTTGTTTTGGCCGACCCAAAGGCTTGGAGGAGGGGCCAAGGCAGCCCCCCCACGCCTATATAAGAGGGAGGGGAGGGCTGGGGCGCAGCACATCATTTCCCCAAGCCCTAGCCGCCCCTCTCTCCCTCCTCCTTCTTCCTGCGCAGGCTTGGCGAAGCCCTGCAGGAATGTCTCCTCCACCTCCACCACCACGCCGTCGTGCTGCTGGGATTCCGAGGGGATCTACCACACCTCCGCTGCCCGCTGGAACGGGGAGAGGATGGGCTTCATCGACACCGTACACACGACCGAGTACGGAAGTGCTGCCGGATTGCAGCACTGGGGACGATCGTCTACATCAACAACGAGATCTGATCTCGTAGGCTTTGGAAATCTTCAAGGGTTAGTATCGTATCAATCTCATTGCTCCGATCTTGTAGATTAGATCTTGGGTGTTCCATAGATTAGATCTTGGATTTATTCGTCTTGCGGTAGGAAATTTTTTGTTTTCTATGCTACGAACCCCATCACTAAAAAGTCCACCTTCAGGTTATCATCCGAACCCCTTCCAGTATGAAGTTGCAAACAACAGACAATTGCATTAAGTATGGTGCGTAATGTAATCAATAACTACATCCTCGGACATAGCATCAATGTTTTATCCCTAGTGGCAACAGCACATCCACAACCTTAGAACTTTCTGTCACTGTCCCAGATTTAAGGGAGGCATGAACCCACTATCGAGCATAAATACTCCCTCTTGGAGTTAAGAGTAAAAACTTGGCCAGAGCCTCTACTAATAACGGAGAGCATGCAAGATCATAAACAACACATAGGTATAAATTGATAATCAACATAACATAGTATTCTCTATCCATCGGATCCCAACAAACACAACATGTAGCATTACAGATAGATGATCTTGATCATGTTAGGCAGCTCACAAGACCCGACAATGAAGCATAATTAGGAGAAGACGACCATCTAGCTACTGCTATGGACCCATAGTCCAGGGGTGAACTACTCACTCATCACTCCGGAGGCGACCATGGCGGTGAAGAGTCCTCCGGGAGATGATTCCCCTCTCCGGCAGGGTGCCGGAGGCGATCTCCTGAATCCCCCGAGATGGGATTGGCGGCGGCGGCGTCTTTGGAAGGTTTTCCGTATCGTGGCTCTCGGTACTGGGGGTTTCGCGACGAAGACTATATGTAGGCGGAAGGGTAGGTCAGGGGGCCGCACGGGGGCCCCACACACTAGGGCCGCACGGGCCCCCCTTGGGCCACGCCGCCCTACTGTGGCGGCGCCCCGTGGCCCCACTTCGTATCCTCTTCGGTCTTCTGGAAGCTTCGTGGCAAAATAGGCCCCTGGGCGTTGATTTCGTCCAATTCCGAGAATATTTCCTTACTAGGATTTCTGAAACCAAAAACAGCAGAAAACAACAACTGGCTCTTCGGCATCTCGTTAATAGGTTAGTGCCGGAAAATGCTTAAATATGACATAAAGTATGCATAAAACATGTAGGTATCATCAATAATGTGGCATGGAACATAAGAAATTATCGATACGTCGGAGACGTATCAACCATTTACATACGATACCGATTCCCTTTGTCACGCGATACTTTACTTGTCTGAGGTTCGATCATCGGTATCTCCATACCTAGTTCAACCTCGTTACCGACAAGTACTCTTTACTCGTACCGTGGTATGTCATCTCTTGTGACCTAGTCACTGATACGCGTACAGCACGCGTCCGTTGGGAACCCCAAGAGGAAGGTGTGATGCGTACAGCAGCAAGTTTTCCCTCAGTATGAAACCAAGGTTTATCGAACCAGTAGGAGCCAAGAAGCACGTTGAAGGTTGATGGCGGCGAGATGTAGTGCGGCGCAACACCAGGGATTCCGGCGCCAACGTGGAACCTGCACAACACAAACCAAGTACTTTGCCCCAACGAAACAGCGAGGTTGTCAATCTCACCGGCTTGCTGTAACAAAGGATTAGATGTATAGTGTGGATGATGATTGTTTGCAGAGAACAGTAGAACAAGTATTGCAGTAGATTGTATTTCAGTATAGAGAACTGGACCGGGGTCCACAGTTCACTAGAGGTGTCTCTCCCATAAGATAAACAGCATGTTGGGTGAACAAATTACAGTTGGGCAATTGACAAATAGAGAGGGCATGACCATGCACATACATATTATGATGAGTATAGTGAGATTTAATTGGGCATTACGACAAAGTACATAGACCGCTATCCAGCATGCATCTATGCCTAAAAAGTCCAACTTCAGGTTATCATCCGAACCCCTTCCAGTATTAAGTTGCTAACAACAGACAATTGCATTAAGTATTGCGCGTAATGTAATGAATAACTACATCCTCGGACATAGCATCAATGTTTTACCCCTAGTGGCAACAGCACATCCATAACCTTAGAGATTTCTGTCACTTCCCCAGATTCACGGAGACATGAACCCACTATCGAGCATAAATACCCCCTCTTGGAGTTACTAGCAAAAACTTGGCCAGAGCCTCTACTAATAACGGAGAGCATGCAAGATCATAAACAACACATAGATATAAATTGATAATCAACATAACATAGTATTCTCTATTCATCGGATCCCAACAAACACAACATATAGAATTACAGATAGATGATCTTGATCATGTTCGGCAGCTCACAAGACCCGACAATTAAGCACAATGAGGAGAAGACAACCATCTAGCTACTGCTATGGACCCATAGTCCAGGGGTAGACTACTCACACATCACTCCGGAGGCGACCATGGCGGCGTAGAGTCCTCCGGGAGATGATTCCCCTCTCCGGCAGGGTGCCGGAGGCGATCTCCTGAATCCCCCGAGATGGGATTGGCGGCGGCGACGTCTCTGGAAGGTTTTCCGTATCGTGGCTCTCGGTACTGGGGGTTTCGCAACGAAGGCTATTTGTAGGCGGAAGGGTAGGTCAGGGGGCGTCGCGAGGGGCCCAGGAGACAGGTCGGTGCGGCCAAGGGTGGGGCCGCGCCGCCTACCCTCCTGGCCACCTCGTGGCCCCACTTTGTTGACTCTCCGGTCTTCTGGAAGCTTCATGGCAAAATAGGACCCTGGGCGTTGATTTCGTCCAATTCCGAGAATATTTCCTTACTAGGATTTCTGAAACCAAAAACAGCAGAAAATAGCAACTGACTCTTCAGCATCTTGTTAATAGGTTAGTTCCAGAAAATGCACGAATATGACATAAAGTGTGCATAAAACATGTAGATATCATCAATAATGTGGCATGGAACATAAGAAATTATCGATACGTCGGAGACGTATCAGCATCCCCAAGATTAGTTTCTGCTCGTCCCGAGCAGGTAAACGATAAACAAAGATAATTTCTGGAGTGACATGCCATCATAACCTTGATCATACTATTGTAAGCATATGTAATGAATGCAGCGATCAAAACAATGTATATGACATGAGTAAACAAGTGAATCATAAAGCAAAGACTTTTCATGAATAGTACTTCAAGACAAGCATCAATAAGTCTTGCATAAGAGTTAACTCATAAAGCAATAATTCATAGTAGAGGTATTGAAGCAACACAAAGGAAGATGAAGTTTCAGCGGTTGCTTTCAACTTATAACATGTATATCTCATGGATATTGTCAATGTAAAGTAATATAACAAGTGCAATATGCAAGTATGTAGGAATCAATGCACAGTTCACACAAGTGTTTGCTTCTTGAGGTGGAGAGAGATAGGTGAACTGACTCAACAATAAAAGTAAAAGAATGGTCCTTCAAAGAGGAAAGCATCGATTGCTATATTTGTGCTAGAGCTTTGATTTTGAAAACAAGAAACAATTTTGTCAACGGTAGTAATAAAGCATATGTGTCATGTAAATTATATCTTACAAGTTGCAAGCCTCATGCATAGTATGCTAATAGTGCCCGCACCTTGTCCTAATTAGCTTGGATTACCGGGATTATCGCAATGCACATGTTTTAACCAAGTGTCACAAAGGGGTACCTCTATGCCGCCTGTACAAAGGTCTAAGGAGAAAGCTCGCATTGGATTTCTCGCTATTGATTATTCTCAACTTAGACATCCATACCAGGACAACATAGACAATAGATAATGGACTCCTCTTTTATGCATAAGCATGTAGCAACAATTAATTTTCTCATATGAGATTGAGGATATATGTCCAAAACTGAAACTTCCACCATGGATCATGGCTTTAGTTAGCGGCCCAATGTTCTTCTCTAACAATATGCACGCTCTAACCATAAAGGTGGTAAATCTCCCTTACTTCAGACAAGATGAACATGCATAGCAACTCACATGATATTCAACAAAGAGTAGTTGATGGCGTCCCCAGGAACATGGTTATCGCACAACAAGCAACTTAATAAGAGATAAAGTGCATAAGTACATATTCAATACCACAATAGTTTTTAGGCTATTTGTCCCATGAGTTATATATTGTAAAGGTAGAGGATAGAAATTTAAAGGTAGCACTCAAGCAATTTACTTTGGAATGGCGAAGAAATACCATGTAGTAGGTAGGTATGGTGGACACAAATGGCATAGTGGTTGGCTCAAGTATTTTGGATGCATGAGAAGTATTCCCTCTCGATACAAGGTTTAGGCTAGCAAGGTTATTTGAAACAAACACAAGGATGAAGCGGTGCAGCAAAACTCACATAAAAGACATATTGTAAACATTATAAGACTCTACACCGTCTTCCTTGTTGTTCAAACTCAATACTAGAAATTATCTAGACCTTAGAGAGATCAAATATGCAAACCAAATTTTAGCATGCTCTATGTATTTCTTCATTAATAGGTGCAAAGTATATGATGCAAGAGCTTAAACATGAGCACAACAATTGCCAAGTATCACATTATCCAAGACATTATAGCAAATTACTACATGTAGCATTTTCCAATTCCAACCATATAACAATTTAACGAAGAAGAAACTTCGCCATGAATACTATGAGTAGAGCCTAAGGACATACTTGTCCATATGCTACAGCGGAGCATGTCTCTCTCCCACACAATGAATGCTAGGATCCATTTTATTCAAACAAAACAAAAACAAAAACAAACCGACGCTCCAAGCAAAGCACATAAGATGTGACGGAATAAAAATATAGTTTTAGGGGAGGAACCTGATAATGTTGTCGATGAAGAAGGGGATGCCTTGGGCATCCCCAAGCTTAGACGCTTGAGTCTTCTTGATATATGCAGGGGTGAACCACCGGGGCATCCCCAAGCTTAGAGCTTTCACTCTCCTTGATCATGTTGTATCATCTCCCTCTCTTGATCCTTGAAAACTTCCTCCACACCAAACTCAAAACAACTCATTAGAGAGTTAGTGCACAATCAAAATATACAAGTTCAGAGGTGACATAATCATTCTTAACACTTCTGGACATTGCAAAAAGCTACTGAAAGTCAACGGTATCGAAATATCCATCGAGCATATCAAAATAGGCAATGCGAAATAAAAGGCAGAATCTGTCAAAATCAGAACAGTTTGTAATGACGAATTTTATTGAGGCACCAGAATTGCTCAAATGAAAATACTAAAATTGGATGAAAGTTGCGTACATATCTGAGGATCACTCACGTAAATTGGCATAATTTTCTGAGTTACCTACAGAGAATTTTGCCCAGATTCGTGACAGCAAAGAAATCTGTTTCTGCGCAGTAATCCAAATCTAGTATGAACCTTACTATCAACGACTTTAATTGGCACAACAAAACACTAAAATAAGATAAGGAGAGGTTGCTACAGTAGTAAACAACTTCCAAGACACAAATATAAAACAAAGTACTGTAGTAAAAACATGGGTTGTCTCCCATAAGCGCTTTTCTTTAACGCCTTTCACCTAGGCGCAGAAAGTGTGTATCAAGTATTATCAAGAGACGAAGTATCAACATCATAATTTGTTCTAATAATAGAATCATAAGGTAACTTCATTCTCTTTCTAGGGAAGTGTTCCATACCTTTCTTGAGAGGAAATTGATATTTAATATTACCTTCCTTCATATCAATGATAGCACCAACAGTTCGAAGAAAAGGTCTTCCCAATATAATGGGACAAGATGCATTGCATTCAATATCCAAGACAACAAAATCAACGGGGACAAGGTTATTGTTAATGGTAATGCGAACATTATCAACTTTCCCCAAAGGTTTCTTTGTAGAATGATCAGCAAGATTAACATCCAAATAACAATTTTTCAGCGGTGGCAAGTCAAGCATATTATAGATTTTCTTAGGCATAACAGAAATACTTGCACCAAGATCACATAAAGCTTTACAATCAAAGTCATTGACCTTCATATTAATGATGGGCTCCCAACCTGTAACACCCCAAATTTCAATAAAAAGAAAGTTAGAGAATTCTAGAAAGCAAAATTTCAAACCAACAAAAACTTTTCTATTTGCATATAGTACCATGCATAGGACTTGTGCATTTGAGTGATATGCCATGATGATTGTTATTACTTGTATTTGATTGCTCTAAAACCCTAGTGTGATCATATGAAGATCACCAACCAAATAAATCAAAGAGGGAGAAAATCCATTAAACGGAAAACCCTAAAAACCCTCACATAGGCCCTATGACATTTTTATAAATTTTGACCCTAGACCTATTTGGTCTTCACCATTAGTTGAGTAATGTTATTAAACACTTACTACAACTTTTGGAATCAAAGTTTCACCTTTCAAATGGAATTCAAACACAAATCCAACTCACATATGATAATGGTCAATTTGGACAATTCTAGTCTGATCACCACTTTGAGCCCTTGCCATTCAAATTTCCCAAACCAACTCTTGCTAACTCTTTGCACCATTTCAAAGTCAACATCAAGGTGAACAAATTTGGTGAAGAGCACCATGCCAAATTCATCTTTGATCATGAGCAAGGCTCATCCAAAGTTCCAACTTTTTCACATATGCAACATTCTACACTTAGCCATTTTGGCCAATTCTTGAATTCTAATTTTTCCACCACCACCTCAAAACCTCTCTGGTCATTTACAACTTATATCAACACTCACATTTCAAAAACTTTCACCTTTTGAATTATTTCAAATTTGGATATTTTTGAATTTTACAAATTTGGGCACTATTTGCAACTATTGCAAATAGTGAATCTACCTCAACCTAATCTACCCTAACCTACCACATTATGTTCCCTGGTCCCCTTAAACCTTAAGTGGAGCATAGTGAGGCTAAGAGAGAGAGAGAGAGAGCAAGCTAGGGCATGGCCATGCCGGCCATGTCCCCGAGCTCGTCGACCTCCCCTCTCTCCCCTTGCTCCTCTGCCAGGACTACCTTGCCACCGTGCGCCAACGCATCTCCTAGCACGCCCTAGCACCGCCATGGTCGAAGGAACGACGACCACACGCCGGACGACGCGCGCCAGCACACGCCCTGGACGCCGCTCACGTCGCACGCATGCACGACGCGGACACGCTCAGTACACGCGCCGCGCCGCCAACCTGCACTCGCCCTGGGCCAGCTCTCAACGCCTTGAGCATGCACTCGACACCTGGACGCCGCCAGACAACCGCCAGACCGCGACCCGTGCCCACCGCCGCCGGAGAAGGAGACCCTGCTCCACCGCGGGCGCGCCAGACACGGAAGCAATGCGAGCGATTCCGACGCTCCCCGACCACGCTGTCGCTGCCAGTAGCACCGCCTGGACCCGTAGAGCATCGCCATAGCCTCGCCTAGCTCGACCAGCCGCCGGAGACGCCGCGCCCATGTCGACCACCTCACTGCCCCGCAACCCTCATGCGATTCTATAAATAGGGAGTTCCCTGGACCAAACCAACCACACCAGCTCACTCCCCACCTCTCACTGCTTCGCCACCACCACTCCACTCACTCAATCGTCATCGGAGCTGCTCCAATTTGGAGATCGGAGCCGCCAGTACCTGGTGGACGCCGCCGTCGATTGGAGCCACCCCAGGACGAGCCACTGCTACCAGTCGACTCGCCGTCGTCCACAACTTCACCGCGCACCTTGCCAACCCTAGCTGGAGCCACGGTGAGCTCTCCGACCCCCTACCTGAGCCGCCGGTGAACTCCCCTCTCGCCGGCGGGACGATGAACCACAGCCGTTTGATCACGATCTAATCCAACGCACCACACTCGCCCATACCGTTTCGGGTTAAATAAGTCACTGACATGCGGGACCCTTTGTCAGCGTGTCGCGCGTCACTGGACCGTGGCTGGGCTGGTTTGGGCCGCTCAGTTTGAATCTGGCCCAGTAGTTTTTCCCGCCGGCCCTTTTATTTCAAACTCGATTTAATTAATTCAAATGATTTTGAATACTACTGCCACTTTGAAATTCAATAGAATTAAATTGGCTAAACCAAATGTGATGAACTTTATATGGTTGGAAAGATAGAGAAATTATCTAGCCAATGCCACTGGTCCCATGGCCAGATTCTTTGTAGAATTAATGTGATAAAAATAACAAGACAGGGACTTTTCCCTATTCAAATAACTCTTAAAAATCAACCAAAATAGATATTAAGTTAATTCCAACTCTAATAGCTCACATTTGACTTACACTACTTGTTTATGAAATAAAATGGTGTGGTCACTTTGGATGATCATGCCATAGTTTAATGAATGGATATTATGGCTAGTTTAACTAGTTGATATTGTCCAAAACTATTAAAGTAAAATATTGTGAAGTCTTATACTTCACCTAAACTTGTCTCATATGAATTCATGGGATGTTTGAACCCCTGGTCTCAAACTCTCTTATGTGAATTACTTGAGATTTAAATCATATGTAGTGTTACTAAAATGGTATGAGGTGATCTACCTCATTTAAATCATTTTCCCAAATGATGTTGATGAACATTTGACTAAGGTCAATATGAGTTCATCTATGATTGTTTGAGAAATTAAATCTTAAGAAGATTTCAATGAGAGGAAATTATTTCTCAAGAACCCTATGGAAACTATCATTTACATATGAAATACAAAGAAGTGAATTCTATTCAAACAACACAACCCATGCACCTAAGTAGATTATTTTGTGTGCATAGAATAGTTTGTGTGTTTATATGTGATGTATGGAATAGCCATTGAATTTGTGAGTAATTATACTCGTATTCAAATTTAGACGGTAGCACCGGAGAGTACGCCGAAGAAGAAGGTTGCTACCAAGAGGAGGAGGAAGAACAGTTTGAGAACTACCAAGGCAAGCTATTATTCTTGCAAAGTGCAAAGCCCCTTGGGGCAAGGCACCATGATTCTTATCTTTTCTTACATGAACCTATCCCAAGTTTTTATTTTACAAGTTCTACTTGTTTTCTAAAGGAGTTACTTTTATAGTTAACTTTGGTCAAAGTACAAGTTGGTTACTAGAGTAGTGAGTTAGTCTTCTCCAAGCAAAGCAAGATAGCACCCCTCATGATTTAGAGCTAGTGCTAATGAAATAAAACTTGACTACTCTAGATGGGAACAATGTGAATTTGAAATGAATTTGAAACCTTGGAATGATGATGCATTCCATTGAATGATTTTTGAAGGTGAATGTGAACAAGAGAAGATGGTGATTTTTGATAAACAATGATGTTGGTTTGAATGCGATACCTTTCCAATTATTAAGTACCCCCACAATACCTGATTATGGGTAGGGCTTAACTGGAAGTTTATGCGTCTTAGTATGGGTTCCCTCTGAACACACGTCATAGGGGTTACGCTTGAGGCTGCCTCCGTTGTTGAGAAATGATGTGAAATTGAGGTGAATTGTACGGCCAAGCCCTGTGCAGTTCCCAGGTTGACGACTTGGTCTTCACCGGGAGGCCAAGCTCATGGGGAGAGGTGCTCATACTAGGATTTGTAAGTGAAAGGTTATGGTTGATGATCCGCTGCATCGTGTTACGATGATTTGGGGTAATCCCGACGGATGAAATCAAATGTTGTGGCACAAGTGTGCAACCTCTGCAGAGTGTAAACCTATTCGAATAGCCGCGTCCACGGTTACGGACGGTTGGAAAGGCCATACAGTTTCTGATGTCATATCTTTGAAAATGATGTTGAAAGGTGATGGTGAAATGACTTGTGGTGAATTGAATTGAAATCACCACTTGAATGGTGGGAATGACACTAATGTTCCCACTTGAGTTAGTTAGCACTTGAATAAGCTTTTCTCAAATATTGTGAACTAAAACTAGCTTTATGCAAATAAACTAGAGCTTAGCAAATCATACTAGAATGTCTAGCACTTACATTAGTATTAGTTTGCGAGTACTTAAAGTACTCACGGCTTTGTCCCTGGCTATTCAAATGGCCAGAGTATGAAGAGGAACAAGGAGATGACCAACAGGATGCCTACGACAACTAAGCGCCTTCCGACGTCAAGCGTTGGCCTGTGGACTAGAGAGTCCTTGTATCTTACGCTTCCGCTATGTTGAACTATGAACTTGTGTTTGTTCGTTGATCAATAGATCAACTATTCGTGTAATATGGATCATATGATTCCAAATTTGTAAGACTTATGGTTTGTAATGAATGATGACTGTGATACTTAACTATTATGCCTCGCAACAACAATATTCCTGGGATTGCGATGTATGACATAATAGGCATCCGGACTTAAAAATCCGGGTGTTGACAAGTTGGTATCAGAGCTATTGTTTGACCTTAGAAGACCTTAGTTAGAATGGGCGTTCTGAAAAACTTAACTTTGAAATCAAATGAAAGAAAATATTTGTGAAAATTTATTACACTCTTGTCTTTGAGACTTTGCCAAAATTTGATGAATCATGTTCGATCTTATTTGAATCAACTTAAAATTTTGCCACACTTTGCACTCTCTAACTTACTCATCCAATTCTCTTTCAGATGGAGCCGAATGAACCCATCAACACCAAGTTTTATCAGCTTGGGAACGGAGGGAGCTTGATCTTCGAGCACGACCTCAACGCCGTCTCTGACTTCCTTGGGCGCCCACACCCCGAGTTCCACGGGGTTCAGCTGGACGACACGCCCGGAGGAGAGTTGCAGTGGGTGATCACTGCTGACTTGAGGGGCAAGATGGAGCCTCCCACCTCGGAGAGGATCCTCTTCTCCTTCCGCGAGAGCAACTGGCTCGACGGACTCGCACGTGGCCTTCAGGAGGCACTTGCGCGCCTCTGTGGACAGAACGTGGTGCGCATCCTCGCCTCTCGCTACGCCCACCTTGTGAGGCGTGATGCTGCGGGAGTGCCCATGGAGTTGCAGCCGCACCCGGAGTTGAGGTACCATGCTGAGCACCTGGACTTCATGCTCTACCAGACTCAGAGGGACCTCGACGCCACTCGCGCTTACGCAAACCAGACCCATGCTCACATCACCGAGCAGGGTGAGGAGATCAAGCTACTCAACAACGATCGCAAGAGCCTTCGCCAGTAGCGTGCCAAGAAGGACGCTACGATTCATCGCCTTCGCGCCCGGATCGCGTCACTTGAGGCCACTGTCAAGGCCCAGGAGGATCAGATTCGTCAGCTGGAGGATGACGATGGAGGCATCGACATTCAGGGAGGAGACGCCTTCCTGAGCGACGACAACGACTTCGAGGAGGATGAGAACACCGAGGAGGAGGACTATGAGTTCCTGGAGGCAGGACCCGACGACTACGTCCCGATCGATGTCGATGATGAGGAGTAGTTGCACTAGTTCCACTTATAGTAGGTGTGAGTTGTATCCCGTCCTTTGTATCGTAGCATGAGAATGGTTCTTAAAACCATTGGAGTATGTGTGTAGTTTGTACTATGTGTTGCATGAATGAATGAATGTTATGTTTGTCATGAAAAGATTACAAGTTTTCAAATGTTTTTCAAACTTAACCAAAATGAACCCTAGAATGTTCCCTCTCATCTCATGATCTTCTATATCTTCAGATGGCCCCTCCAAATCGCACCAACGACGCGATGCTGCAACTACTGCAAACCATGCTTGCAGACCGGGAAACCGAAAGAGCCGAACGCCAAGCCAACCTCATCGCCTTGCAGAACATCGCCAACCAAGGCCATGGAAATCCTGACCACCCCGGATCCAAGCTCAAGAACTTCCAAAACACCAACCCTCCGGTGTTTAGCAAGACCGAGGAGCCCCTTGATGCTGACGATTGGCTCCAGACTATGGAGAACAATCTGGAGGTAGCCGGAGTGGAAGCCAACGAAAAAGTTTTGTTCGCCACTCACTATCTCGCTGGACCAGCCCGCGCTTGGTGGACAAGCACCCGTGCCATGAACGGAGGTCAATTCATGACTTGGGAGGATTTCAAACTCAAGTTCAGCAAGTACCATGTACCCCCGGGTCTTATCAAGAAGATGAGGGATGAGTTCCGTGAACTAAAACAAGGTCGCATGACGGTGGTTGAATACCGCGACAAGTTTCTCACACTGTCAGGTATGCCCCTGATGAGACCGACACCGTTGAGAAGAGGAAGGAGAGATTCCTGAACGGACTGCATGATGAGATGCAGACTGTCCTCGTCAACATCCCCTTCGCCGACCTCGAATCCCTTGTTGACTCAGCCATCCAGATGGAGGGCAAGTTAAACCAAGCCAATGAGAACCGCAAGCGCCGCATGGCAAATCAGAGTGGATCAAGCCACCCCAAAAAGTTTCGCCCTAGCTCAAGCGGAGGTTTCACTCCGAGAAACAACAAGCCACAGATGCAGAACTCTCGCCCCGGTTATCAGAACCGGAGTGGAGGAAACTCCAAGCCAGGAGGCTACAACAACAACTACAACAACAACAACTACTACAACCGCGCTCCACCCCGAGCCCCTAACAACAACAACAACAACAACACCAACACCGCTCCCAGAACCGGAAGCAATGTCGTTCCCGTTGCGAACAAGCAGGACAAGACCACCATCACTTGTTATGAGTGTGGTGTAGTGGGGCACTACTCCAACGAGTGTCCCAAGCGTCTTGCCAAGCTCGCCGGCAACACCGCTGCACCTGCTCAGCAGCAACGCCGTGTCTCCACCGGCAAGAAGTTCGCCCCCAACAACCCCAACAACCGCAACGGCCGCCTCTACCACATGAACGCTGAAGAAGCCCAGGAAGCACCAGATGTTGTACTGGGTATGTTTTCTGTCAACCACATCCCTGCCAGAGTATTGTTTGATTCCGGAGCATCTCATTCTTTTGTCACCGAAGACTTTGCATCAACAAGTAAAATTCAACCCCTCAGTTTGAAGCATGTTATGATAGTTCAAATCCCTGGATCAACCACCAAAGCCAGAAAATTTTGCAAAAATGTACCAATCAAAATCCATGATGTAGATTTCTTTGCAAATCTAATCATACTTGGAACCAAAGGTTTGGAAGTTGTCCTAGGAATGGACTGGATGTCCAAGCACAATGGATTGATAGACTGTGCCAAGAAAGCCATAACCATGACTAGCAGCACCGGTATCGTAGTTGAGCACGTCTCTGAAAAACTACCCAGAAAATTCACCTGCAACCAAAGTGTATCCAAGCCAACTATGGATCAAATCAGGGTCGTTTGTCGCTACCCTGATGTGTTTCCGGATGATCTACCCGGTATGCCCCCAGATCGGGATATCGAGTTTATCATCGAGTTAATCCCCGGAACTGGACCCATAGCCCAGAGAGCCTACAGCATGAACGCAACAGAGCTTGTGGAGCTGAAGAAGCAAATAGATGATATGTTGGCCAAAGGTCTGATTAGACCAAGTGCATCCCCCTGGAGATCACCCGTCTTGTTTGTGGACAAGAAGGATGGTGCAAATCGTTTATGCACGGACTATCGTAAGCTTAACGATGTTACCATCAAAAACAAATACCCCCTACCCAAGATAGAAGACTTGTTCGATCAACTCACCGGATCCCGAGTTTTCTCCAAGATAGATCATAGAACCGGATATCATCAGCTGAAGATCCGAGCCACCGACATTCCAAAAACTGCCTTTACCACCAGATATGGGTTGTACGAGTACAACGTCATGTCGTTTGGACTGACCAATGCCCCCGCTTATTTCATGAATCTCATGAATAAGATCTTCATGAACTTTTTGGACAAGTTTGTCGTTATATTCATCGACGACATCCTCGTCTACTCCAAGTCCGAAGAGGAACATGAACAACATTTGGAGATTGTCCTAGAAACCCTTAGACAGCACAAGTTATATGCCAAGTTTAGCAAGTGTGAGTTTTGGCTGGAAGAAGTTGGATTCCTGGGACACATCTTGTCTGCAGGAGGAATTGCCGTAGATCCCGCCAAGATCAAAACTGTTATGGAATGGCAAGCCCCAACCACACAAACCGAGGTCCGCACTTTTCTTGGACTAGCCGGATACTACCGCAGATTTGTAGAAGGTTTTTCGAGCATCGCTCGACCAATGACCCAACTGCTGAAAAAGGACAGAAAGTTTGAGTGGACCGACAAATGCGAAGAGAGCTTTCAACAGCTCAAGAGTAGACTGACAACAGCCCCCATCCTGATCATGCCAGATATCGCAAAGCCCTTTGACGTATATTGCGACGCCTCCAAGACTGGACTTGGATGCGTGCTTATGCAAGAAGGCAAGGTTGTATCCTACCTTTCAAGACAACTCAAGCAACATGAACAGAACTACCCAACCCATGACCTCGAGCTTGCAGCCGTGGTCTTAGCCTTGAAAGTTTGGCGTCATTACCTCATGGGTAATCGATGTGAGATCTACTTCGACCACAAAAGCCTCAAATATATATTCACCCAGAAAGAGCTAAACATGCGACAACGCCGATGGATCGAATTGATCAAGGATTACGACATGGAGATTCACTACCACCCCGGCAAGGCCAATGTGGTAGCGGATGCTTTGAGTAGACTGCCGTGTCAGTTAAACTCCATGCTCGCAACTGAACAGCCCAGCTTGCATCAAGAGTTTGAACAGTTCAGACTTGAACTTGTTAGTGAAGGATTCCTAGCCATCATCGAACTGCAACCCACCTTGGTTGGTCAAATCAAGGAAGCCCAGAAAGACAACGCTAGCATTGACGGAATCAAGAAACAGATAGCCGCAGGAAAAGCCCCCGGATTCACCGTAGACGAAGCCGGAGTTCTTTGGTACAAAGAACGTCTCTGCGTACCATCGGACTCTGACTTGAAACAAGTCATCCTGCAAGAAGCCCATGACACCCTTTATTCAATCCACCCCGGAGGTACCAAGATGTACCAGGACCTGAAAGAACAATTTTGGTGGCACGGAATGAAGAGAGAGATCGGTAGCTATATCGCTAAGTGTGACATCTGTCAGCGAGTCAAGGCAGAACATCAACAACCCGCTGGACTGTTACAACCCCTCCAGATTCCAGAATGGAAATGGGACTCCGTAGGAATGGACTTTATCACCGGACTGCCCAAATCCAGCAAAGGCAATGACTCAATATGGGTAGTTGTCGATAGATTGACCAAAGTCGCCCATTTCATCGCCGTCAAAACCACTTATCAAGGCCCAAAGTTAGCTGAACTTTACATCTCCAGAATAGTCGCTCTGCACGGAACCCCCAAATCGATAGTGTCAGATAGAGGATCACAGTTCACCTCAAGGTTCTGGCAGAAAGTGCATGAAGGACTAGGCACTCGCCTAAATTTCAGCACCGCCTATCACCCTCAGACCGACGGACAGACTGAGAGAGTAAACCAGATACTGGAAGACATGCTTAGAGCATGCGTACTGGAATACGGATCCAAGTGGGAAGACTGCCTACCTTACGCAGAATTCTCTTACAACAATAGCTATCAAGCCAGCCTACAGATGGCCCCCTTCGAAGCCTTGTACGGAAGGAAATGCCGCACACCCCTAAATTGGTCGGAAGTCGGAGAGAGCCAAGTTTTTGGCCCAGATGTTCTTCGTGAAGCCGAAGAGAAAGTCCACAAGATCCGAGAGTACCTCAAGACGGCGCAATCGAGACAGAAGAGCTACGCCGACAAGAGACGTCGGGAGATGACCTTCGAGATCGGAGACTTCGTCTATCTCAAGGTATCCCCCTTGAAAGGAATGCAAAGGTTCCAACTGAAAGGAAAGCTTGCACCCCGCTATGTCGGACCTTTCAAAGTCCTCAGCCGCCGAGGTGAAGTATCTTATCAACTGGAGTTGCCTGAAGAAATGTCGGCGGTGCACGACGTGTTTCACATCTCACTTCTCCGGAAATGCCTTGAAGTCCTGGAGAAGACCGAAGTGTTCAAGAACATCGATCACCGATCGGTGGATATCAACAAGGATCTGACTTATCGCGAAGTGCCGATTCGCATCCTGGAAGAAGCCTACCGAACCACCCGCACCCGAAGCCTCAAGTTTCTGAAGATCCAGTGGAGCAATCATACCGAGGATGAAGCCACATGGGAACGCGAAGACTTCATGAAGAAGGAGTACCCAGATCTCTTTAGTATCTAACTTTCTTTTCGATCTCGGGACGAGATCTTTTGTAAGGGGGAAGGGTTTGTAACACCCCAAATTTCAATAAAAAGAAAGTTAGAGAATTCCAGAAAGCAAAATTTCAAACCAACAAAAACTTTTCTATTTGCATATAGTACCATGCATAGGACTTGTGCATTTGAGTGATATGCCATGATGATTGTTATTACTTGTATTTGATTGCTCTAAAACCCTAGTGTGATCATATGAAGATCACCAACCAAATAAATCAAGGGATTTCTATTTTCGTGCCCCTAGTTCGTTAGTTGTACTCAGTTTTCCCCAGTCCCTTAGTTTTTCCTCAGTTTTCCCCTCCTCTAGTTTGAAACACGCACAAGTACTGGAACGGCCGGTAGCCGTTAGGTCAGAGGCCTTGACCGTTAGTCTGACCGGGTGGGGCCGCACAGGGGCAGCTCCTCCCTGACCGTCTCGTGCTGACGGGTAGGGTCAGGAGACACGTCGGAGCAGCCATCCATCTATCGCTGACGTGTGGGCCGTTTTATTTCATGATTTTATACGCGGTGCTGCCAATGACAAATGGGGCCGCTCTATAGGGCTGCCGCAGCCAATGACCAGTGGGGTCGTCTATTTTTCAGGAAAAGACATATATTGCCGCTCTGTGGGGCTGCCGCAGCCAATGACCAGTGGGGTCGTCTATTTATTTAGAGAAACTCATATATTGCCGCTCTATGGGGCCTCCGCAGCCAATGACCAGTGGGGTCGTCTATTTTTCAGGAAAAGACATATATTGCCGCTCTATGGGGCTGCCGCAGCCAATGACCAGTGGGGTCGTCTATTTATTTAGAGAAAATCATATATTTCCGCTCTGTGGGGCCTCCGCAGCCAATGACCAGTGGGGTCGTCTATTTTTCAGGAAAAGACACATATTGTCGCTCTGTGTGGCTGCCGCAGCCAATGACCAGTGGGATCGTCTACTTATTTAGAGAGAAAAAATCATATATTGCCGCTCTGTGGGGCCTGCGCAGCCAATGACCAGTGGGTCGTCTATTTTTCAGGAAAACTCACATATTGCCGCTCTGATATATGTCTTTAGAGAATATCATAGAGAGAAGCAACAAGTTCGCTAATTAATTATTCTTAAGCTAGACCGGAGAACCGCTGGCAGCTCGTTCCCCACCGTCGGACGGAGCAGCCATCGCCGGCGCCTCGTCGCGCCGCCGGCTCTGTCCCCCGGCGGCGTCGGACGAACTGCGGCGCTGCACGTCAACCACGGCTCCAGCACTTGTTTCATCCGCACGCATTGTACCCACCGCAGGAAAGTCCACCGCAAGCAGATCCGCCGCCCACGACGACCGGGATTTGTTCCGCGCACCAATTGGTATAGCTTGGTAAGACCTCCGCTTCTGCCTCCCCCGCCCCCTAATCGATCCGGTTCCCGTAATTTATTGGAGTTTGCAGGTACGAAATAGTCCTCAATGTCTGGTCGTAGCGGGTACACCGGCGAGGGTGGGGATTCGATCATGTCGTGGCCACGTTCTACTTCTCCTACCTCATCGGAAGTGCAGGTATCTAGCTTCAGCTCTCTGTACTACCGTTGAATTTGAAGTTCCGCCATGGCCTGTTGGGGTGATTTCAGTTGTTCTTTTTTCCATTATTGTTACAGTTAGCTGTGCAAGCCGATGATCCATGGTACATTGCATACCAAGATGAATCAACCCAGTGGTGTAGCCAGAGGATGGATTTGGAGGAGAAGGTGGCCAATTTAGGTGATGAATTGGCCCGTAAAAACCTGATGATATTCGAGCTGAAGCGTATTGTGGAGGAAGAAAAGAAGAATTCAGAGCTTATTCGCAAGGAGAAGTTGAGAGTTGAGACAGATCTTGCCGTATTTGATCAAGTGGTAGAAAATCTAGAACATGAACTTAAAGTGATGGGAGAGGAGAAAAGTAGATTCATCTGTGCAGTTTTATTAGGTGTCATCCCTGTCCTAGCGCTTATGTGGTTACGGTAGACGATTTAGTATAGAATTGTTATTCAGTAGATGGCTCTAACCACTGTATTTTGTTGTGGCTCTAAGCACTGTATTTTGGTGTACAATTTCCTACTTGTGCTAAGTAATGCGCACGATAATTTTAGAATGCATGAACATTTTATAAAAGTGAAGGGATCCCAAAAGTGAAAGCATGTACCAGCCTCTGGATCAAATACATATCAATATCTTCCCAATCAAGTTGGGATAGAATTCAAATCATACATACGGATGTACATGGACACATCAAGAACGTGGAGAAGCTTTTTTTGAGACGGAGGTAGTAGTTCGAACAATTTTATCCCATTTGGAAATTGAAAAATACAAATTTATCATAATTTATCCCAATTTGCGGCGTCGAGCACGGTCATCTGCGCCATCAAACGTTGAAGCGATGTTATCGGCGATGGCTTCAATGTTCGTGGCATCGATGACCAGTGTCGGAACCGCCGCTGTCTTGGTGTACTTCATCAGCGACGGATCTGCGGAGGGCTGGATCGGCGGCTTTGCAGCGCGGTTGTAGACGATGGCTTCAATCGTCTTGGCATCGATTCGCACTCTCGGCACCGGAAGTGAGACATCAACAGGCTCCGACATTGAAGGCTGGGTCTGCGCCATCGAAGCGATGTTGTAGGCGATGGCTTCAATGTTCGTGGCATCGATGACCACTGTCGGCACGGCCGCCGTCTTGGTGTTCTTCATCATTCAACAGATCTGAGAATAGAATCCTCACCGGTTAGAGACAGAGAGAGACAGAGAGAGACATTTCAACTATTTCTGACGGTTAGATCCTCACCGGCACTCTTAGATCCACGGCGCACGCATGGTTAGATCCGCACCGCCGCACGCCGCCGCACGCACGGTTAGATCCGCACCGCCGCACGCCGCCGCACGCACGGTTAGATCCGCGCCGCCGCACGCCGCCGCACGCACGGTTAGATCCGCGCCGCACGCCGCCGCACGCACGGTTAGATCCGCGCCGCCGCACGCCGCCGCACGCACGGTTAGATCCGCGCCGCCGCGACCGCCGTAGTAAGAGAGGAAATACGAGAGAGGAGGATGCGACTGGAATATGCGACTGCCAGGGTTGGTAGGTATGTGCTCTGCTCTTGTCTCCGTATGCGTCCATCGTGGTAGAGAGAGAGATACAGGCCGTCCGATCATAAATGATCGAACGGTGCAAGCGTTCGTTGAGCTTTCAACTAACCAAGATCCGTGTGACATACATCTCGACCAATCAGAGATCAGCCAGTGAGTACAAGTTAGGAAAACTGAGTAGAACTAAGAGGGGGAAAAGTGAGGAAATGTTTATCGGAAGGGCAAAACTGAGTATGACTAAGTAAATCAAGTGGGCCCGGAGGGGGAAAACTGAGTAACACTAAGTAAAACAGGGGCACCCAAATAATAAACGGACTAATGGAAATTGAAGCTTTTGGCATAAAAATTGTAAAATTGTGTTTTTTGAACAATATATTACATTTTGGCCGACTAGATATTGTTTGCTACTCAAAGATACACAAGTGTGACGAATTTGGACTCATTTGGACAAAGTTTGTAAGCATAGTGGGTATTTGGGAGGTGCATTGAGCAGAAAGCCCTGCATCTTCATATCTAGTAGCTCATGGACTAGGAAGTGGTTTTGAAGCTTTTGGCATAAAAACTTCATATCTCTATATTTCCTTTTCCATTATTATTTCTCTCGGTTGTAGGTAACATAACAAGGCTCCATGGGAAGGTTCCACCATGTTTTGAATTATTTTGAATTGAACCCTAAAACCCTAAAACCCTAAAATGATAAATGTGGCTTAAATGTGGCATACAAATTGTTCATACAAATTCAAATTGTTCAACACAAAGGGATCCCCAATACAAAGGGAACCACAATAGAAATTGTTCATACAAATTCAAATTGTTCAACACAAAGGCATCCCCAATACAAATTGTTCAACACAAAGGGATCCCCAATACAAAGGGAACCACAATACAAATTGTTCATACAAATTCAAATTAGTTGTTCAGAATAAAATCTTTCTCTTGCTCCTGTTGTGACTCGCCAGGGCCACCACCTTACTCCGGGTAACCCTACCAGGGATATTACCGGTGTCTACCTTCCTTTTGCCCTCTTTCTTGTTCTTCTTCTTCTGCAAAGCTTGTGCTTTTTCTTCTGCCATGTACTCTTCGAAGTTAGCTTCTATCATGGCCTTACTACTTTCGAGGCATTCTCGACTATACTGTTCCCTCTCTTCTAGACTCATCAGTTGAAGCCATTCTACATCCATCTGTTCCCTCTGCTCTCGATCCATCGGTTCAATCTCCTCATGTTCAATTGCTGCTTCAATCTCCTCTGCATTTGCTGCTTCAATCTCCTCATGTTGAACTGCTGCTTCAATCTCCTCTGCATTTGCTGCTTCAATCTCCTCATGTTGAACTGCTGCTTCAATCTCCTCTGCATTTGCTGCTTCAATCTCCTCATGTTGAACTGCTGCTTCAATCTCCTCTGCATTTGCTGCTTCAATCACCTCATGTTGAACTGCTGCTTCAATCTCAAGTTGAATTGCTGCTTCATTCTCCTCTGCATTTTCTGCTCCCGCCTGATCTTCCATTCCAAAAGCTGGGTCAACTCCATTTTTACAAAGCCTAGCAATGTGTCCAGGGATTCCACAACGTTTGCACTTACGTTTTCGAATCGGTGCACCACCCTCTGCACTAGCTCTGATCCTATTCTTCCTCGGCCTACCTGCCGGTCTAGTCAATACTGGAGAGTACAGTTTGAAGCCTGGATCGACTTTCATCCATTGGTCTTTTCCCAACAAGGTAGGAACATTCATAGCATATGCAGCCCTAAATTTGGCAACAGAGAAATACTCTGACACATACTGATCAACTTCACCATCTTCACCCCCTATAACACTCATGAAAAACAATGCGTGTATGCAGGGTATCCCACGGATCTGCCATCCCCTACAATGGCATGTCCTATCAACCAAACTCACTGGATACCTCCACTGCCTGTTTTCTTTGTCAGTGTAGGTTACCTCAGCCTCCATTCCTTTTCTGATGCATTGCATCCTCAATTGTTTTGCCCTGGCATGCAAAGACTTAATCAAAGATGGGAGCATGAGATGGCCAACATAATTTGTGGATGCAATTCTTTGACGCAGATTGATCTTTATCATGATCATCTGCCTAATCTTATCAAATATTTGCCACAGCATAAGCCCTTTCAATGACTTGACCTTTGAATTGAAACTCTCCGCAAGGTTACTTGTTACATAGTCTACCTTGCAAATTTCATTGAATTGGCTTCTTGACCACACCCTACCATGATGTTCATCCAAGTACTCCTTCACCCTAGGTTTTTGTTTATACAACACATCCAAATGAAACAGATGCTTCCTAGAGCTGCATGTGTATGAAGCTGGCCATAGGTTGTCAGTAAAAACTTTACCCTTGAATTTCTTTGTAAAATTCTGTACCAAGTGTCGCATACATTCCCTATGCTCCACTCCAGGGAATACTGCTTCTACCGCAGTCTCCAAACCTTTGCAAGCGTCTGTGTGGATAACAAGTCCTGGTGGATGACCTATAAGGTCGCGCAAATTCTGCAGAAACCAAGTCCAACTTTCCTGTGACTCAACCTCCAAAACCCCATAAGCAACAGGGAACATCCAATTATGTCCATCAACTGCAGTAGCAGCAACTAGCTGTCCTTTAAACCTGCCATGAAGAGCTGATGCATCCACGGCCAAATAAGGCCTGCAACCGTCCAAAAAGCCTTTCCAGCACGCTTTGAAACAAACAAAAGCCCTTCTAAAACATTCCTTGTGCATTACCTTCCCGCTTTTCAATTTGTAGGGAACTGTATGCTTGTCTATCGCTACAACACTGCCTGGACTAGCCATCTCCACTTCAGCTTTGAAAGTGTAAAGCAACTGAAAGCTTTCATTCCATGGACCATTGATCTTGTCAAGAGCCATTTCCTTTGCATAGAACATCCTCATGTAAGGTACTTCCATTTTATACTTCTCAACCACCTTTTTTACGAGTGCTGTTGGACCAAGTGAAGGATCTTCTCTCAGCCAATCTAGGATTATATCTGCCAACCACCTAGTCTTCGCTAGCTTTGTTTTCAGCTCTGGCTCTCCCCCTAGAGGTGGACACCTATGGATCTCCTTATTCTTCTTTATCTAAAACATAATGATAAGGGATGTCAGTAATAGATAACAAATTTTACACCGTGATCTAAATACACAACTGGTTGGCGTAGTACCTGAACCAAGCTGCTTCTGCGCATTGTGGATGCATGCAGCCTAAACCTACACCTTGGGTATGGGCATTTAATTGTGAACCTACCTGGCTCACTTTTAATAACCTCAAAATTATTCTTAGTGAGAATGTGATATGTAGTAATTGCATTACGGCAGTCCATCATCGTTTGAAACACGGTGCCTTCTACAAGCTGGGGATTCTCCCTGTTCCACTCAATTGTTGGCAAGTCTTCACCTTCGTAATCGGCTAAAACGAGGCTGTCATCATTCTCATTCTTCTCTTCATCATCAGTGTCATCAAATCTGGCACCAAAAGCCATATCTTCCATGTATTGATCCTCCATTGTCTCGCTATCGCATCGATCTACCAATTCAGGAAACATCAACTCATCCTCATCATCTTGAGGAGGCTGATCCTCAATGTCTGCATCGTCCTCCACATCGACCGTACGAACGATCTGGCTACCACTAGCACTGGGGACAGATGGTGCTGCTGTGGACCTACAAGGAGCGCCACGGCGCACACTATTAGCAGAGGCAGCAGCAGTAGAGAGACATGATGCCCGACCACCTGATGATGCCCCAGCACCAGAGAGAGATGATGCCTGGCCCCTGTCCACATGGATACGAATTTTACCGAACCGGCAAGAAGCATTCACAGCAAAAAGAAATCCCAGATCGTCTTCGGAAATTAGTGGAACAAATCTTCCCTCCGAGCTGTTGAAATATTCGAAATGAACTGCATCGAGAGAGCTCCAGGTGTAGTTATCGTAGATGTTAGCTTTGAAATCCGTTAACGAGATGGTGGTTGCAACCACCGCAGGGAAGTTAAACCCAGTCTTACAGCGTTTAGAATCACGCGTAAAGCTAGAATCCAGCCTAACCACCAGCCGAAAAGCCAGCGCTGGATCCATCCTATTCGAAAAGCAACGCAGTTAGTTGAGCAACAATGATTGGCGCTCAAAAACTGCCTACTGTTAATTCACATAGGCAGATGATGCTTACCCAGATGGAATCCATGTGTTAGATCCCTCCGATTCCCAATCTTCTCCACGGCTGGCGGCAATAGTCGGCACACATGACGGAATTACAAAGAGGATAGGGGTAGATCCAGATCTGGTGGAGGCGGAGCCCAGGGGTGGTGGTGGGGGCGGGGCCGGCTCGGCGGCGGACGACGCCATAAGGTAGGTGGGCAGGATGGCGTGGCGGCGGAGGGGCGGTGTGTGAGCTCCTCCAGTCTCAGGCGGAGGGGAAAGCTTTGGGTCAGCTCTTCCAGTCAATAGTCAACACATTTCGAAAGCAACGGTCAAGTCAAAACCACCGCGGCTCCCTAGCCATCACCGGTAACGGAAGGCCTCTGAACAGACGGCAACCCTCCCGTTCGAGCCTCTGCGAGGGGTTTCAAACTAGAGGGAGGGGAAAACTGAGGAAAAGTTAAGAGGCTGGGGAAAACTGAGTACAACTAACGAACTAGGGGCACGAAAATAGAAATCCCATAAATCAAAGAGGGAGAAAATCCATTAAATGGAAAACCCTAAAAACCCTCACATAGGCCCTATGGCATTTTTATAAATTTTGACCCTAGACCTATTTGGTCTTCACCATTAGTTGAGTAATGTTATTAAACACTTACTACAACTTTTGGAATCAAAGTTTCACCTTTCAAATGGAATTCAAACACAAATCCAACTCACATATGATAATGGTCAATTTGGACAATTCTAGTCTGATCACCACTTTGAGCCCTTGCCATTCAAATTTCCCAAACCAACTCTTGCTAACTCTTTGCACCATTTCAAAGTCAACATCAAGGTGAACAAATTTGGTGAAGAGCACCATGCCAAATTCATCTTTGATCATGAGCAAGGCTCATCCAAAGTTCCAACTTTTTCACATATGCAACATTCTACACTTAGCCATTTTGGCCAATTCTTGAATTCTAATTTTTCCACCACCACCTCAAAACCTCTCTGGTCATTTACAACTTATATCAACACTCACATTTCAAAAACTTTCACCTTTTGAATTATTTCAAATTTGGATATTTTTGAATTTTACAAATTTGGGCACTATTTGCAACTATTGCAAATAGTGAATCTACCTCAACCTAATCTACCCTAACCTACCACATTATGTTCCCTGGTCCCCTTAAACCTTAAGTGGAGCATAGTGAGGCTAAGAGAGAGAGAGAGAGAGAGAGCAAGCTAGGGCATGGCCATGCCGGCCATGTCCCCGAGCTCGTCGACCTCCCCTCTCTCCCCTTGCTCCTCTGCCAGGACCACCTCGCCACCGTGCGCCAACGCGTCTACTAGCATACCCTAGCACCGCCATGGTCGAAGGAACGGCGACCACACGCCGGACGACGCGCACCAGCACATGCCCTGGACGCCGCTCACGTCGCACGCATGCACGACGCGGACACGCTCAGTACACGCGCCGCGCCGCCAACCTGCACTCGCCCTGGGCCAGCTCTCAACGCCTTGAGCACGCACTCGACACCTGGACGCCGCCAGACAACCGCCAGACCGCGACCCGTGCCCAACGCCGCCGGAGAAGGAGACCCTGCTCCGCCGCGGGCGCGCCAGACACGGAAGCAATGCGAGCGATTCCGACGCTCCCCGACCATGCTGTCACTGCCAGTAGCACCGCCTGGACCCGTAGAGCATCGCCATAGCCTTGCCTAGCTCGACCAGCCGCCGGAGACGCCGGGCCCATGTCGACCACCTCACTGCCCCGCAACCCTCATGCAATTCTATAAATAGGGAGTTCCCTGGACCAAACCAACCACACCAGCTCACTCCCCACCTCTCACTGCTTCGCCACCACCACTCCACTCACTCGATCATCGCCGGAGCTGCTCCAATTTGGAGATCGGAGCCGCCAGTACCTGGTGGACGCCGCCATCGATTGGAGCCACCCCAGGACGAGCCACTGCTACCAGTCGACTCGCCGTCGTCCACAACTTCACCGCGCACCTTGCCAACCCTAGCTAGAGCCACGGTGAGCTCTCCGACCCCCTACCTGAGCCGCCGGTGAACTCCCCTCTCGCCGGCGGGATGATGAACCACAGCCGTTTGATCACGATCTAATCCAACGCACCACACTCGCCCATACCGTTTCGGGTTAAATAAGTCACTGACATGCGGGACCCTTTGTCAGCGCGCCGCGCGTCACTGGACCGTGGCTGGGCTGGTTTGGGCCGCTCAGTTTGAATCTGGCCCAGTAGTTTTTCCCGCCGGCCCTTTTATTTCAAACTCGATTTAATTAATTCAAATGATTTTGAATACTGCTGCCACTTTGAAATTCAATAGAATTAAATTGGCTAAACCAAATGTGATGAAATTTATATGGTTGGAAAGCTAGAGAAATTATCTAGCCAATGCCACTGGTCCCATGGCCAGATTCTTTGTAGAATTAATGTGATAAAAATAACAAGACAGGGACTTTTCCCTATTCAAATAATTCTTAAAAATCAACCAAAATAGATATTAAGTTAATTCCAACTCTAATAGCTCACATTTGACTTACACTACTTGTTTATGAAATAAAATGGTGTGGTCACTTTGGATGATCATGCCATAGTTTAATGAATGGATATTATGGCTAGTTTAACTAGTTGATATTGTCCAAAACTATTAAAGTAAAATATTGTGAAGTCTTATACTTCACCTAAACTTGTCTCATATGAATTCATGGGATGTTTGAACCCCTGGTCTCAAACTCTCTTATGTGAATTACTTGAGATTTAAATCATATGTAGTGTTACTAAAATGGTATGAGGTGATCTACCTCATTTAAATCATTTTCCCAAATGATGTTGATGAACATTTGACTAAGGTAAATATGAGTTCATCTATGATTGTTTGAGAAATTAAATCTTAAGAAGATTTCAATGAGAGGAAATTATTTCTCAAGAATCCTATGGAAACTATCATTTACATATGAAATACAAAGAAGTGAATTCTATTCAAACAACACAACCCATGCACCTAAGTAGATTATTTTGTGTGCATAGAATAGTTTGTGTGTTTATATGTGATGTATGGAATAGCCATTGAATTTGTGAGTAATTATATTCGTATTCAAATTTAGACGGTAGCACCGGAGAGTACGCCGAAGAAGAAGGTTGCTACCAAGAGGAGGAGGAAGAACAGTTTGAGAACTACCAAGGCAAGCTATTATTCTTGCAAAGTGCAAAGCCCCTTGGGGCAAGGCACCATGATTCTTATCTTTTCTTACATGAACCTATCCCAATTTTTTATTTTACAAGTTCTACTTGTTTTCTAAAGGAGTTACTTTTATAGTTAACTTTGGTCAAAGTACAAGTTGGTTACTAGAGTAGTGAGTTAGTCTTCTCCAAGCAAAGCAAGATAGCACCCCTCATGATTTAGAGCTAGTGCTAATGAAATAAAACTTGACTACTCTAGATGGGAACAATGTGAATTTGAAATGAATTTGAAACCTTGGAATGATGATGCATTCCATTGAATGATTTTTGAAGGTGAATGTGAACAAGAGAAGATGGTGATTTTTGATAAACAATGATGTTGGTTTGAATGCGATACCTTTCCAATTATTAAGTACCCCCACAATACCTGATTATGGGTAGGGCTTAACTGGAAGTTTATGCGTCTTAGTATGGGTTCCCTCTGAACACACGTCATAGGGGTTACGCTTGAGGCTGCCTCCGTTGTTGAGAAATGATGTGAAATTGAGGTGAATTATACAGCCAAGCTCTGTGCAGTTCCCAGGTTGACAGCTGGTCTTCACTGGGAGGCCAAGCTCATGGGGAGAGGTGCTCATACTAGGATTTGTAAGTGAAAGGTTATGGTTGATGATCCGCGTACTGTGTTACGATGATTCGGGGTAATCAAGACGGATGAAATCAAATGTTGTGGCACAAGTGTGCAACCTCTGCAGAGTGTAAACCTATTCGAATAGCCGCGTCCACGGTTACGGACGGTTGGAAAGGCCATACAGTTTCTGATGTCATATCTTTGAAAATGATGTTGAAAGGTGATGGTGAAATGACTTGTGGTGAATTGAATTGAAATCACCACTTGAATGGTGGGAATGACACTAATGTTCCCACTTGAGTTAGTTAGCACTTGAATAAGCTTTTCTCAAATATTGTGAACTAAAACTAGCTTTATGCAAATAAACTAGAGCTTAGCAAATCATACTAGAATGTCTAGCACTTACATTAGTATTAGTTTGCGAGTACTTAAAGTACTCACGGCTTTGTCCCTGGCTATTCAAATGGCCAGAGTATGAAGAGGAACAAGGAGATGACCAACAGGACGCCTACGACAACTAAGCGCCTTCCGACGTCAAGCGTTGGCCTGTGGACTAGAGAGTCCTTGTATCTTACGCATCCGCTATGTTGAACTATGAACTTGTGTTTGTTCGTTGATCAATAGATCAACTATTCGTGTAATATGGATCATGTGATTCCAAATTTGTAAGACTTATGGTTTGTAATGAATGATGACTGTGATACTTAACTATTATGCCTCGCAACAACAATATTCCTGGGATTGCGATGTATGACATAATAGGCATCCGGACTTAAAAATCCGGGTGTTGACAAGTTGGTATCAGAGCCATTGTTTGACCTTAGAAGACCTTAGTTAGAATGGGCGTTTGTTATCACCAGATTTTGGCCAAATCAAGAAGTGGGCCGTAAGGGAGATGGGCTTGGACGATTACACGTGGAAGATCTCTGAAGCGGCCTTGCACGAAGAGTTTGGGCTAGATTGCCCGTGTATCTTTAATTATGGTAGATTGTATCTTAGATTAAAAGTTAGAGTTTGTATCGTGCACGGTGGGGATTATTCCCACGTTAGAAAGTCCCCTGGACTATAAATATGTATCTAGGGTTTATGGAATAAACAACAACCAACGTTCAACCAACAAATCAATCTCGGCGCATCGCCAACTCCTTCATCTCGAGGGTTTCTACCGGTAAGCATCATGTTGCCTAGATCGCATCTTGCGATCTAGGCAGTAGAAGCTTTATGTTGTTCATGCGTTGCTCGTACTGAAGCCTTTTTGATGGCGAGCAACGTAGTTATCTTAGATATGTTAGGGTTAGCATTGTTCTTCGTATTATATGCTATCGTAGTGCAACCCTTGCATATCTAGCCGCCCTCACACCTATCTTAGTTGTGGGGGCGGCACCCCGCTTGATCATTATTTAGTAGATCCGATCCGTTACGGTTGCTCCTTGTTCTTCAAGGATTAGTTTAATATCTGCAATAGTTAGGCCTTACAAAGGGTTGGAGGATCCAGCGGCACGTAGGGTGTCGTTTGCTAGTCCTAGACAGGATGTTCCGGGGATCAACCTCGTGTTGGTTTTTAGGCCCTATCTGGGATCGGCTTACGATCACCGTGCGTGGCCGCGAGGCCCAATCGTGAGTAGGATGATCCGATTATGCGGTGAAAACCCTAAATCGTCGTAGATCGCTTTAGCTTTATCTTGATCAAGCAGGACCACCATATATTCGTGCACCTCGTACGAATCATGGGTGGATCGGCTCCTTGAGCCGATTCACAGGATAACCTGAGAGCCGATCGAGGCTCGTATTTAATGTTTACGTGTATGCCATGCAGGAAACTAAGCGAGGCATCCCCATCACCTTCCTGACCAGGTATAGGTCAGGTGGCACGCCCTTGCATCAGCATCGGACGTGTGTACCAGAGGCTTTGCGGGCCGTCGCTCGGAGGGACCAGGGCCAGCCGCAGCCCTAGGTTGTTCCCGGCTCTACTGTGTTGCCCGTCGCTGCCCACCGGTGGGTTTTGACCGCAACACATTCTGGCACGCCCGGTGGGACAAGCTTCGACATCAACCACCTCGCCATCTACATCTGAGATGGCGGACGGCACTCCAGTCACGTACGAGGATCTGACCGACGAGCTCAAGAAGAAGTATGACAAGGTCAAAGCTATCCTCGAAGCCGATCTCATCGGCTCTTTCCACAGAACCCGTTCACATGGCATCAGGTGGAAGGGGTTCTCGCCTAATGGTGCACTCGATGGGATAGACCTCTCTGCCCCGTCGGAAGAACGCACCAGGTCCCTGCGGCAGGAGATCAACTACTTAGTGGCTCACTCGCTACACCGCCACTCTGAGAACCTGGTAAACACGTTGGAGCGTGTCGCTCTTCACGTGATCCAGGAGATCATGAGGCACCAGTACTCGCCGTCAGGACCAGCTCTCGGGATGCATCAAGGAGAGTTGCCACTCCAGTCCCGTCCACCGCTGCCATTTGCGCTGGCAGCACCAGAAGTGCCGACTTCACCGGCATTCGTCGTCTACAAGATTGGTGGTGACCCTAGTGACTGCCAGTTCTTGCATGAGGCGCCTAAGGAGATCCCTCACGGGTACACGTGCACGTATGTGCCAGATTGCGGTAACTGGGCGCTCACAAACCAGGCCACAACATCAGGGACTTCTGGGAAAACAGGAGGGACGTCAGCGACAGATCTTGAGAAGCAGACGTGGCTAACTAAGTACGCCACCCCGACGAACCTCCAGAGCTCAGCTCCTGCAGTTGGCTCAGAGCTGGAAAAGCAAACATGGCTGGCTAAGTACGCCACCCCGGCGAATCTTCAGAGTTCAACTCCTGCAGCCAAAGACGGATCAGATCAGCACCATACTGAGAGACCAGTTCGGCATGGTGCCGAAAAGGAGGGCAATCGGCTATTCCAAGCCGTACCCTGACGACTACGAGTTGATCCCGCTACCACCTAAATATCGGCTCCCTGATTTCTCCAAATTCAGTGGATCAGATGGTTCCAGCTCCATCGAGCATGTGGGCCGATATTTGGCACAGCTAGGAACGGCCTCAGTGTCAGATTCACTACGCGTGAGGTTCTTCTCACAGTCCCTCACGGGATCGGCTTTCGGGTGGTACACTTCGTTGCCACCAGATTCGATCCGGACTTGGAAGCAGTTGGAAGAACAGTTCCATATGCAGTATCACTCAGAGGCTTCCGAGTCTGGCCTTGCCGATCTAGCACAAATACGTCAGAAGCGTGGAGAAACTGTGACAGAATACATCCAGCGCTTCAGGAATCTTAGGAACCGATGTTATTCGGTTCGTGTGACTGAAAAGGAAGCAGTCGAGTTGGCAGTAGCGGGCCTTGCAACACCGCTCAAGGACATGGCCTCCCAAGCAGACTACCCCTCACTGGCGCACATGGTTCAGAAACTGTCGGCATATGAACAGCGCCACCCGGACTTGTACCAGGACAAATTCAAGCGTGCAGTAGTCCTGGTCGAGGCAGAGGAAGACGAAGTTTCTGCGGGAGATCAAGAGGTAGCAGTGGCTGAATGGACTCGGGGGGCAACCCCCGTGTCCTGCAAATGGGTTAAGCCACCAGGTCCGCCCAGGGGTTTTGATTTTGATGTGACCAAAACTGAGCAAATCTTCGACCTCCTGCTCAAGGAGAAGCAGTTGAAGATACCCGAAGGTCTCAAATTCCCCACGGTACAGGAGCTGAACGGAAAGCCATACTGCAAATGGCATAACTCGCTCTCCCATGCCACCAACGACTGCAGGGTGTGGCGTCAGCAGATCCAAATGGCGATAGAACAAGGACGTCTGATTTTCAACCAGTACGCCATGAAGGTCGACACCCAACCCTTCCCCGCCGTTAACATGGTGGAATGCACTTACCCTGAAGGTTGCCAGCCAGGATCCTCGTTCAGCATCAACATGGTAGGACTTGGACACCACACTGGCAAGGATGGAGACGAGGGCAGCTGCTCTCTTAGCAAGGACACAGAGGAGGCCGCTCCACGCGATCGGCTCCGTTATGATGGCAAGCGCTACATCACAGAGGGAGAAGTGAAGAACATAAGATATCAGCGACCCCTCTCTGATCACCTCCTCAACAAGTATGTGAGTCAGTATGACCAACGCCGACGATCCAGCGATGATGATGAAAGAGATCGTCTGGCTAGAGAAGCCAGAAGATATCGTCGGCATGATCGCGATGAGGAGGAGCACGAGCGCCGTGCCAAAGGAAAATCAAGGGAGCAAGACGACAACGACAGTATCGGGACTGCCCCTTCTTCAGACACTGCTGGGATTCAGGAATGAGCCGATTGCCCACAATCGGCAATTGCCCAGAATGCAACCAGAAGAAGAAGGAGGCAGCCAACGTGTCCGTGTTCAAGCGCTTAGGGCCTCTCCCGCCACAAAGCAAACGCGCTGAGTCCCCTCGATGGGAAGATCTCGAGGATTCAGAAGACGAGGGACAAGAAGAAGAAGAAGACAGGTACCACCGGCCAAGGTGGTGCCCTGATGGACTCAGCCGTTCCCAAAAGCGCAGGGTTCAGCGATTGCGCGGCCTGGAGGAAGCCGAAAGGTTATACTTGCATACGCTAAGGAAGGCACGACCTGATCTGGCTGTGAAAGTTCAGCGAACCCTGGACGAAGAGGGTCGTCCACGGAAAATGGAGTGGCGTCCCAAGCAAAGGAAAGCCGATGATGAAACATCGGCTGGCACAAACATGGTGTTCATCCTCCCTTCGGAGTTCAGTGCTCCAGGATTAGACGAGGCACCTGTGGCACAACTTGACTGCGGCCCACGGCCGGTTATCTTTGAGAAGCCACGAGAAAGAAGCTACAGACATCTGAAGGCCCTGTACTTGCGAGGTTATATCGATGGGAGGCCTGTAAATAAGATGCTGGTGGACACCGGAGCGGCAGTCAACATCATGCCATACTCTATGCTACGTCGGTTGGGACGCTCTAGCTCAGATCTAATCAAGACCAACGTGACATTGAGCGATTTCAACGGCCAAGCGTCTGACGCACAAGGTGTTCTGAATGTGGATCTGACCGTAGGAAGGAAAACTATCCCTACAACGTTCTTCATCGTCGATAGCAAGAGCACTTATGCTGTTCTGCTAGGAAGAGATTGGATCCACGCCAACTGCTGCATTCCCTCCACTATGCACCAATGCATAATACAGTGGGACGGAGATGAGGTAGAGGTCGTCCAGGCCGATGACTCAGCCGAAATTTCAACGGCTGGCATGAACGCATGGGAAGCAGCAGGCCAAGAACCCCTCTCAGGTATCAATTTGGACGACTGCGAGCGCATCGACGTGACGAAGGGAAAGGTTAAGTTGGTTTTATCCACTGGCCTGACCATGTAGCTGAAGCAAAGCGATGAGCAAACGTGGCGAGGCTGATCCTTGTGATCGGCCCCAAAAATCTATGAAGGGACATTACAGAACCTTCAGTCAGCGCTTCAATCGATATGGAGGCCGATTCCAGCAATCGGCCAAAATTATCTTCACTACATGTTCTGCTTGTGTTCAACATCGATCTACTGGGCAGCGGTCACGTCGGCGGATGAAAGTCAACACGAATCCTCGCGGAGCCGACGTGCAAGTACAGTGCCCTGGCTAACCACAAAGCCGATATCTACAGTCACCTGGCAGATTCGGCTCGGGGGGCATATAGTCAGATGAACATGTGCAGATAAACATGTGTAAACATGTGTGCAGTGAAACATTATGGGCCGATTAGGAAAAATCGGCCAGTAAAAAAAAATTTCATAACATACAGCCGATGCAAGGGCATCGACTTTAGAATTAAGAAGCGAAGCCGATGCGCAGCCATCGACTCTAGTACAAATTACACAAGACCAAGACCTACCGGCTATGTGCTCAGGGCTCACATTGTCGCCAAGATGGTCAACCCTTTGCGTCAGCTAAGCTGTTGGTGTTTCATCTACAACATCGGCGCTCAGTGGAAGGAAACTGATCAATGGGGGCAAGTCTGGCTGATTCTTCATGGTGGCTATCTCGGATTACCAGATTACCTAAGGTCAGAGCCTTTTTGTTTGATCTGTGCATCCATGCCGGTATTCTCGCCTTGATTGAGGCTCGGGGGGCAGCTCGCCCTAAAATATCTTTGTTTTGGAGAGCCGATTTCGTTGGAATCGGCTGGTTCCATATTAATAACTTGGAAGCCAATGGTAACATGTTTGGCTGATTCATCACTATTCTCGCCTTGGGTGAGGCTTGGGGGGCAACTCGCCTGAAAGTTTCTTGGCTCTGGAGAGCAAATTTGGTTGGAAAAACACCTGCTCAAGACTAAACCCACGGCTTACTGCGATCGGCAGTGCTATCATCATCGGTAAGACTGGCTAATTTGGAGGGATGACTGAATTGACCTGTCTCGCAGATTATCGTGAGAGACCGATGCGTTGCCATCAGTCATTGAACATTGATTGGGCTAACGGTCGACAAAGTCAGATGAGGGAAAATCGGCTGAATCAGCATATAGGACATCGGCAAAATCAAAAGAAGTTTTCATTGATAATAAAATTTCTTACAAGGAGAAGCCGATTGTTCAACAAAAGGGAACGGATTACTACTGCCAACCCTATGCTAGTAAATCCCTACTCTAAGGGCTGTTGCTGTCTTCGCCGTCGCTGAGGTAGCTGCCGTCGTTGCTGCTGTCGGCGAGTTCTTCGTTGCTGCTACTGTGACCTTCAGCAGAGGCCTCTTCCTCATCATCATCATCGTCTTTGTCTGACCAAGCCCAGCCCCGGATACGCTTTGGTGGTGGTTCGTCGGAGGAGGTGTCGTCCTCCTGTTCCTTCTTCAGGTCGGAGGAGACGTCTTCTTCTTCGTCGTCCTCTTCTTCTTTGGTGACGGAGGTGAATTTACCCCGGAAGGGAGGGTCGTCGTCATCGCTCTCCGCCTCCAGTGCTCCGTCAACCAGGTACCGGAGGTCATCTTCCCCGTCGGTTAGGGGCATGGCCCCATCTGACCAGACGAGGTCCTCACCCTCCGGCACGAAGTCGAAGTCCCACTCCCGCTTGTCCCAATGTTTGGGAGCCCGGCGGTTGTACGCCTCCATCTGGTCGTGCTCTGGAACCAACTCGCTTGAGGAAGAGGATTGGGGAGAGACGGAAGAGGAGGAAGAAGACGACATGGCTGAGGAAGAAGAGGGTTTTTTGGTGCCGATAGCTGGAACAGAGGAAGGGGATGAAGTGGGCTAATCAATTGGCACTGATAAATAATGAGAAATCTGGTGGAAATTTAATGCTATTGCAGTTTCCGAGGAGGTGATGCTAAAGCTATCGAATTTTGCAGAGAAGTTGAAAAGACAGGGCATCATGATGAAGGATGCTGCAACGGGTCTGCTCTGCCAAGACATGACCCTTCGAAGGAAAAACAGAGTGGTTTTGGAATTATCATTGCCAAAACCAGGGGGCATGTGTTATCACCAGATTTTGGCCAAATCAGGAAGTGGGCCGTAAGGGAGATGGGCTTGGAAGATTACACGTGGAAGATCTCTAAAGCGGCCTTGCACGAAGAGTTTGGGCTAGATTGCCCGTGTATCTTTAATTATGGTAGATTGTATCTTAGATTAAAAGTTAGAGTTTGTATCGTGCACGGTGGGGATTATTCCCACGTTAGAAAGTCCCCTGGACTATAAATATGTATCTAGGGTTTATGGAATAAACAACAACCAACGTTCAACCAACAAATCAATCTCGGCGCATCGCCAACTCCTTCATCTCGAGGGTTTCTACCGGTAAGCATCATGCTGCCTAGATCGCATCTTGCGATCTAGGCAGTAGAAGCTTTATGTTGTTCATGCGTTGCTCGTACTGAAGCCTTTTTGATGGCGAGCAACGTAGTTATCTTAGATATGTTAGGGTTAGCATTGTTCTTCGTATTATATGCTATCGTAGTGCAACCCTTGCATATCTAGCCGCCCTCACACCTATCTTAGGTGTTGTCGTGGTATCGTCACGGCATATGCCATAGGGTGGCTAATCGAAGTGGTTCCTGAGGGATCTCACGGCGGTATCCGGATGCGGGTATGGGCACGAGCGACACGGCGACGTACCCAGGTTCGAGGCCCTCCGATGGAGGTAAAACCTCTACTCCTGCTATGAGTGTATATGATGATCACACAGTACAATGGTGCTCCTAGAGCTGTGTCCGGCTGCTCCTGAGAGGCTAAGGAAGACTATGGTCTCTCTCACAGGGCAGCTCTGTAGGTGGGTGAAAGCAATAAATGATCGATCCCCTGCACGAGAGGGGGTAGTGCGGCTTATATAGGCACCGGCACTTTACATATAAGACCCTATAGTTTTACTGGCCGGCTGGGCCGGCTCCGGCTTCCGCTCCTTCCCGAGGCGATGACGTCAGGAGTGGTTGAGGCATCGTGGCCTGTCCCATCCGGCTGCCACGGTCAGCGGTATGGAGGAGGTGTCCCTGTCGCCGTCAGCCACTGTAGCCAGTATGGATCGTCGTAAGCCCTGACGGCCTGTCCGGCGCGAGGCACTATTGCTCCACAGTGCCCCGCGTTTCACGGAAGATGAGTCAGCGTGGACTTTGGGAACCCGGATCACCTACCCGGTTCCTTCCAGTGCAAGACTCGCTAGCCTCGAGTCGGTCTGAGGTCCAAACCCCAGTCGGATATGGCTTGTAGAAGCCGGCCCAACTACAGCATTGGTGGCCGTAGCCAGGCCGACTAGGACCTAGAGCCAGCCGGCTTCCAGACCAGCCGGCCACGGCGCCAGCCGGCTGCTCCTCAGCCGGCCTTTGCCGCGAGCCGGCCAGTGGCCAGCCGGCTGCTCCGCGTCCATTGCCCTATCCGGGGTCTTCCCCCCAACATTAGCCCCCGAAGCTGGCAAGGTCCTGCGTTTAGAAGGACCTAGGCAGGTTTTCCTGGCTTCTCGAATATACTAGACGGCACTTGGAGGGGCCGACTGAGAATTTCCATTCAGCCGGCTGCGCCCTCATCCGGCTCGTTCCTGCCGGCTGCTTCTAGCCGGCCGCTTTTTATACTTGTGCAGTTTTTGCTTTCTCGCAAGATCTGATGGCGCCTCCGCCTTGCTGATGAATTTTGGCTCGAGTGGAACTTCTTGTCCGGCTCCGGCTCGCTGCGCGCCGGAGTCTCCGCCGCCTCGGGTTCTGCGCCCGACTTGACCGGCCTGACGCCAGGGCTCTGCCACCGGTTCGTCTGGTCACATCAATGTCCCTCCGGATCCGGTGCGGTAGTGGGCGACGTGGTGTGGCCATTTCTGGTAACGGTAGCGGTCGTGGGAGGAGTTATGGCGCAGTAAATCCGGAGACGTGGCCCACGTCGGCCACTTGGAGGCCAACCGCCGCGGTCGGCTATAAATGCCGTGGGGGCGGTACCGAGGCGGCACTTGCCCCTTTCTTCCTCCTCGCGCTCCTGCCTTGCTCCTTCGCTTCACTCAAGCTCTTCGCTGCTCCGACGCCGTTCTTCTGGCGAATCTCAGCGAGCGGTCGCCCCGACGATCCTCCGCCGAGCTACCGCCGCAAGCCCGCCAATCCGGCGCCACGGGGCCACGCGCATCGACGGCGCGCCCTTCTCCACCGCGATCTCCTCCGGCGAGGAGCGGCTCTTCTTCGCCCTTCCGCCTCTCTTGGACCTCCTCTTCTTCGTCCTCGATGGCCCAGCCGAGCGGCTCCTGGAAGGGCTCCTACATGCAGGACGACGACATTGCCCGGTTCGTGCGCCTCCGCCGCATCCCGACGGGGGTGATTACCAGGGCGCCGGGCGAGGAGGAGGAGCCTCGGCCGGAGCCCGGCGAACGCGTGGTCTTCGGCGCGCATCTCGACCGCGGATTGGGTCTGCCGGCTTCCAACTTCTTCCGCCGGTTCCTCGATCACTTCGGCCTGCAGCCGCACCACCTGCCGGCCAACGCCATGATCCTCCTCAGCTGCTACGTGGCCTTCATGGAAGGCTACGCCGGCTTGTGGCCGGACGTGGAGTTTTGGAGCCGGCTCTTCTACATCAAGGCGCAGACGACCGAAGGCCGCCTGAGGACCTGCGGCGCCGCCTCCATCTACCCCCGTACGGGTACGTCCTTCCCGCGGATTCTGACTGTCGATTCTGTAAAGAATTGGCAGATGTCTTTCTTTTATGTGCGGAACGAGAGCCCGGCCTTCGACCGGCTCAACCTGCCGGAATTCAACCCGGCTCCGCCAGTCGGCCGGATCAACTGGGGCTTCAACGCCAAGTCCTCGAACCCGGACGCGGAGGTGAACCTCCTGTGGGACTTCCTGGGCCAGTGCGTCTCGGAGGGCCGGCTGAGTGCCGAGGACCTCCTCTGCACCTACATCTCGCGCCGGGTCGTACCGCTCCAGTGGCGCGTCCACAAGATCGGCCACATGTCCGGCCTGCTCGACCCGACACGGACGTCGAAGTTGGAGCTCTCCAAGGCCCAGGTGGCTCACCGGGTGAACAACATCACCAAGGCCAACATGCCGGACAACTGGGACTGGGGGCTGGCGCCCTACGATCGGGAGCAGCCGCCTGAACTGGTAAGTCGATGTTTTTCCGTCTTCCGACTTGCGGCAGCGCGGCCGACTCGATATTTATCTTGTCTTGTTTTCAGCTTTTCGTCCGCCAAGGCATCGAGGATGGCGACTTGGTGACGAAGGTCTGGACGCCGGATCTCGTTGACCCGGCTGACTTAGCCGGCGACCAAGCTGGCGACGACGATCTGCTGGTGGCGCAGGATCAGGGCGGCCAGGGGGAGCATAACCCGCCGCCTTCGCCTGAGCATGAGCAGGAGCAGGAGCAGGAGCAGGGTGCCGCAGCAGCGGAGCCGGCCCAATCCGGCACGGGGGCCATCCCGGCGGTGCCTCTGCGCGCGGCGCCGCCTACTAGCACGGCGACTTCTGCGCCGAAGGGGAGGAAGCGGGCCGGCGTCGGGTCCACGGCCGCTTCGGAGGCGAGGGCCAAGAAGCAGCGCCGGCTGGCGCCCAAGAAGGTCCCGGAGAAAGCCGGGTGAGTTCTTTTTCCTCTGTTGTTTGATTCCTTTTCTTTCCTTCCTCTGTACTTATCTTTTCTTGCTTGTTCGACTAGGGCCGCGATTAAGTTTACCCAGGGAGGCGGCTCTCGGCAGGCTCCTCCCGTCACGTCGCCGCTTCAGCGGCAAAGGAGGGAGCCAACCCCGCAACCTTCAGCACGCGCGCGCACGCCGCCGGCTGCTAACGTGCCGCCTGCGGCCATGCCACCTTCTGCGGGGGCGTCTTCTTCTGCGGCGCCTGGCGGCGGAGACCAGGGTCAGTCGGCGCGCCAGCCGACCTTAGACGACATGTTTCCGCGCCGCGCCCCGTTTGTGGAGCGGGCAGCCGGAGCTGGCAGGGGCATGCCGCCTGCGGCAGGAGCTGGAGCTGGTGGGGCTGCGCCGCCTTCGACCGGAGTCGGCGGGCCCGCGCCCAACGTCGTGGTGCCGGAGAGTTCTCCGAAGGGAGCGCCTCGGGCGCCGGATGCGACGGCTCCCACCGGGCCGACTGCTTCGACCGCGCCGCCTCCAGCTTCGGAGCCGACGAGGAGGGAGCCGACCGGGAAGGAGCCGGCGAGGGGGCAGCCAGCGCGCTCAAAGGACGCCGATTCCCGGGCTCTGGTGAGGACGAGGGGCCCGCCGGGCCCAACTGAGGGCCTTCACGTGGCCAAGGGGGCCCGGCTGCTGCAGGTGCCGTCTGCCTCTGACTCCAGCCTTGGCTCGGCTGGCACCATGGAGGCTGCGTGGCATTCGGCGGATTCTTGCGAGGTGTTCAACCGGGAGGGGCAGCCTGGTACGGCGCCCATGAAGATGGTCTTCTCCGGCTACCGGGCCGCTCTTAAGAACAAGGCCGCCGAGGCCCTTGCCCAGCTAGCAACGCTGGAGGACGCCGACAAGGTAGGTGTCTTCTTGTTTTTGCAATTTTGTTATTATCCTGGTAGCCCTCCGAGGCATGGTCCGGCTGCTTGGAGCCGGTCCGGGTTTCGTCTAAGCAACTGATTCTTTCAGACGGTTACGGAGCGACGCACCGTCTTGTACAACAAGGTGGTGACTAGCTACCACAAGGCCAAGATCGAGCGGGCCGCCTTGGCTCGTGAGCTGGAGGTCGTCAAGGGTGAGGCTCTCTTCTTTGCCTTTACTCTTTTTTACGCTTCTGTTTCACTGACGGCTTGTTTTTGCCGGCTTGCAGCTGAGGCCGCCCGGGTCCCGCAGCTTGAGTCGGACCTCCGAGTTGCCCGCGCTCAATGCGCCACAAGTGAGGAGGCGAACCGGACTGCTGCCGCCAAGCTGAAGGTGGCTGACGGGGAGCTGAAACGGCTGCGCCTTCTTGAGGCTAACCATCTCAAGGAACTTGCCGCCCTCAAGAAGGAACAGGAGGAGAAGCTGGGGGGTCTGAGCAAGCGGTTGGAGGAGGTGGAACGGCAACGGCTTGCGCTCCAGCAAGAGGTGACCACCAAGTCCAACGAGCTGTCGGCCACCACCAAGCGGTGGTTGGAGGAACTTAGCGCGCTCGACCGCGGCTTGGCGGGTGGGTCTTTTGTCTTATGCCTTCCCCTTTGCCGGCTTTCGGCCGTCGGCTGCCGGCTTAGGTTGGCAGCCGGCGGCAGAAACTTGATTTTTTCGATCTCCATCTTTGGGCTGGGGGCAGTCGGTTCTTGCCGGCTGTCGCCAGGTTTTCTTTAAAGCTTTGGAATCTCCATCTTCAGGCTGGGGGCAGTCGGATCTTGCCGGCTGCCGCCAGGCTTACTTTAGGACTTCGAAAATTTGCATTTTTCAGCTTATTTCGGCTTTGATGGCTTCTGACATGCTTTTCTTCTTTGCAGCGGCCTTCCCTGAGGCGCAGGAGGAGGCGTTAGCGGCTGTTGGCAGGGCGCGGGAGGATCGCCGGCAGGCCACTGGGGAGCAGAGCTCCGACTGCTTCACCATGGACGACTATCTGGCGTCCATCGCCGCCCGCGTGGAGCCGGTCACCAAGCTTGGCTGGGAGCTGCGGAAGGCGGCGGAGGAGCTGGTCCGACTGCTGTGGCCGACGGAGACGCTGCCAGAAGATCTTTCCAAGTTCATCGCTTGGCTGGACAGGGCTCCCGACCGCTTCTTGGACTGGAAGGAGTCGGCCACGCGCGCCGGAGCCGATATGGCGCTATCTTTTGTGCTCTCCTGGTATAACGAGGTTAGCCTTGACCAGTTGGAATTCCGGCGCGCCGGCGTGGAGGACAAGCTCCCGGCGGAGAACAAGACTGCTCGGCTTGCCCGCGCCTGCGCCATTGCCGACTTCGTCGATAAGTCCATCTTCATCGCGGACCCGAATCCGCCGTCTGACGACGAGGAGGAGGCGGCTGAGGACGAGGAGGCGGACGATGTGCCCGAGGATGACCCGGCGGCCGGCTCTGCTGATGCTCCCCCGGCTGGTTACGATCCACCTGGCGCTTAGCTTTTACCTGTTTCCTTATGTTTTTGCCAAGACAATTCGTTAAATCCCCGGGATGCCGGGTGCATATGTAAGACAATGTTATTATCCTTTTATTAAGGCACGCTTTAGTGTGTTTGTTAATCATCTGTGTGCCGAGTTGCTTTCTTTCGACTCGTTCGCTTTTTCCCATCCGCCCCACTCTTTGGCTGTGCCCTTGCCGGTCGTACGTCCGACTTGCGATCCGTCGCCGGATCAAGAGCGGGCCGCTGGGTGAGGCCGACAGTATTTCAGTCGAACGAGCTGAATTCGGCAATCCGGCACTTTTATGAAAAGTTGCAAGTCAACTCGCTTTTACTCTTTCCCTTAGTCGTTTTTCGCGTGCCGGCTCCCTAGGCCTTACTCCCGCCAGCCGGACAGCCGGGTTGCGGTCTGTAGCTGGATCGGAAGCCGGCTGTCGGAAACCGGATCACGGTACTGAGCCGACCGCGTGAGAGGGTTCAAGCCAATTGGCGAAACAAGGTAAAGTACACGAAAAACTTGTCGGAAACAGCGCTCTTGGCACAAGCTTTTTCATAACTCACAGAAGGGATACAAGGGATACATACATTCCTGCTCTCATGTGTAAAATGGGCGGAGTAACCTGACATTCCAGGGACGTTTAGTCTCCTCGTCAGCCTTGTCCGGCTTGTTTTTCTTAGCCTCTTGGGCATCTATGAGATAGTAGGAATCATTGCCTACCGCCTTGCTCACGATGAAGGGACCCTCCCATGGGGATGATAGTTTATGCTGTCCGGCTGTCCTCTGGATCAGCCGGAGCACTAGGTCTCCCTCTCGGAATGCTAAGGGCTGGACCCTCCGACTGTGATAGCGTCGGAGGCTTTGCTGGTAGATAGTAGATCTAGACTCAGCCAGCAGCCGGGCCTCTTCGACCAGGTCAACTCCATCTTCGCGAGCTTCTTTGGCTTCGGCTTCTGTGTAGAGCTTGATCCTTGGCGCGTCATGCTCGATATCAGTCGGCAAGACGGCTTTGGCCCCGTATACGAGGAAAAATGGTGTGAAGCCGACTGAGCGGTTTGTCGTTGTGCGCAGGCTCCACAAAGACATTGGGCAGTTCTTCAATCCAGCAGCCGGCTGCTCGCTCGAGCGGCTCCACCAGCCGGGGCCGGATGCCGGCTAGGACTAAGCCGTTAGCCTTTTCCACTTGTCCATTGGACTCTGGGTGTGCCACAGAAGATAGGGCCATCCGGATCCCCATTTCCCCGCAATAGCGAGAGAAGATGCCTTGGGAGAAGTTGGTGCCGTTGTCGGTGATGATGGTGTGGGGGTAGCCGAATCTCACAATGATTTCCTTGAGGAATGTGACGGCTGTGGACCCGTCCAGTTTCTTGATTGGCTTGGCTTCGATCCACTTGGTGAATTTGTCAATCATCACCAAGAGGTGTGTCATGCCGCCTCGCTGTTCTGAATGGGCCTACCATATCCAAGCCCCATACGGCAAATGGCCATGTGATGGGGATGGTTTTCAAGGCGGAAGCCGGCTGGTGTCTTTGCTTTGCGAAGCGCTGACAGCCGTTGCACTTCTTCACCAAATCTTCTGCGTCTCTGAGCGCAGTCGGCCAGTAAAAACCGTGCCGGAAGGCTTTGGCCACTATGGCTCTGGATGAGGCGTGATGTCCGCACTCTCCCTGATGGATTTCCCGTAGGAGTTCAATCCCTTCAGCCGGCTCGACGCACCGCTGGAACACCCCACTTACGCTGCGCTTGTACAGCTGGTGGTTGATGATGGTATAGGCCTTGGCCCTTCTCTCAATCTGCCTGGCCTGGACTCTATCTTCAGGCAGCACACCGTCGGTGAGGTAGGAGAGGAATTCTTGTGCCCATGAAGGTACGCATCTTATCTCGAATACGCTGACCAACAGGGCCTCCTGCGTGGGAGCTTCCGGATTCGACTGCATGGTCGCCGGGTTCGGCTTGCTAGCCGGCGGGTTCGGCTTGCTAGCCCCCGAGTTTGGCGATGAAGCCCCCGGGTTGGACTGAGAAGTCCCCGGGTTCGGCATGCTAGCCGGCGGGTTTGGCTTGTTAGCCCCCGACTTGGGTGATGAAGCCCCCGGGTTCGGCTGAGCAGCCCCCGGGTCAGCCGGCACGAATATTGAATCCGAGTCCGGTGACGGTATGATGGACGGCTTCTTGAGAACCGCCAAGGCGACACCCGGCGGAATGGCTTGCCAGGTTGAGCCAATCTTGGATAAGGCATCAGCCGCTTCGTTATTTGCCCGTGGCACATGGTGGAATTCGCAGCCGTCGAAGAAGCCGGATAGCTGCTGGACATGGAAGCGGTACGAGGCCATGTTGGCGTCCTTCGCGTCCCAGTCGCCAGATGCTTGCTGTATGACCAAGTCGGAGTCGCCGAAGCAGAGTATGCGACGCACGCCAATCTCCTTGGCTAGCTTCAGCCCATGAATGAGCGCTTCGTACTCCGCCACATTGTTGGAGGCGGCGAAGTGGATCTGCAGGACGTAGTCCAGCCGGTCCCCCTTGGGAGAAGTGATGACGATGCCGGCTCCCAAGCCGTTGCGCATCTTCGAGCCGTCGAAGTGCATCTTCCAATGTGTGGAATCCGGCACAGGTGGCAGGTACTGCATCTCAGCCCAGTCGACGAAGAAGTCCGCGAGGATCTGCGACTTGATGGCTGTGCGTGGCTCGTAGAGGATGGTGTGGGCGGCCAGCTCCAGGGCCCACTTGGCAACCCGGCCGTTGGCATCCTTGCTGCCGATGATTTCCGCCAAGGGTGCTGTGGCAACCACCCTGATGGGGTGCTCTTGGAAGTAGTGCTTGAGCTTCCTGGCCGCCATGTAGACGCCGTAGGTGACCTTCTGGTAATGGGGGTAGTTTTGCTTCGACTGGGAGAGCACTTCGCTAAGGTAGTAAACTGGGCGCTGAACCAGCTGCTCCCTGTTGCCGGCTTCTCTGCGCTCCACCACCAGGACAACGCTAACCACTCGATTGGTGGCTGCGATGTACAACAACATCGGCTCCATTGAACCCGGCGTTGCAAGGATTGGCGCGGTTGAGAGCACGCGCTTCAAGTCACGGAAAGCCTCATCCGCCTGCGGTGACCAGACGAACTTGTCCGCCTTCCTCATTAGTTGATACAGGGGCAGTGCCTTCTCCCCCAGCCGGCTGACGAAGCGGCTCAAGGAGGCCAGGCAGCCAGCAAACTTCTGGACGTCCTTGAGGCACTGCGGCAGTTCCATCTTCTCTAGGGCACTGATCTTGTCCGGGTTGGCTTCGATCCCTCGCTGAGAGACGAGGTAGCCAAGGAGCTGGCCAGACGGCACGCCGAATGTGCACTTGGCCGGGTTGAGCTTCATCCGGAATCTTCTCAGATTGGTGAAGGTTTCTCTCAGGTCATCAAGGAGGGTAGTCGTCTCCTTGGTCTTTACAACGACGTCATCCACATATGCGTGAACATTTCTGCCGATTTGATCCTGCAAGCATTTTTGCATGCACCTTTGGTAGGTGGCGCCTGCATTTTTCAAGCCGAACGGCATAGTCGTGTAGCAATAAGCCCCGTACGGGGTAATGAACGAAGTCTTTATTTGATCAGCCGGATTCAAAGGAATCTGGTGGTAGCCTGAATAGGCGTCTAAGAAAGACAACAGTTCACAGCCGGCAGTCGAGTCTATGACTTGATCTATGCGCGGCAGGGGGAAGGGATCCTTCGGGCACGCCTTGTTCAGGCTGGTGTAGTCGATACACATGCGCCAGGAGCCGTTCTTCTTCAAAACCAGGACCAGGTTCGCCAACCAGTCCGGGTGCAGCACTTCCATGATGAAGCCGGCAGCTAGGAGCCGGGCGATTTCTTCACCGATGGCCTTCCTTCGTTCTTCGGCGAAGCGCCTGAGAGGTTGCTTCACCGGCTTGGCCTCAGGCCGGACGTGGAGGTGGTGCTCAGCCAACTCCCTCGGCACACCCGGCATGTCTCTTGGAGTCCATGCGAAGATGTCCCGATTCTCACGGAGGAAGCTGGTGAGCTCGCTTTCCTATTTCTTGTTCAAGCCGGCACCGATGGTGACGAACTTGTCCGGCTGCGCCGGGTCCAGCAGGATCTTCTTGGTGTTGTCGGCCGGCTGGAAGTGAGTCGTCCCAGCCGGGTTGCCCGCAGCCGGCATGTCTGTCTGCGCGGCTTTGGCGAGGGCGACGGCGTCGTGGATGACCTGCTTCTCGGTGGCGATGACCAGCGTCTGGGCCATCTTGGAGCTCTGCGTGGCGCAGTCCATGGAGCGGCGATAATCGCCGGCTACGGTAATGACCCCCTTGGGGCCAGGCAGCTTCATCTTCAGGTACCCATAGTGGGGCACCGCCATGAACTTGGTCAGGGCCGGCCTGCCCAGGAGCGCGTGGTAGGGACTCACGAGGTCCACCACCTCGAACTCGATTCTCTCGGTGCGGAAGTGGTTCGGCTTCCCGAACATCACCTCCAGCGTGATCCGGCCGATCGGCTGGCAGCAATGGCCTGGCACGATGCCATGGAAGACGGTGGGGGTGGGGCGCAACTCGGCCTCCTGGATGCCCAGCTTGCGGGCGGTGTCGCGGTAGAGGATGTTGATGCTGCTGCCGCCGTCGATGAGGACGCGCGAGAAACGCACGCTGCGCCGGGTTGTGCCGATGGTGGGGTCGAGGACCATGGCGTAGCTGCCCGGCTTCGGCAGGACAGCCGGTGTGTCGCGGCGATCAAAAGTGATGGCCTGCTCTGACCAGTTTAGGTACTGGGGGACCGGCGGTATGACCGCGTTGACCTCGAGGGAACGGCGCTCTTGGCTCGTCCTGTCCTCGGGCTCGGAGGTGAAGATGATGTAGGTGGCGTCTTCGGCCAGATACCGGCCGGCATGGTGCACTTGGTTAGCCTCGTGGTGCTCGAGGTTGGCGTTCTCTGCGCCGGCTTGGCCACCCGGCCCGCCGGCTGGTGGAGGCGGGGGGGGAGGCGGTAGGGGTTCACCGCTTGTCAGCCGCTTCATGAAGTGGCAGTCGCGGGTGGTGTGGTTGGAGGGGTTCTTGCCGCTGTGGTACTTGCACGGCGAGTCGAGCATCTGCTCGAAGGTGTACTTCGGCTTCCACTGCCGGTCTTGCTTCTGGCGGCGGCTGCCGCCTGCCGCGTTGTCTGCCACGGCGGCCACGTGGGCGGAGCCGTACCGACGGTCCGGCTGGTCGTTGTGACGCTTGCCGCGGTAGTTGTCCCGCCGGCTGCCGTGCGAGGCGCCCTCGGCCGGCTTGTTGTTGTCCCGTCTTGCTGGGGCCGGTGAAACATCAGCCGGCGCCTTGCCGGCTTCCTGCCCGGCGCGTACTTGTCTGCGATGACCATCAAGGCGGCCATCGTCTTGGGCTCGCTGCGGCGTTGCTTGTGCCACAGCATGGTGTTGGGTCGGCAGCCGCCCATGAAGAAGCTGATGGCTTGCATCTCGTGCACGCCCTCGCAAGAGTTGCGCATCTCGCACCAGCGCGTCAGGTACGCGCGATCCGTCTCATCGGGGCCCTGCTTGCACATCTCGAGCTGCTGGGGGCGACCCGGCCGGCGATAGGTGCCAGTGAAGTTGCTGATGAAGGCGGCTTCGAAGTCCAGCCAGCCGTTTATGCTGCCGGCTGGCAGGTTGTTGAGCCACGTGCGGGCGGAGCCGAGTAGCATGAGGGGGGAGTAGCGCACAGCCCAGCGCTTGTTGCCTTTGGCGATGCCGACTGCCGTGGAGTAGTCCAGCAGCCAGTCTTCCGGCTTGGCGGTGCCGTCGTACTTGGGGGTGTCGCGTGGGAGCTGGAAGCCATCGACCATTGGCTCGTTGAGGATCCGCGGCCCGAAGCACTTGGGGCCGGCTGGCCCCTCTTCTTCCGCGATGCGGGATTGAACCAGCCGGTCGAGGCGGTCTCGGGCGTCAGCGGGCTCGATGCGCGGGCCCAGCCGGGAGTGTGCCGGCTGGCGTGCGCCGCTTGCTTCTGGAGCCGGCCGGTGATGACGGCGGGGCCCGGAGTCTTGCTCCTGGTTCCGGCTTGGAGGGGGCCGGCTGCGGCTGCTGCCGCTCGGCTGGTGGCTTGGCCGGCCCGAGCTGTGCGTGGCCCGGGAATCATGGCGCCGGCTTGGTGCTGGGGAGGAGGACTCGGCCGTGTCCCTGGCGCCTTCCCTGTCGTTGCCTGCAGCTCCACGAGCATGAGAAGCTCTGGGGGCATTGACATACCTGGGGTCGGCGATCTGCCTGTTGGCTGCATTGAGCAGCTCAGTCACCCGCCTGGTCTGGCGGCGTAACTCTTCGCCCTGAAGGCGGTTCAGCTCTTCTGCGGCGGCTTCTGCCGCGCGCATGTTCTTGTCGGGGGTGTTGTAGACGGGGAGCTCCGCGGACGGAGCCGGCGAAGGAGCGCCGTCGCGGGCGATCTCAGCGCCGAGGTCGCGGCCCCTGCGGCGGATGTGACCGGCTCGGCTTGGCTCGTCGCCGCCTGGAGTGAGGCCGTGGGCGTGGTTATACTCGCGCTGGGTGATCTCCATCTGGCACTTAGCAGCAGCCAGTTCTTCGGTTTGCTTGAGGAGGAGCTGGCGGTGCGCCTCCAAGTCCGCCTCGATGGCGGTGGGGTCTCCGCCAGGCGTGAGCGGGGTGCTCAGCTTTGCCCGGACTGCATCCAGCCGGGACGGCGGTGGTGGCGCTTTTGGGCCCGAGCCGGAGGCGTTGGGGTCGATGTTGTGCTCCAGGTCGGGGCCGCGCATGCGCGGGTTCTTGGTGGGGAGCTCGTCGCCAGCCATCATGACTTGCACGACGGCGGGGCTGGCGGGAGCGCTGCTGCCGGCTCGCGGAGGAGGGCTAGCGCAGCGCAGCACCTGCCGCGGGTAGCGCGGCGGTGCGACGGTGGCGACGTAGACGTCGAAGCCGCCGAAGGAGATGACGCTGCCGCCGGCTGGGAAGGGCCGGTCAGCGAAGCAGCCAGCGTTGTCGCTGACGCAGTCGAGGGAGCCGAATCTCCAGATCAAGCCTGAAGCGACTCGCTCGCCGGTGGTGGTGGTGAGGCCCGTCCGGATGAAGACACCGGCCGAGGATGCTGAAGGCCCCACGGTGGGCGCCAAATGTCGTGGTATCGTCACGGCATATGCCATAGGGTGGCTAATCGAAGTGGTTCCTGAGGGATCTCACGGCGGTATCCGGATGCGGGTATGGGCACGAGCGACACGGCGACGTACCCAGGTTCGAGGCCCTCCGATGGAGGTAAAACCTCTACTCCTGCTATGAGTGTATATGATGATCACACAGTACAATGGTGCTCCTAGAGCTGTGTCCGGCTGCTCCTGAGAGGCTAAGGAAGACTATGGTCTCTCTCACAGGGCAGCTCTGTAGGTGGGTGAAAGCAATAAATGATCGATCCCCTGCACGAGAGGGGGTAGTGCGGCTTATATAGGCACCGGCACTTTACATATAAGACCCTATAGTTTTACTGGCCGGCTGGGCCGGCTCCGGCTTCCGCTCCTTCCCGAGGCGATGACGTCAGGAGTGGTTGAGGCATCGTGGCCTGTCCCATCCGGCTGCCACGGTCAGCGGTATGGAGGAGGTGTCCCTGTCGCCGTCAACCACTGTAGCCAGTACGGATCGTCGTAAGCCCTGACGGCCTGTCTGGCGCGAGGCACTATTGCTCCACAGTGCCCCGCGTTTCACGGAAGATGAGTCAGCGTGGACTTTGGGAACCCGGATCACCTACCCGGTTCCTTCCAGTGGAAGACTCGCCAGCCTCGAGTCGGTCTGAGGTCCAAACCCCAGTCGGATATGGCTTGTAGAAGCCGGCCCAACTACAGCATTGGTGGCCGTAGCCAGGCCGACTAGGACCTAGAGCCAGCCGGCTTCTAGACCAGCCGGCCACGGCGCCAGCCGGCTGCTCCTCAGCCGGCCTTTGCCGCGAGCCGGCCAGTGGCCAGCCGGCTGCTCCGCGTCCATTGCCCTATCCGGGGTCTTCCCCCCGACAGGTGTGGGGGCGGCACCCCGCTTGATCATTATTTAGTAGATCCGATCCGTTACGGTTGCTCCTTGTTCTTCAAGGATTAGTTTAATATCTGCAATAGTTAGGCCTTACAAAGGGTTGGAGGATCCAGCGGCACGTAGGGTGTCGTTTGCTAGTCCTAGACAGGATGTTCCGGGGATCAACCTCGTGTTGGTTTTTAGGCCCTATCTGGGATCGGCTTACGATCACCGTGCGTGGCCGCGAGGCCCAATCGTGAGTAGGATGATCCGATTATGCGGTGAAAACCCTAAATCGTCGTAGATCGTTTTAGCTTTATGTTGATCAAGCAGGACCACCATATATTCGTGCACCTCGTACGAATCATGGGTGGATCGGCTCCTTGAGCCGATTCACAGTATAACCTGAGAGCCGATCGAGGCTCGTATTTAATGTTTATGTGTATGCCATGCAGGAAACTAAGTGAGGCATCCCCATCACCTTCCTGACCAGGTATAGGTCAGGTGGCACGCCCTTGCATCAGCATCGGACGTGTGTACCAGAGCCTTTGCGGGCCGTCGCTCGGAGGGACCAGGGCCAGCCGCAGCCCTAGGTTGTTCCCGGCTCTACTGTGTTGCCCGTCGCTGCCCGCCGGTGGGTTTTGACCGCAACAGCGTTCTGAAAAACTTAACTTTGAAATCAAATGAAAGAAAATATTTGTGAAAATTTATTACACTCTTGTCTTTGAGACTTTGCCAAAATTTGATGAATCATGTTCGATCTTATTTGAATCAACTTAAAATTTTGCCACACTTTGCACTCTCTAACTTACTCATCCAATTCTCTTTCAGATGGAGCCGAATGAACCCATCAACACCAAGTTTTATCAGCTTGGGAACGGAGGGAGCTTGATCTTCGAGCACGACCTCAACGCCGTCTCTGACTTCCTTGGGCGCCCACACCCCGAGTTCCACGGGGTTCAGCTGGACGACACGCCCGGAGGAGAGTTGCAGTGGGTGATCACTGCCGGCTTGAGGGGCAAGATGGAGCCTCCCACCTCGGAGAGGATCCTCTTCTCCTTCCGCGAGAGCAACTGGCTCGACGGACTCGCACGTGGCCTTCAGGAGGCACTTGCGCGCCTCTGTGGACAGAACGTGATGCGCATCCTCGCCTCTCGCTACGCCCACCTTGTGAGGCGTGATGCTGCGGGAGTGCCCATGGAGTTGCAGCCACACCCGGAGTTGAGGCACCATGCTGAGCACCTGGACTTCATGCTCTACCAGACTCAGAGGGACCTCGACGCCACTCGCGCTTACGCGAACCAGACCCATGCTCACATCACCGAGCAGGGTGAGGAGATCAAGCTACTCAACAACGATCGCAAGAGCCTTTGCCAGCAGCGTGCCAAGAAGGACGCTACGATTCGTCGCCTTCGCGCCCGGATCGCGTCACTTGAGGCCACTGTCAAGGCCCAGGAGGATCAGATTCGTCAGCTGGAGGATGACGATGGAGGCATCGACATTCAGGGAGGAGACGCCTTCCTGAGCAACGACAACGACTTCGAGGAGGACGAGAACACCGAGGAGGAGGACTACGAGTTCCTGGAGGCAGGACCCGACGACTACGTCCCGATCGATGTCGATGATGAGGAGTAGTTGCACTAGTTCCACTTATAGTAGGTGTGAGTTGTATCCCGTCCTTTGTATCGTAGCATGAGAATGGTTCTTAAAACCATTGGAGTATGTGTGTAGTTTGTACTATGTGTTGCATGAATGAATGAATGTTATGTTTGTCATGAAAAGATTACAAGTTTTCAAATGTTTTTCAAACTTAACCAAAATGAACCCTAGAATGTTCCCTCTCATCTCATGATCTTCTATATCTTCAGATGGCCCCTCCAAATCGCACCAACGACGCGATGCTGCAACTACTGCAAACCATGCTTGCAGACCGGGAAACCGAAAGAGCCGAACGCCAAGCCAACCTCATCGCCTTGCAGAACATCGCCAACCAAGGCCATGGAAATCATGACCACCCCGGATCCAAGCTCAAGAACTTCCAAAACACCAACCCTCCGGTGTTTAGCAAGACCGAGGAGCCCCTCAACGCTGGCGATTGGCTCCAGACTATGGAGAACAATCTAGAGGTAGCCGGAGTGGAAGCCAACGAAAAAGTTTTGTTCGCCACTCACTATCTCGCTGGACCAGCCCGCGCTTGGTGGACAAGCACCCGTGCCATGAACGGAGGTCAATTCATGACTTGGGAGGATTTCAAACTCAAGTTCAGCAAGTACCATGTACCCCCGGGTCTTATCAAGAAGATGAGGGATGAGTTCCGTGAACTAAAGCAAGGTCGCATGACGGTGGTTGAATACCGCGACAAGTTTCTCACACTGTCGAGGTATGCCCCTGATGAGACCGACACCGTTGAGAAGAGGAAGGAGAGATTCCTGAACGGACTGCATGATGAGATGCAGACTGTACTCGTCAACATCCCCTTCACCGACCTCGAAGCCCTTGTTGACTCCGCCATCCAGATGGAGGGCAAGTTAAACCAAGCCAATGAGAACCGCAAGCGCCGCATGGCGAATCAGAGTGGATCAAGCCACCCCCAAAAGTTTCGCCCTAGCTCAAGCGGAGGTTTCACTCCGAGAAACAACAAGCCACAGATGCAGAACTCTCGCCCCGGTTATCAGAACCGGAGTGGAGGAAACTCCAAGCCAGGAGGCTACAACAACAACTACAACAACAACAACTACTACAACCACGCTCCACCCCGAGCCCCTAACAACAACAACAACAACAACACCAACACCGCTCCCAGAACCGGAAGCAATGCAGGACAAGACCACCATCACTTGTTATGAGTGTGGTGTAGTGGGGCACTACTCCAACGAGTGTCCCAAGCATCTTGCCAAGCTCGCCGGCAACACCGCTGCACCTGCTCAGCAGCAACGCCGTGTCTCCACCGGCAAGAAGTTCGCCCCCAACAACCCCAACAACCGCAACGGCCGCCTCTACCACATGAACGCTGAAGAAGCCCAGGAAGCACTAGATGTTGTACTGGGTATGTTTTCTGTCAACCACATCCCTGCCAGAGTATTGTTTGATTCCGGAGCATCTCATTCTTTTGTCACCGAAGACTTTGCATCAACAAGTAAAATTCAACCCCTCAGTTTGAAGCATGTTATGATAGTTCAAATCCCTGGATCAACCACCAAAGCCAGAAAATTTTGCAAAAATGTACCAATCAAAATCCATGATGTAGATTTCTTTGCAAATCTAATCATACTTGGAACCAAAGGTTTGGAAGTTGTCCTAGGAATGGACTGGATGTCCAAGCACAATGGATTGATAGACTGTGCCAAGAAAGCCATAACCATGACTAGCAGCACCGGTATCGTAGTTGAGCACGTCTCTGAAAAACTACCTAGAATATTCACCTGCAACCAAAGTGTATCCAAGCCAACTCTGGATCAAATCAGGGTCGTTTGTCGCTACCCTGATGTGTTTCCGGATGATCTACCCGGTATGCCCCCGGATCGGGATATCGAGTTTATCATCGAGTTAATCCCCGGAACTGGACCCATAGCCCAGAGAGCCTACAGCATGAACGCAACAGAGCTTGTGGAGCTTAAGAAGCAAATAGATGATATGTTGGCCAAAGGTCTGATTAGACCAAGTGCATCCCCCTGGAGATCACCCATATTGTTTGTGGACAAGAAGGATGGTGCAAATCGTTTATGCACGGACTATCGTAAGCTTAACGATGTTACCATCAAAAACAAATACCCCCTACCCAAGATAGAAGACTTGTTCGATCAACTCACCGGATCCCGAGTTTTCTCCAAGATAGATCTTAGAACTGGATATCATCAGCTGAAGATCCGAGCCACTGACATTCCAAAAACTGCCTTTACCACCAGATATGGGTTGTACGAGTACAACATCATGTCGTTTGGACTGACCAATGCCCCCGCTTATTTCATGAATCTCATGAATAAGATCTTCATGAACTTTTTGGACAAGTTTGTCGTTATATTCATCGACGACATCCTCGTCTACTCCAAGTCCGAAGAGGAACATGAACAGCATTTGGAGATTGTCCTAGAAACCCTTAGACAGCACAAGTTATATGCCAAGTTTAGCAAGTGTGAGTTTTGGCTGGAAGAAGTTGGATTCCTGGGACACATCTTGTCTGCAGGAGGAATTGCCGTAGATCCCGCCAAGATCAAAACTGTTATGGAATGGCAAGCCCCAACCACACAAACCGAGGTCCGCGCTTTTCTTGGACTAGCCGGATACTACCGCAGATTTGTAGAAAGTTTTTTGAGCATCGCTCGACCAATGACCCAACTGCTGAAAAAGGACAGAAAGTTTGAGTGGACCGACAAATGCGAAGAGAGCTTTCAACAGCTCAAGAGTAGACTGACAACAGCCCCCATCCTGATCATGCCAGATATCGCAAAGCCCTTTGACGTATATTGCGACGCCTCCAAGACTGGACTTGGATGCGTGCTTATGCAAGAAGGCAAGGTTGTATCCTACCTTTCAAGACAACTCAAGCAACATGAACAGAACTACCCAACCCATGACCTCGAGCTTGCAGCCGTGGTCTTAGCCTTGAAAGTTTGGCATCATTACCTCATGGGTAATCGATGCGAGATCTACTCCGACCACAAAAGCCTCAAATATATATTCACCCAGAAAGAGCTAAACATGCGACAACGCCGATGGATCGAATTGATCAAGGATTACGACATGGAGATTCACTACCACCCCGGCAAGGCCAATGTGGTAGCGGATGCTTTGAGTAGACTGCCGTGTCAGTTAAACTCCATGCTTGCAACTGAACAGCCCAGCTTGCATCAAGAGTTTGAACAGTTCAGACTTGAACTTGTTAGTGAAGGATTCCTAGCCATCATCGAACTGCAACCCACCTTGGTTGGTCAAATCAAGGAAGCCCAGAAAGACAACGCTAGCATTGACGGAATCAAGAAACAGATAGCCGCAGGAAAAGCCCCCGGATTCACCGTAGACGAAGCCGGAGTTCTTTGGTACAAAGAACGTCTCTGCGTACCATCGGACTCTGACTTGAAACAAGTCATCCTGCAAGAAGCCCATGACACCCTTTATTCAATCCACCCCGGAGGTACCAAGATGTACCAGGACCTGAAAGAACAATTTTGGTGGCACTGAATGAAGAGAGAGATCGGTAGCTATATCGCTAAGTGTGACATCTGTCAGCGAGTCAAGGCAGAACATCAACGACCCGCTGGACTGTTACAACCCCTCTAGATTCCAGAATGGAAATGGGACTCCGTAGGAATGGACTTTATCACCGGACTGCCCAAATCCAGCAAAGGCAATGACTCAATATGGGTAGTTGTCGATAGATTAACCAAAGTCGCCCATTTCATCGCCGTCAAAACCACTTATCAAGGCCCAAAGTTAGCTGAACTTTACATCTCCAGAATAGTCGCTCTGCACGGAACCCCCAAATCGATAGTGTCAGATAGAGGATCACAGTTCACCTCAAGGTTCTGGCAGAAAGTACATGAAGGACTAGGCACTCGCCTAAATTTCAGCACCACCTATCACCCTCAGACCGACGGACAGACTGAGAGAGTAAAACTGTGACATCGGAAGACATGCTTAGAGCATGCGTACTTGAATACGGATCCAAGTGGGAAGACTGCCTACCTTACGCAGAATTCTCTTACAACAATAGCTATCAAGCCAGCCTACAGATGGCCCCCTTCGAAGCCTTGTACGGAAGGAAATGCCGCACACCCCTAAACTGGTCGGAAGTCGGAGAGAGCCAAGTTTTTGGCCCAGATGTTCTTCGTGAAGCCGAAGAGAAAGTCCACAAGATCCGAGAGTACCTCAAGACGGCGCAATCGAGACAGAAGAGCTACGCCGACAAGAGACGTCGGGAGATGACCTTCGAGATAGGAGACTTCGTCTATCTCAAGGTATCCCCCTTGAAAGGAATGCAAAGGTTCCAACTGAAAGGAAAGCTTGCACCCCGCTATGTCGGACCTTTCAAAGTCCTCAGCCGCCGAGGTGAAGTATCTTATCAACTGGAGTTGCCTGAAGAAATGTCGGCGGTGCACGACGTGTTTCACATCTCACTTCTCCGAAAATGCCTTGAAGTCCCGGAGAAGACCGAAGTGTTCAAGAACATCGATCACCGATCGGTGGATATCAACAAGGATCTGACTTACCGCAAAGTGCCGATTCGCATCCTAGAAGAAGCCTACCGAACCACCCGCACCCGAAGCCTCAAGTTTCTGAAGATCCAGTGGAGCAATCATACCGAGGATGAAGCCACATGGGAATGCGAAGACTTCATGAAGAAGGAGTACCCAGATCTCTTTAGTACCTAACTTTCTTTTCGGTCTCGGGACGAGATCTTTTGTAAGGGGGAAGGGTTTGTAACACCCCAAATTTCAATAAAAAGAAAGTTAGAGAATTCCAGAAAGCAAAATTTCAAACCAACAAAAACTTGTCTATTTGCATATAGTACCATGCATAGGACTTGTGCATTTGAGTGATATGCCATGATGATTGTTATTACTTGTATTTGATTGCTCTAAAACCCTAGTGTGATCATATGAAGATCACCAACCAAATAAATCAAAGAGGGAGAAAATCCATTAAATGGAAAACCCTAAAAACCCTCACATAGGCCCTATGGCATTTTTATAAATTTTGACCCTAGACCTATTTGGTCTTCACCATTAGTTGAGTAATGTTATTAAACACTTACTACAACTTTTGGAATCAAAGTTTCACCTTTCAAATGGAATTCAAACACAAATCCAACTCACATATGATAATGGTCAATTTGGACAATTCTAGTCTGATCACCACTTTGAGCCCTTGCCATTCAAATTTCCCAAACCAACTCTTGCTAACTCTTTGCACCATTTCAAAGTCAACATCAAGTGAACAAATTTGGTGAAGAGCACCATGCCAAATTCATCTTTGATCATGAGCAAGGCTCATCCAAAGTTCCAACTTTTTCACATATGCAACATTCTACACTTAGCCATTTTGGCCAATTCTTGAATTCTAATTTTTCCACCACCACCTCAAAACCTCTCTGGTCATTTACAACTTATATCAACACTCACATTTCAAAAACTTTCACCTTTTGAATTATTTCAAATTTGGATATTTTTGAATTTTACAAATTTGGGCACTATTTGCAACTATTGCAAATAGTGAATCTACCTCAACCTAATCTACCCTAACCTACCACATTATGTTCCCTGGTCCCCTTAAACCTTAAGTGGAGCATAGTGAGGCTAAGAGAGAGAGAGAGCAAGCTAGGGCATGGCCATGCCGGCCATGTCCCCGAGCTCGTCGACCTCCCCTCTCTCCCCTTGCTCCTCTGCCAGGACCACCTCGCCACCGTGCGCCAACACGTCTCCTAGCACGCCCTAGCACCGCCATGGTCGAAGGAACGGCGACCACACGCCGGACGACGCGCGCCAGCACATGCCCTGGACGCCGCTCACGTCGCACGCATGCACGACGCGGACACGCTCAGTACACGCGCCGCGCCGCCAACCTGCACTCGCCCTGGGCCAGCTCTCAACGCCTTGAGCACGCACTCGACACCAGGACGCCGCCAGACAACCGCCAGACCGCGACCCGTGCCCACCGCCGCCGGAGAAGGAGACCCTGCTCCGCCACGGGCGCGCTAGACACGGAAGCAATGCGAGCGATTCCGACGCTCCCCGACCACGCTGTCGCTGCCAGTAGCACCGCCTGGACCCGTAGAGCATCGCCATAGCCTCGCCTAGCTCGACCAGCCGCCGGAGACGCCGCGCCCATGTCGACCACCTCACTGCCCCGCAAGCCTCATGCGATTCTATAAATAGGGAGTTCCCTGGACCAAACCAACCACACCAGCTCACTCCCCACCTCTCACTGCTTCGCCACCACCACTCCACTCACTCGATCGTCGCCGGAGCTGCTCCAATTTGGAGATCGGAGCCGCCAGTACCTGGTGGACGCCGCCGTCGATTGGAGCCACCCCAGGATGAGCCACTGCTACCAGTCGACTCGCCGTCGTCCACAGCTTCACCGCGCACCTTGCCAACCCTAGCTGGAGCCACGGTGAGCTCTCCGACCCCCTACCTGAGCCACGGGTGAACTCCCCTCTCGTCGGCGGGATGATGAACCACAGCCGTTTGATCACGATCTAATCCAACGCACCACACTCGCCCATGCCGTTTCGGGTTAAATAAGTCACTGACATGCGGGACCCTTTGTCAGCGCGCCGCGCGTCACTGGACCGTGGCTGGGCTGGTTTGGGCCGCTCAGTTTGAATCTGGCCCAGTAGTTTTTCCCGCTGGCCCTTTTATTTCAAACTCGATTTAATTAATTCAAATGATTTTGAATACTGCTGCCACTTTGAAATTCAATAGAATTAAATTGGCTAAACCAAATGTGATGAACTTTATATGGTTGGAAAGCTAGAGAAATTATCTAGCCAATGCCACTGGTCCCATGGCCAGATTCTTTGTAGAATTAATGTGATAAAAATAACAAGTCAGGGACTTTTCCCTATTCAAATAATTCTTAAAAATCAACCAAAATAGATATTAAGTTAATTCCAACTCTAATAGCTCACATTTGACTTACACTACTTGTTTATGAAATAAAATGGTGTGGTCACTTTGGATGATCATGCCATAGTTTAATGAATGGATATTATGGCTAGTTTAACTAGTTGATATTGTCCAAAACTATTAAAGTAAAATATTGTGAAGTCTTATACTTCACCTAAACTTGTCTCATATGAATTCATGGGATGTTTGAACCCCTGGTCTCAAACTCTCTTATGTGAATTACTTGAGATTTAAATCATATGTAGTGTTACTAAAATGGTATGAGGTGATCTACCTCATTTAAATCATTTTCCCAAATGATGTTGATGAACATTTGACTAAGGTAAATATGAGTTCATCTATGATTGTTTGAGAAATTAAATCTTAAGAAGATTTCAATGAGAGGAAATTATTTCTCAAGAACCCTATGGAAACTATCATTTACATATGAAATACAAAGAAGTGAATTCTATTCAAACAACACAACCCATGCACCTAAGTAGATTATTTTGTGTGCATAGAATAGTTTGTGTGTTTATATGTGATGTATGGAATAGCCATTGAATTTGTGAGTAATTATACTCGTATTCAAATTTAGACGGTAGCACCGGAGAGTACGCCGAAGAAGAAGGTTGCTACCAAGAGGAGGAGGAAGAACAGTTTGAGAACTACCAAGGCAAGCTATTATTCTTGCAAAGTGCAAAGCCCCTTGGGGCAAGGCACCATGATTCTTATCTTTTCTTACATGAACCTATCCCAAGTTTTTATTTTACAAGTTCTACTTGTTTTCTAAAGGAGTTACTTTTATAGTTAACTTTGGTCAAAGTACAAGTTGGTTACTAGAGTAGTGAGTTAGTCTTCTCCAAGCAAAGCAAGATAGCACCCCTCATGATTTAGAGCTAGTGCTAATGAAATAAAACTTGACTACTCTAGATGGGAACAATGTGAATTTGAAATGAATTTGAAACCTTGGAATGATGATGCATTCCATTGAATGATTTTTGAAGGTGAATGTGAACAAGAGAAGATGGTGATTTTTGATAAACAATGATGTTGGTTTGAATGCGATACCTTTCCAATTATTAAGTACCCCCACAATACCTGATTATGGGTAGGGCTTAACTGGAAGTTTATGCGTCTTAGTATGGGTTCCCTCTGAACACACGTCATAGGGGTTACGCTTGAGGCTGCCTCCGTTGTTGAGAAATGATGTGAAATTGAGGTGAATTGTACGGCCAAGCCCTGTGCAGTTCCCAGGTTGACAGCTGGTCTTCACTGGGAGGCCAAGCTCATGGGGAGAGGTGCTCATACTAGGATTTGTAAGTGAAAGGTTATGGTTGATGATCCGCGTACTGTGTTACGATGATTCGGGGTAATCCAGACGGATGAAATCAAATGTTGTGGCACAAGTGTGCAACCTCTGCAGAGTGTAAACCTATTCGAATAGCCACGTCCACGGTTACGGATGGTTGGAAAGGCCATACAGTTTCTGATGTCATATCTTTGAAAATGATGTTGAAAGGTGATGGTGAAATGACTTGTGGTGAATTGAATTGAAATCACCACTTGAATGGTGGGAATGACACTAATGTTCCCACTTGAGTTAGTTAGCACTTGAATAAGCTTTTCTCAAATATTATGAACTAAAACTAGCTTTATGCAAATAAACTAGAGCTTAGCAAATCATACTAGAATGTCTAGCACTTACATTAGTATTAGTTTGCGAGTACTTAAAGTACTCACGGCTTTGTCCCTGGCTATTCAAATGGCCAGAGTATGAAGAGGAACAAGGAGATGACCAACAGGATGCCTACGACAACTAAGCGCCTTCCGACGTCAAGCGTTGGCCTGTGGACTAGAGAGTCCTTGTATCTTACGCTTCCGCTATGTTGAACTATGAACTTGTGTTTGTTCGTTGATCAATAGATCAACTATTCGTGTAATATGGATCATGTGATTCCAAATTTGTAAGACTTATGGTTTGTAATGAATGATGACTGTGATACTTAACTATTATGCCTCGCAACAACAATATTCCTGGGATTGCGATGTATGACATAATAGGCATGCGGACTTAAAAATCCGGGTGTTGACACAACCATCCTCGAGCTTCCTAGGAATAGAAGCTTCGCGCTCTAGTTTCTCTTCTCTAGCTTTTATGAGAGCATTTGTAATATGTTTCGTGAAAACCAAATTTATAGCACTAGCATTAGGACTTTTAGCAAGTTTTTGTAAGAACTTTATAACTTCAGAGATGTGGCAATCATCAAAATTCAAACCATTATAATCTAAAGCAATGGGATCATCATCCCCAATGTTGGAAAAAATTTCAGCAGTTTTATCACAAGCAGTTTCAGCAGTTTTAGCAGTTTCAGGCAGTTTCTCGCGCTTTGCATTTGAAGTGGAAACATTACTAACACCAATTCTTTTATTATTAATAGTAGGAGGTGCAGCAACTTGTGTAGCATTAGCATTACTAGTGGTGGTAATATTCCAAACTTTAGCTATATTATCTTCCTTTTCATTTTCTTCTCTTTCCCACCTAGCACGCAATTCGGCCATCAATCTTATATTCTCATTAATTCTAACTTGGATGGCATTTGCTGTAGTAGTAATTTTATTATGATGATTTTCATTAGGCATAACTTTCGATTTCAAAAGATCAACATCAGCAGCAAGACTATCGACTTTAGAGGCAAGTATATCAATTTTCCCAAGCTTTTCTTCAACAGATTTGTTAAAAGCAGTTTGTGTACTAATAAATTCTTTAAGCATGGCTTCAAGTCCAGGGGGTGTGTTACTATTATTATTGTAAGAATTCCCATAAGAATTACCATAGCCGTTGCCATTATTATAAGGATATGGCCTATAGTTGTTACTAGAATTGTCCGGTAAGCATTGTTGTTGAAATTATTATTTTTAATGAAGTTTACATCAACTTGTTCTTCTTGAGCAACCAATGAAGCTAACGGAACATTATTAGGATCAATATAGTCCTATCATTCACAAGCATAGACATAATAGCATCAATCTTATCACTCAAGGAAGAGGTTTCCTCGACAGAATTTACCTTCTTACCTTGTGGAGCTCTTTCCGTGTGCCGTTCAGAGTAATTGATCATCATATTATCAAGAAGCTTTGTTGCTTCACCAAGAGTGATGGACATAAAGGTACCTCCAGCAGCTGAATCCAATAGGTTCCGCGAAGAAAAATTCAGTCCTGCATAAAAGGTTTGGATGATCATCCAAGTAGTCAGTCCATGGGTTGGGCAATTTTTAACCAAAGATTTCATTCTTTCCCATGCTTGTGCAACATGCTCAGTATCCAATTGTTTAAAATTCATTATGCTACTCCTCAAAGATATAATTTTACCAGGGGGATAATATCTACCAATAAAAGCATCCTTGCATTTAGTCCATGAATCAATACTATTCTTAGGCAGAGATAGCAACCAATCTTTAGCTCTTCCTCTTAATGAGAAAGGGAACAATTTTAATTTTATAATGTCACCATATACATCTTTATATTTTTGCATTTCACATAATTCAACAAAATTATTAAGATGGGCAGCAGCATCATCAGAACTAACACCAGAAAATTGCTCCCGCATAACAAGATTCAGTAAAGCAGGTTTAATCTCAAAGAATTCTGCTGTAGTAGCAGGTGGAGCAATAGGTGTGCATAAGAAATCATTATTATTTGTGGTTGTGAAGTCACACAACTTAGTATTTTCAGGAGTACCCATTTTAGCAGTAGTAAATAAAGCAAACTAGATAAAGTAAATGCAAGTAACTAATTTTTTTGTGTTTTTGATATAGCAAACAAGATAGCAAATAAAGTAAAAGTAGCAACTAATTTTTTTGTATTTTGATTTAGTGCAGCAAACAAAGTAGTAAATAAAACTAAGCAAGACAAAAACAAAGTAAAGAGATTGGGATGTGGAGACTCCCCTTGCAGCCTGTCTTGATCTCCCCGGCAACGGCGCCAAAAAAGAGCTTGATACGCGTACAACACGCGTCCGTTGGGAACCCCAAGAGGAAGGTGTGATGCGTACAGCAGCAAGTTTTCCCTCAGTATGAAACCAAGGTTTATCGAACCAGTAGGAGCCAAGAAGCACGTTGAAGGTTGATGGCGGCGAGATGTAGTGCGGCGCAACACCAGGGATTCCGGCGCCAACGTGGAACCTGCACAATACAAACCAAGTACTTTGCCCCAACGAAACAGCGAGGTTGTCAATCTCACCGGCTTGCTGTAACAAAGGATTATATGTATAGTGTGGATGATGATTGTTTGCAGAGAACAGTAGAACAAGTATTGCAGTAGATTGTATTTCAGTATAGAGAATTGGACCGGGGTCCACAGTTCACTAGAGGTGTCTCTCCCATAAGATAAACAGCATGTTGGGTGAACAAATTACAGTTGGGCAATTGACAAATAGAGAGGGCATGACCATGCACATACATATTATGATGAATATAGTGAGATTTAATTGGGCATTACGACAAAGTACATAGACCGCTATCCAGCATGCATCTATGCCTAAAAAGTCCACCTTCAGGTTATCATCCGAACCCCTTCCAGTATTAAGTTGCTAACAACAGACAATTGCATTAAGTATTGCGCGTAATGTAATCAATAACTACATCCTCGGACATAGCATCAATGTTTTACCCCTAGTGGCAATAGCACATCCATAACCTTAGAGATTTTTGTCACTTCCCCAGATTCACGGAGACATGAACCCACTATCGAGCATAAATACCCCCTCTTGGAGTTACTAGCAAAAACTTGGCCAGAGCCTCTACTAATAAAGGAGAGCATGCAAGATCATAAACAACACATAGATATAAATTGATAATCAACATAACATAGTATTCTCTATTCATCGGATCCAACAAACACAACATATAGAATTACAGATAGATGATCTTGATCATGTTCGGCAGCTCACAAGACCCGACAATTAAGCACAATGAGGAGAAGACAACCATCTAGCTACTGCTATGGACCCATAGTCCAGGGGTAGACTACTCACACATCACTCCGGAGGCGACCATGGCGGCGTAGAGTCCTCCGGGAGATGATTCCCCTCTCCGGCAGGGTGCCGGAGGCGATCTCCTGAATCCCCCGAGATGGGATTGGCGGTGGCGGCGTCTCTGGAAGGTTTTCCGTATCGTGGCTCTCGGTACTGGGGGTTTCGCAACGAAGGCTATTTGTAGGCGGAAGGGTAGGTCAGGGGGCGTCGCGAGGGGCCCAGGAGACAGGTCGGCGCGGCCAAGGGTGGGGCCGCGCCGCCTACCCTCCTGGCCACCTCGTGGCCCCACTTCGTTGACTCTCCGGTCTTCTGGAAGCTTCGTGGCAAAATAGGACCCTGGCGTTGATTTCATCCAATTCCGAGAATATTTCCTTACTAGGATTTCTGAAACCAAAAACAGCAGAAAACAGCAACTGGCTCTTCGGCATCTTGTTAATAGGTTAGTTCCAGAAAATGCATGAATATGACATAAAGTGTGCATAAAACATGTAGATATCATCAATAATGTGGCATGGAACATAAGAAATTATCGATACGTCGGAGACGTATCAGTCACATGCTTGCAAGCTAATCATACGACATTCCACCGAGAGGGCCCAAAGTATATCTATCCGTCATCGGGATGGACAAATCCCACTCTTGATCCATATGCCTCAACTCACACTTTTCCGAATACTTAATCCCATCTATATAACCACCCATTTACGCAATGGCGTTTGATGTAATCAAAGCATCCTTCCGGTGTAAGCGATTTACATGATCTCATGGTCGAAGGAGTAGGTAACTATGTATCGAAAGCTTATAGCAAGTTGAACTTAATGACTTGATCTCATGCTATGCTTACTATGGGTGTGTCCATCACATCATTCACCTAATGATATGATCTTGTTATTAATAACATCCTATGTTCATGATCAAGAAACCATGATCATCTATTAATCAACAAACTAGTTAAATGAGAGGCTTACTAGGGACTCTGGTTCTTTACACAACACACATGTATCAATGTTTCCGGTTAATACAATTATAGCATGGAGTGTAAAAATTTATCATGAGCACTAAGATATAACAATAACTATTTATTATTGCCTCTCGGGCATATCTCCAACACAGGGCCCCTGTATGTTGCCCGGTGTGCACCGGCTGAGGATCCGGTCGGCGCCGGGCTCGTTCGGTCTGGAGTCCGGTTGGATCGGGCCTGGGACCGGGCCGTCCGGTGTGGCGGCCGGTCTGACCGGGCCTGGCGCCTGCCTGGACTTCGTCTTCTTCCCTCGCGCATGCCTCCCTCTCCTCCCTCGCGCATCCATGGGATGTCTTCATGTCCAGCTTCATGGACAGCTCCATGTCCAGCTTCACATCTAGCTTCTTGTCCAGCTGCTTCTCTCCTCTTCGTGTGATGTTTGCTCCTTCTTCGTACCTGATAATACATAAGTAAAAGGACTTAGGAAGTATAAAATTCTCATCGATCAAAGTATCACTTAGGAACAAGTTCACCTGTTTTTTGAGTAGCTTCGCACGAGCTCTTGTCATAGGTCCAATCCTAACTTCATTGGACTTGAGCTTTATAGTAGCATCGTCATCGTCTTGTAATGACGGAGGTAGTAGTGTAGTAGGGATGTCCTCATCATCTCCCCCCTTCAAAAGGCGTTGACCTCGACGCTCCAAGGTCTTCTCCGTCATATGGTATCAAATCAGCCATATTGAAAGAATTACTAACACCAAACTCATCAGTTGGAAGATCTATATAGTATACATTATCATTGATCTTGTCAAGCACTTTGTAAGGACCAGCACCACGAGGAAGCAACTTGGAGTTCCGTAGCTTGGGGACCTATCCTTGCGAAAATGTACCCATACCATATCACCAGGCTTGAACAACACCTCCTTGCGCTTCTTGTTCACCCTTGCAACATTGCTCTTGCCTTTCTTTTTTATCAACTCTTTAGTCTTCACATGTATCTACCCTACAAAATCTGCCCTCTTTGATGCCTCCATATTGACTCTCTCATGTATGGGTAGAGGCAACAAGTCAAGCGGAGTAATGGGTTTGAAATCATACACCAAGTCAAGCGGAGTAATGGGTTTGAAATCATACACCACCTCAAAGGGACACAACTCTGCGGTAGAATGTACCGCCCTGTTGTAAGCAAACTTCACATGCGGCAAACAATCTTCCCACTCCTTTAGGTTCTTCTTGATCATGGATCTCAACAGCTGTGACAATGTTCTATTCACCACCTCAGTTTGACCATCAGTTTGGGGATGACAAGTAGTACTGAAAAGTAGCTTTGTCCCAAGCTTTCCCCAAAGTGTCTTCCAGAAGTAGCTCATAAACTTCACGTCACGATCAGAAACAATAGTCTTCGGTACTCCATGTAGACGTACAATCTCGCTGAAAAACAGGTTAGCAATATGCGACGCATCGTCGCTCTTGTGGCAGGCAATAAAGTGTGAAATCTTTGAAAATCTATCCACTACCACAAATATAGAATAATGGCCTCTTTTAGTACATGGCAAACCCAACACAAAATCCATACTAATGTCTTCCCATGGTGTAGTAGGTGCCATTAAAGAAGTATACAAACCGTGAGGCTTCAGCTTGGACTTGAACTTATTGCAAGTAATGCATCTCTTCACATATCTGTCCACATCCCGCCTCATCTTTGGCCAATAAAAGTTGTCAGCTAGCATGAGTAGCGTCTTCTCACGCCCAAAGTGACCCAAACCTCCAGCATGAGATTCCTGCGATAAAAGCAAACACACAGACGATTCTGGAACACATAGTTTGTTAGCTCTAAATAAGAACCCATCATATATGTGATATTTCTCCCATGCTTTACCAATAGAACACAAGCGACATGGTTCAGCAAAATCATGACCAGTGGCATACAAATCACATATTACTTCTAATCCAGGAATTTTAACACCAAGTTGAGTTAATAGCATATTTTTCCTAGATAGAGCATCCGCAACAATATTATCCTTTCCCTTCTTATGCTTAATAATGTATGGAAAAGACTCAATGAACTCAACCCACTTAGCAAGACGCCTATGCAATGTAGATTGGGCTTTCTAATATTTTAAAGCTTCATGATCAGAATGTATGATAAATTCTTTTGGCCATAAATAATGTTGCCAAACCTCAAGAACTCTAATTAAAGCATACAATTCATTATCATATATAGGATAGTTCAACTTAGCACCAGAAAATTTTCTCAGAAAAATATGCAATTGGGCAACCCTCTTGCATCAACACACCACCAATTCCAATACCACTAGCATCACATTCAATCTCAAATTGCTTATTGAAATCAGGAAGTGCAAGCAATGGTGTAGAAGTTAACAATCTTTTCAGTTCATCAAAAGCATGATCTTGGGTTGCGCCCCACTCAAAGGCAGCACCCTTTTTAGTCAATTCATTCAAAGGTGCATCAATAGTACTAAAATTGGGCACAAATCTTCTATAAAACCCAGCAAGACCATGAAAACTTCTTACTTAACTCACATTCATGGGAGTAGGCCAATTTTGAATTTCTTCAATGTTAGACACATCTTCTTCTACTCCATGCTTAGAGACAACATAATCTAGAAATATGACCTTATGTTTGCAAAATGTGCACTTATCAAGATTACCATAGAGTTTACTATCACGAAACACTTGCAAAACATGTCGAATATGTATAGTATGATCAGATTCGGCTATAATTAATATGTCATCAAAGTACACAACCACAAACTTGCCAATAAAATCACGCAAAACATGGTTCACCAGTCTCATGAAAGTGCTAGGTGCATTAGTTAAACCAAAAGGCATTACTAACCACTCATATGAACCAAATTTTGTTTTAAAGGTTGTTTTCCATTCACCCCCTCTTTCATCCTAATTTGATGATAACCACGACGCAAATCAATTTTAGAGAAAATAGCAGCACCACTCAATTCATCTAGCATATCCTCTAAACGGGGAATATGATGACGATATCGAATAGTAATGTTGTTTATCGCTCTACAATCTACACACATGTGCCATGTACCATCTTTCTTAGGAAGTAGAATAAAAGGAACAACACAAGGACTAAGGCTTATGCGGATATAACCTTTCTCGAGTAGCGCTTGTACTTGCTTCTGTATCTCCTTCGTCTCTTCAGGGTTCGTCCTATATGGCGCCCTATTGGGCAGCGAGGTGCCGGGGATCAAGTATATTTGATGCTCAATACCACGCAATGGTGGCAATCCTGCAGGTACCTCCTCCGGAAACACGTCGCTGAATTCCTGCAAAACACTAGAAACACCAAGAGAAATAGGGATCATGTCGTTAGAAACCAAAACCTCACCCTTGTACATAAGCACAAGAGGCCTAGCTGTAGGTGTTGGAGATATGCCCAATAGGCAATAATAAAATGGTTATTATAATATATCTTTGTGTTTATGATAATGTTTACATACCATGCTATAATTGTATTAACCGAAACATTGATACATGTGTGTTATATGAATAACAAGGAGTCCCTAGTAAGCCTCTTGTATAACTAGCTTGTTGATTAATAGATGATCATGGTTTCGTGATCATGAACATTGGATGTTATTAATAACAAGGTTATGTTATTATATGAATGATGTAATGGACACACCCAATTAAGCGTAGCATAAAGAGCCACGTCATTAAGTTATTTGCTATAAGCTTTCGATACATAGTTACCTAGTCCTTATGACCATGAGATCATGTAAATCACTTATATCGGAAAGGTACTTTGATTACATCAAACGCCACTGCGTAAATGGGTGGTTATAAAGGTGGGATTAAGTATCCGGAAAGTATGAGTTGAGGCATATGGATCAACAATGGGATTTGTCCATCCCGATGACGGATAGATATACTCTGGGCCCTCTCGGTGGAATGTCGTCTAAATGTCTTGCAAGCATATGAATAAGTTCATAAGAGACCACATACCACGGCACGAGTAAAGAGTACTTGTCAGGAGACGAGGTTGAACAAGGTATAGAGTGATACCGATGATCAAACCTCGGACAAGTAAAATATCGCGTGACAAAGGGAATTGGTATCGTATGTGAATGGTTCTTTCGATCACTAAAGTCATCGTTGAATATGTGGGAGCCATTATGGATCTCCAGATCCCGCTATTGGTTATTGGTCGGAGAGAGTTCTCAACCATGTCTACATAGTTCGCGAACCGTAGGGTGACACACTTAAGGTTTGATGTCGTTTAAGTAGATATGGAAATATGGAATGGAGTTTGAAGTTTTGTTCGGAGTCTCGGATGGGATCCAGGACACCACGAGGAGGTCCGGAATGGTCCGGAGAATAAGATTCATATATAAGAAATCATTTTCTAGGTTTGAAAATGATCCGGTATTTTTCCAGGAAGGTTCTAGAAGGTTCTAGAAGAATCCAGAATAAATTGGCATGGAAGGTGGAGTCCCACCACCTTGGCCGGCCAGCCTAAAGGGAGGAGGAGTCCCAAGTGGACTCCTCCCCATGGTGGCCGGCCACCCCACCAAAGGAAAGGGGGAGTCCCACTCCCCCTAGGTTTGGTCATATGGAAGGTTTATGTTGGGGTCTTATTCGGAGACTTTTGACCTAACCCTTGGGGCTTCCACCTATATAAAGAGGGGAGAGGAGGGGCTGGCCGGACACACCAAGACCACCATGGCCGCACCCCCTCAAGGCTGCCCTAGCCGGCGCCCCCTCTCCCAAACCCTAGCGGTTCCCTCCTACCTCTCTCTCCCACATAGCTTAGGCGAAGCTCTGTTGGAGATCTCCACCACCATCGCCACCACGCTGTCGTGCTGCCGGGATTCCAAGGAGGATCTACTACTTCTGCTGCCCGCTGGAACAGGGAAAAGGACGTCGTCTTCATCAACACCGAACGTGTGACCGAGTACGGAGGTGATGCCCGATCGTGGAACCGTGATCAAGATCTTCTACGCGCTTTTGCAAGAGGCAAGTGATCGTCTACCGCAGCAATACGAGCCTACTCTTATAGGCTTTGGAAATCTTCAAGGGTGAGTCTCGATCATCCCCTCGTTGCTCCCGTCTTCTAGATTGCATCTTGGCTTGGATTGCGTTCTCGCGGTAGGAATTTTTTTGTTTTCTATGCAACGAATCCCTACAGTGGTATCAGAGCCGTGTCTATGCATAGATGGTTGCACGAGTAGAACACAATTGTTTTGTGGGCATTGATGCTTTGTTGTCTTTAGTTCGAGTACTTTGCATCTTTGTGGCATGGTGAGATGAAGCGGCTCGGGCTAACTTTACATGACCGCGTTCATGAGACTTGCTCCACGTTCGACATGCAACTTGTATTACATAAGTGGCTTTGCGGGTGTCTGTCTCTCCCACCATAGTGAAGATTCAATTTACTCTTTCTATTGACAACACTAGTATCACCGTTGTGGTTCTTGTTCGTAGGTAGATTGGATCTTACTCGAAAACCCTAAACCACGTAAAATATGCAAACCAAATTAGAGACGTCTAACTTGTTTTTGCAGGGTTTGGTGATGTGATATGGCCATAATGTGATGATGAATATGTATGAGAGGATCATTATTGTATTGTGGCAACCGGCAGGAGCCTTATGGTTGTCTTTAAATTTCATGTTGAGTAGTATTTCAAAGTAGTTGTAATAGTTGCTACATGAGGTGAACAACCATGAAGACGGCGCCACGAACCTTGATGCTACACCAACGATGATGGAGATCATGCCCGTTGATGATGGAGATCATGTCCGTGCTTTGGAGATGAAGATCGAAGGCGCAAAGACTAAAGGGCCATATCATATCACATATGAATTGCATGTGATGTTAATCCTTTATGCATCTTATTTTGCTTAGAACGCGACGGTAGCATTATAAGATGATCCCTCACATTAATATCAAGATAATAAAGTGTTCTCCCCTCGTATGCACTGTTGATATAGTTCGTCGTTTCGAAGCATCTCGTGATGATCGGATGTGATAGACTCAACGTTCACATACAACGGGTGTATGTTGCACACGCGGAATACTTGGGTTTGCTTGACAAGCCTAGCATGTACATACATGGCCTCGGGACAACGGAAACCGAAAGGTTGAACACGAGTCATATGGATGATATGATCAAAATGTTGATGTTCACCATTGAAGCTACATCATCTCACATGATGATCGGTTTTGGTATAGTGGATGTGGATCGTGTACCACTTAACAACTATGAGGGATGTTGTATTAAGTGGGAGGTCATTAGTAATTAGATTAAAACATGAACTAATTATCATGAACTTAGTCTGAGTAGTATTTTGAATTAATTTTGTAGTATTGGCATCTGTTTTCTACCATGCGCTAGTCTTGTAATTGAGATAGAAATACTGTTAAGTCTGACAAGAAACTTTACGGATTGGTACCGTATTGTTAAAGAATCAAGAATTGATTAAGTCCTATTGCAAACTTTTAGTAAACCTCACATTTTTGATTCAAAGAGCTATGGTTTCAATTAGTACCTAAAGTTATCTTGTCTCCGTAAAACTTGAAGTTCAAATCTGTTTGAAAAGTAAGGAGCTGAAAATTTAGTTTTCAGAAATAATCAAGGTATGAGATATATGTGATATCTAAGACCTTATTGCAAGATGATAGAATATAATTTAGTGAGACTACATAAACTAATAAGTTTTATGGGAATGTATGAAGGTTGAAGATGCCAGGCGTCACAATCCTCCAACTATTGGGGCACTAACAATATTCGCATATCCATGAAGTTATCGTCCTTAGTATGCACCGTTGCTAAGACTCGTCGTTTCGAAGCATCACGTGATGATCGGGTGTGATAGATTCTACGTGTGCATACAACGGGTGCAAGCCAGATTTGCACATGCGAATACCAAGGTTAAAACTTTACGAGCCTAGCATGTACAGACATGGTCTCGGAAAGTCGTCATGATATGATGGATAAAATTATGAGTGAAATTGTTCATCATATTACAAAGTTACTAATAGTGAAATCTAAAACACTTGTCATATGATGATCAACTTAAAAGTAAGAACCTCAAGGTTATTGGTATTTGACCAACAAACCTAGAAGTTAATGATGTTAAAGTGTTTTTCTGAATAATGAGGAAAGCTAAAAGAGAAAATGCAAAAGATATTTTGGCAGAAAGAAAAGAAAAGACTAGAAAGTCTAGCTCAGGTGTATATAAATGATATACATGTTATGGTTGTATTCCTAGTTAGGTCACACTATGAAATTCTTGGGTATTAGTACTATATTGGTTGGTATGAAGTGTCATAAAAAACAACGCAATACAAGAATACAATGGCCTAAGTGACTGACAAGGAATATGATAGGAATGCACGTGTGGAACAAAATAAAGTGTTATTATGTTCGTCGTTGGCATTCTATCTAGCCCTTAGAATTTATAATAAAGAACTTAATAATTTTTATTTTGCTCTGGTCAAATGAAAACAATGAGTTGGTCAAATTATGACATTACTCCATGTACGATGGATAAGTTATTATAAATCTTAATGGTGAAACACACATACATAACACTGATGCTAAAATGTCATAAGGCAAATGATTTGAATTCCACTTATTTGTGGAACCGCCTTTTAGGTCATGTTGGAAAGGAACGCATGAAGGAACTCCATGCAAATGGATTTTTGGAGTCATTTGATTTTTGAATCATTTGGCGCTTGCAAATCTCTTCTAAAAGGAATGACTGAAATATTGTTCATAGGCCAAGATTTGAACGGGCAACTAACTTAGTGGAAACATACATGATGATGTATATGGTTCACTGGGCATAGTTGTGTGCGGGAGATTCTTCTACTTCATGAAAACTTCCAACAATGAATTGAGTATATATATGTGGATATATTCGATAAGGAAGAAGTTTGAAACATTTGAATGGATTCAAATAAATTTCAGCATGAAGTGGAAATCATCGTAATAGAAAAGTCAAATATCTATGATTGGATCATAGTGTAAATATTTGAATTACTAGTTTTAGCGAACATCTAAGAGAGTTATGAAATTGTTCTACGACTCACATTTCTTGGAGTATCATAGTGATGATGAAGTATCCAAGAGATGTATCCAAACCTTGTTGGGTCAATGATGAGATAAAAATATTGATGCCATTATATTTTTGTGAATTATGCTTTAGTGACTACCGTTTTTACACTGAATAGAGCATCATCATGATCCGTTGAAATGACAACATACGAGTTATGGCATGGGTATGAACCTTAATAGTCCTTTCTTAAATTTTGGTATGCATAGCATATGTAAATAAGTTTACAACCAAAATCGGATGAATGTCTTTGTTGGTTATCCCAGAGAATTAATTGGGAATTCTTCCCACTATGGAGACAAAGACAAAAGTGTTTGTCAATGTTTCTTATTTCCAAGAAATTGTTTCTAGCGAAGTATTTGAGTGGGAGGACAATAGAATTTGATAAGGTTTATGAACCTGAGCATAATGATCAGAGTAGCGCAACATCGGAATTGGTTCCGGAAGCAGCCACGACGATCATGGCTCCCATGACTACAAAGTGTTTTAGCCATGGAGATCGAAGTACATATTGAACCTTGTAGGTATGGTTTACTTTGTGATCAAATAAATGATTTATGGACAAAGGATTGATTTTGAACAATGATAAACCAACTAAAAACAAAGAAGTTATGATGGGCCATGACTCCGTTAAAATGGCTATACGCCATGAAATCCAAAATAGATGAATACTTTTTGAAAGTAAATGGATCTATAAAATTGATGGACTTGGATGAAATATCCTTGAAGAAGCTCGACTTGTCGAAAAATTGTTTACGACAAAGTTCAAAGAATTGACTACGATAAGATTAGATCTTCCGTAGCAATGCTTATAGTCTATGTGGATTATTCTAGTAATCACTACATATTTCTTTTATGAGATATGCTAGTAGGATGGCTAAATACACTACTTAACAGAAGTGTGTATTAAAGGTGTATACAAGATACAACCAATTGTTTTGCTAGTCCGTGGAATACTAGATAGGTATACGAACTTCAATTGGATGAAGTGAGTATCACGGAGTTGGAATCTTCACCGGATGAAATAGTCAAAGAGTTTTTGATTTCATTAGAGACGATGAAGAGGCTTGCATTTGCAAGAAATTAAGTGGGAGCGCTGAGACATATTTATAATACTTATGTAATGACATATAGTTGGTTATAAATGATGTAATTATATACTTGATTAAAAGGTTTTATTGAAAACTTCAATGAAAGGATATGGACTGAAACATATTTAGTGTCAAGATCTATGAAGATAGATTGAAACACATAATAAGTTTAAGTGAAAGTACATAGAATGGATATTGAAGTAGTTCAATATAGAAATATTAAGAAAATGTTCTTGTCATGTGAAGGTTTAACAAGACTTGAGTGTATCTGACACTCGATGAGTAAAAACACATGAGCGATTTTAGATCATGAATAATATGTACAAAATCTGATATCTTGTGCTCTAAAAGGTTAGGAGCATATACCAGAATGATTCATGTGATGAGTATTGGACAATAGTAAGAATATCCTTGAGTACTTTAGAAGAACCAAGGATATATATATAATTTTGTATGGAGAAATGACAAACAAATCGCTGTAAGGTGTTACACCGATATTGGTTTTGTCACATATAAAATATAATTTCAATCTCAAATTTGACGAAGTGTTGTTTAAAAGGTAGCACAATGAGCTAGAAGTTGTCTATGCTAGATTTAGAAGAGTTCTAAATATTGTGACGGATTCTACAAATGAAAGGCAGAGTATGTCATTGTTTTGACAATGACTGAGGATGTTAAGTCAAAAGGTTCTTTGAGAACTTGGTGTAGTTCCGATAGTGTCAGAACTTTGAAGCTATATTGTGTGACAATATTAGTGACATATTTCAGACCACGGAATTAAGGTTCCACCAAAAGACCAAACATATTTAATGCCGACTCATTGGGAAATGAGTGATGCGTTGAGACGCAAATGAATTACAAAATACATACGTTTCTGAGCGTGTCAGATACGTTGACTAAAACCTCTCCCGTGAGCAAAACATGATAAAACACCGGAAGGCCAAGGTGTTATACCTTTACAATGTAAACTAGATTATTGACTCTAGTGCAAGTGGGAGACTGTTGGAGATATGCCCAAGAGGCAATAATAAAATGGTTATTATAATATATCTTTGTGTTTATGATAATGTTTACATACCATGCTATAATTGTATTAACCGAAATATTGATACATGTGTGTTATGTGAATACCAAGGAGTCCCTAGTAAGCCTCTTGTATAACTAGCTTGTTGATTAATAGATGATCATGGTTTCGTGATCATGAACATTGGATGTTATTAATAACAAGGTTATGTCATTATATGAATGATGTAATGGACACACCCAATTAAGCGTAGCATAAAGATCACATCATTAAGTTATTTGCTATAAGCTTTCGATACATAGTTACCTAGTCCTTATGACCATGAGATCATGTAAATCACTTATACCGGAAAGGTACTTTGATTACATCAAACGCCACTGCGTAAATGGGTGGTTATAAAGGTGGGATTAAGTATCCGGAAAGTATGAGTTGAGGCATATGGATCAACAGTGGAATTTGTCCATCCCGATGACGGATAGATATATTCTGGGCCCTCTCGGTGGAATGTTGCCTAAATGTCTTGCAAGCATATGAATAAGTTCATAAGAGACCACATACCACGGTACGAGTAAAGAGTACTTGTCAGGAGATGAGGTTGAACAAGGTATAGAGTGATACCGATGATCAAACCTCGGACAAGTAAAATATCGCGTGACAAAGGGAATTGGTATCGTATGTGAATGGTTCTTTCGATCACTAAAGTCATCGTTGAATATGTGGGAGCCATTATGGATCTCTAGATCCCGCTATTGGTTATTGGTTGGAGAGAGTTCTCAACCATGTCTACATAGTTCGCGAACCGTAGGGTGACACACTTAAGGTTTGATGTCGTTTAAGTAGATATGAAAATATGGAATGGAGTTCGAAGTTTTGTTCGGAGTCTCGGATGGGATCCAGGACATCACGAGGAGGTCCGGAATGGTCCGGAGAATAAGATTCATATATAAGAAATCATTTTCTAGGTTTGAAAATGATCTGGTATTTTTCCAGGAAGGTTCTAGAAGAGTCCAGAATAAATCGGCATGGAAGGTGGAGTCCCAGAGGGACTCCACCCACCTTGGCCGGCCAGCCTAAAGGGAGGAGGAGTCCCAAGTGGACTCCTCCCCATGGTGGCCGGCCACCCCACCAAAGGAAAGGGGGGAGTCCCACTCCCCCTAGGTTTGGTCATATGGAAGGTTTATGTTGGGGTCTTATTTGGAGACTTTTGACCTAATCCTTGGGGTTTCCACCTATATAAAGAGGGGAGAGGAGGGGCTGGTCGGACACACCAAGACCACCATGGCTGTACCCCCTCAAGGCTGCCCTAGCCGGCGCCCCCTCTCCCAAACCCTAGCGGTTCCCTCCTACCTCTCTCTCCCACATAGCTTAGGCGAAGCTCTGTCGGAGATCTCCACCACCATCGCCCCCACGCCGTCGTGCTGCCGGGATTCCAAGGAGGATCTACTACTTCCGCTTCCCACTGGAACGGGGAGAAGGACGTTGTCTTCATCAACACCGAACGTGTGACCGAGTACGTAGGTGCTGCCCGATCGTGGCACCGTGATCAAGATCTTCTACGCGCTTTTGCAAGCGGCAATTGATCGTCTATCGCAGCAATAAGAGCCTACTCTTATAGGCTTTGGAAATCTTCAAGGGTGAGTCTCGATCATCCCCTCGTTGCTCCCGTCTTCTAGATTGCATCTTGGCTTGGATTGCGTTCTCGCGGTAGGAATTTTTTTGTTTTCTATGCAACGAATCCGTACAGTAGGATCCTCACTAAATTCTCTCATATCCTCTTTGGTGGCTGATAGAACTAAGGAATTCACTCTCTCACTTTTCGTTATATCACTCACGACATTACAATTCTCTCGCCTATCTAGAGGTGCATCCTCCAAGTGTACTTCAGTTTTCTGACGAGATTCATTGACAATTTGCTGTGGTGACATAGGCTGCAAGTTGATTTTCTCGCCCTTGAACTCCAAGTAATATGTATTGGCACAACCATTGTGTTGCACAGAACGGTCATAGAGCCATGGCCGACTGATATGTCTCCGACGTATCGATAATTTCTTATGTTCCATGCCACATTATTGATGATATCTACATGTTATATGCACATTTTATGTCATATTCGTGCATTTTCTGGAACTAACCTATTAACAAGATGCCGAAGTGCCAGTTCCTGTTTTCTGCTGTTATTGGTTTCAGAAATCCTTGTAACGAAATATTCTCGGAATTGGACGAAATCAACGCCCAGGTTCCTATTTTGCCCGGAAGCATCCAGAACACCCGAGAACCGCCAGAGAGGGGGCACATGCCCACCAAACCCTAGGCCGGCGCGGCCAAGGGGGGGCCCGCGCCCCCCTATAGTGTCGGCGCCCCTTCGACCTCCTGACGCCGCCTCTTCGCCTATATAAAGCCCCTGGACCTAAAACCTCGATACGAAAAAGCCACGGGACGAGAAACCTTCCAGAGCCGCCGCCATCGCGAAGCCAAGATCTGGGGGACAGGAGTCTCTGTTCCGGCACGCCGCCAGGACGGGGAAGTGCCCCCGGAAGGCTTCTCCATCGACACCGCTGCCATCTCCACCGCCATCGTCATCACCGCTGCTGCTCCCATGAGGAGGGAGTAGTTCTCCATCGAGGCTCGGGGCTGTACCGGTAGCTATGTGGTTAATCTCTCTCCTATGTACTTCAATACAATGATCTCATGAGCTGCCTTACATGATTGAGATTCATATGAGTTTTGTATCACAATTCATCTATGTGCTACTCTAGTGATGTTATTAAAGTACTCTATTCCTCCTGCATGATGTAATGTGGACAATGTGTGCATCATGTAGTACTTGGCATAGTTTATGATTATGATCTCTTGTAGATTATGAAGTTAACTATTGCTATGATGGTATTGATGTGATCTATTCCTCCTACATAGTGTGAAGGTGACAGTGTGCCTGCTATGTTAGTACTTGGTTTAGTCGTGTTGATCTTTCATGCACTCTAAGGTTATTTAAATATGAACATTGAATATTGTGGAGCTTGTTAACTCCGGCATTGAGGGTTCGTGTAATCCTACGCAATGGTGTTCATCATCCAACAAGAGTGTAGAGTATGCATTTATCTATTCTGTTATGTGATCAAAGTTGAGAGTGTCCACTAGTGAAAGTATGATCCCTAGGCCTTGTTCCTAAATACTGCTATCGCTGCTTGTTTACTGTTTTACTGCGTTACTACTGCTTGTTTACTGTCCTGGGCAAAGCACTTTTCTGGTGCCGTTGCTACTACTTATTTATACCACCTGTATTTCACTATCTCTTCGCCGAACTAGTGCACCTATTAGGTGTGTTGGGGACACAAGAGACTTCTTGCTTTGTGGTTGCAGGGTTGCATGAGAGGGATATCTTTGACCTCTTCCTCCCTGAGTTCGATAAACCTTGGGTGATCCACTTAAGAGAAACTTGCTGCTGTTCTACAAACCTCTGCTCTTGGAGGCCCAACACTGTCTACAGGAAAAGGAGGGGGCGTAGACATCAAGCTATTTTCTGGCGCCGTTGCCGGGGAGGAAAGGTAAAAGGCACTCATACTCCGGTTCCAGGTAATAGTACTTTTCTGGCGCCATTGTGTTTGTGCTCGAAGCTATTTCCTTTAGATCCTGCAATTGCATCTTTTTGTTTCTTGTTTACACTAGTTAGGCATAATGGAAAACAACAAAAATATGAAAGATCTTTATGAACTTTATCTTGAATTAGGACATGATGTGTTTGAAGAGAGAATTAAAAAACCCATGGAACTTTATATGCATGCTAATGGGAATGTTATTAATATGAATGCTTTGAACACTATTGTTGCTAATGCTATGGAAAATTCTAAGCTTGGGGAAGCTGGTTTTGATGAGCATGATCTTTTTAGTCCCCCGGGCATTGAGGAGGAAATTTTCTTTGATGATACTTTGCCTCCTATTTATGATGATTATAATGATACTAGTCTTTTGTTGCCACCTGTTATGGAGGATAAATTTGATTATGAATACAATATGCCTCCTATATTTGATGATGAGAATAATAATGATAGCTACTTTGTTGAATTTTCTCCCACTACAACTAATAAAATTGATTATGCTTATGTGGAGAGTAATAATTTTATGCATGAAATTCATGATAATAATGCTTTATGTGATACTTACATTGTTGAGTTTGCTCATGATGCTACTGAAAGTTATTATGAGAGAGGAAAATATGGTTGTAGAAATTTTCATGTTACTAAAACACCTCTCTATGTGCTGAAATTTTTGAAGCTACACTTGCTCTATCTTCCTATGCTTGTTACTTTGCTCTTCATGAACTTGTTTATTTACAAGATTCCTATGCATAGGAAGAATGTTAGGCTTAAATTTGTTTTTAATTTGCTTCTTGATGCTCTCTTTTGCTTCAAATACTATTTCTTGCGAGTGCATCATTAAAACTGCTGAGCCCATCTTAATGGCTATAAAGAAAGAACTTCTTGGGAGATAACCCATGTGTTTATTTTACTACAGTACTTTGTTTTTATTTTGGGTCTTGGAAGTTTTTTACTACTGTAGCAACCTCTCCTTATCTTAGTTTTGTGTTTTGTTGTGCCAAGTAAAGTCGTTGATAGTAAGGTTCATACTAGATTTGGATTACTGCGCAGAAACAGATTTCTTTGCTGTCACGAATCTGGGCAAAATTCTCTGTAGGTAACTCAGAAAATTATGCTAATTTACGTGAGTGATCCTCAGATATGTGCGCAACTTTCATTCAATTTGAGCATTTTCATTTGAGCAAGTCTTGTTCCTCAATAAAATTCGTCTTTACGGACTGTTCTGTTTTGACAGATTCTGCCTTTTATTTCGCATTGCCTCTTTTGCTATGTGGGATGGATTTCTTTGTTCCATTGACTTCCAGTAGCTTTAAGCAATGTCCAGAAGTGTTAAGAATGATTGTGTCACCTCTGAACATGCAAGTTTTTGATTGTGCACTAACCCTCTAATGAGTTGTTTTGAGTTTGGTGTGAAGGAAGTTTTCAAGGGTCAAGAGAGGAGGATGATATACTATGATCAAGAAGAGTGAAAAGTCTAAGCTTGGGGATGCCCCGGTGGTTCACTCCTGCATATATCAAGAAGACTCAAGCGTCTAAGCTTGGGGATGCCCAATGCATCCCCTTCTTCATCGACAACATTATCAGGTTCCTCCCCTGAAACTATATTTTTATTCGGTCACATCTTATGTGCTTTACTTGGAGCGTCTGTGTGCTTTTATTTTTATTTTTGTTTGAATAAATGCTTGTGTGGGAGAGAGACATGCTCCGCTGGTTCATATGAACACATGTGTTCTTAGCCTTTAATTTTCATGGTGAAGGTTGAAACTGCTTCGTTAAATTGTTATGGTTGGAAACGGAAAATGCTACATGTAGTAATTGGTAAAATGTCTTGGATAATGTGATACTTGGCAATTGTTGTGCTCATGTTTAAGCTCTTGCATCATATACTTTGCACCTATTAATGAAGAAATACATAGAGCATGCTAAAATTTGGTTTGCATAATTGGTCTCTCTAAGGTCTAGATAATTTCTAGTATTGAGTTTGAACAACAAGGAAGACGGTGTAGAGTCTTATAATGTTTACAATATGTCTTTTATGTGAGTTTTGCTGCACCGGTTCATCCTTGTGTTTGTTTCAAATAGCCTTGCTAGCCTAAACCTTGTATCGAGAGGGAATACTTCTCATGCATCCAAAATACTTGAGCCAACCACTATGCCATTTGTGTCCACCATACCTACCTACTACATGGTATTTCTCCGCCATTCCAAAGTAAATTGCTTGAGTGCTACCTTTAAATTTCCATTCTTCACCTTTACAATATATAGCTCATGGGACAAATAGCTTAAAAACTATTGTGGTATTGAATATGTACTTATGCACTTTATCTCTTATTAAGTTGCTTGTTGTGCGATAACCATGTTCACTGGGGACGCCATCAACTACTCTTTGTTGAATATCATGTGAGTTGCTATGCATGTTCGTCTTGTCTGAAGTAAGAGCGATCTACCACCTTATGGTTAGAGCGTGCATATTGTTAGAGAAGAACATTGGGCCGCTAACTAAAGCCATGATCCATGGTGGAAGTTTCAGTTTTGGACATATATCCTCAATCTCAAATGAGAAAATTAATTGTTGCTACATGCTTATGCATAAAAGAGGAGTCCATTATCTGTTGTCTATGTTGTCCCGGTATGGATGTCTAAGTTGAGAATAATCAATAGCGAGAAATCCGATGCGAGAGCTTTCTCCTTAGACCTTTGTACAGGCGGCATAGAGGTACCCCTTTGTGACACTTGGTTAAAACATGTGCATTGCGATGATCCCGGTAGTCCAAGCTAATTAGGACAAGGTGCGGGCACTATTAGTATACTATGCATGAGGCTTGCAACTTGTAAGATATAATTTACATAACACATATGCTTTATTACTACCGTTGACAAAATTGTTTCTTGTTTTCAAAATCAAAGCTCTAGCACAAATATAGCAATCGATGCTTTCCTCTTCGAAGGACCTTTCTTTTACTTTTATTGTTGAGTCAGTTCACCTATTTCTCTCCACCTCAAGAAGCAAACACTTGTGTGAACTGTGCATTGATTCCTACATACTTGCATATTGCACTTATTATATTACTCTATGTTGACAATATCCATGAGATATACATGTTACAAGTTGAAAGCAACCGCTGAAACTTCATCTTCCTTTGTGTTGCTTCAATGCCTTTACTTTGAATTATTGCTTTATGAGTTAACTCTTATGCAAGACTCATTGATGCTTGTCTTGAAAGTACTATTCATGAAAAGTCATTGCTATATGATTCAATTGTTTAATCATGTCATTTACATTGTTTTGATCGCTGCATTCATTACATATGCTTACAATAGTATGATCAAGTTTATGATGGCATGTCACTCCAGAAATTATCTTTGTTTATCGTTTACCTGCTCGGGACGAGCAGAAACTAAGCTTGGGGATGCTGATACGTCTCCGACGTATCGATAATTTCTTATGTTCCATGCCACATTATTGATGATATCTACATGTTATATGCACATTTTATGTCATATTCGTGCATTTTCTGGAACTAACCTATTAACAAGATGCCGAAGTGCCAGTTCCTGTTTTCTGCTGTTTTTGGTTTCAGAAATCCTAGTAACGAAATATTCTCGGAATTGGACGAAATCAACGCCCAGGTTCCTATTTTGCCCGGAAGCATCCAGAACACCCGAGAACCGCCAGAGAGGGGGCACAGGCCCACCAAACCCTAGGCCGGCGCGGCCAAGGGGGGGCCCGCGCCCCCTATAGTGTCGGTGCCCCTTCGACCTCCTGACGCCGCCTCTTTCGCCTATATAAAGCCCCTGGACCTAAAACCTCGATACGAAAAAGCCACGGGACGCGAAACCTTCCAGAGCCGCCGCCATCGCGAAGCCAAGATCTAGGGGATAGGAGTCTCTGTTCCGGCACGCCGCCGGGATGGGGAAGTGCCCCCGGAAGGCTTCTCCATCGACACCGCTGCCATCTCCACCGCCATCTTCATCACCGCTGCTGCTCCCATGAGGAGGGAGTAGTTCTCCATCGAGGCTCGGGGCTGTACCGGTAGCTATGTGGTTAATCTCTCTCCTATGTACTTCAATACAATGATCTCATGAGCTTCCTTACATGATTGAGATTCATATGAGTTTTGTATCACAACTCATCTATGTGCTACTCTAGTGATGTTATTAAAGTACTCTATTCCTCCTGCATGATGTAATGTGGATAGTGTGTGCATCATGTAGTACTTGGCGTAGTTTATGATTATGATCTCTTGTAGATTATGAAGTTAACTATTGCTATGATGGTATTGATGTGATCTATTCCTCCTACATAGTGTGAAGGTGACAGTGTGCATGCTATGTTAGTACTTGGTTTAGTCGTGTTGATCTTTCATGCACTCTAAGGTTATTTAAATATGAACATTGAATATTGTGGAGCTTGTTAACTCCGGCATTGAGGGTTCGTGTAATCCTACGCAATGGTGTTCATCATCCAACAAGAGTGTAGAGTATGCATTTATCTATTCTGTTATGTGATCAAAGTTGAGAGTGTCCACTAGTGAAAGTATGATCCCTAGGCCTTGTTCCTAAATACTGCTATCGCTGCTTGTTTACTGTTTCTTTGCGTTAAGCATTATGCTGCGTTACTACTGCTTGTTTACTGTCCTGGGCAAAGCACTTTTCTGGTGCCGTTGCTACTACTTATTTATACCACCTGTATTTCACTATCTCTTCGCCGAACTAGTGCACCTATTAGGTGTGTTGGGGACACAAGAGACTTCTTGCTTTGTGGTTGCAGGGTTGCATGAGAGGGATATCTTTGACCTCTTCCTCCCTGAGTTCGATAAACCTTGGGTGATCCACTTAAGGGAAACTTGCTGCTGTTCTACAAACCTCTGCTCTTGGAGGCCCAACACTGTCTACAGGAAAAGAAGGGGGCGTAGACATCACCGACCACAATAGTAGGTGACACACCGTCATATGAACCACATCAAAATGAATGGAATCCTTATACGGTCCAATCTCAAAATCAACACGCACCAAGTGGTTTACCTTCATCTCACCATTATCACTCAACAACTAAATATAATATGGATGCGGGTGTGGTAGATACTTCAGTTTCAGCTTGGCACACAACTCCTTTCTTGCTAGATTGCGACAACTCCCGCCATCAATAATGACCTTGCAAGCTTTATCAGGACCAACTAATGCCTTTGTTTGGAACAAATTGCAGCGTTGAGTAGATGCGCTCGGTTGCACATTAAGAGCACGCTGTGACACAACAATAGTGCAAGCTTCAGATGGAAAAGCATCTACACCATCACTGTCATAATCATCATCGTCTGGAGCATCCGGATCAGGATCATCTCCAGTCATACTCATCATTGTCATTAATAAACATGACTTTGCGGTTCGGACAATCTCTCTTGAAGTGACCCTTTCCACCACATGTATGGCAATTCATATCACGGTTGCGCACAGTAGACATGGTAGAACCACTCGTACTTGCATTAGGTTCAAGCTTCTTTGTGTTGGACACATTGGAGACCGGCTTGCTAGATAAAGTAGGAAAAGGTGCGTAGCGCGAAGATGGCGCTGGCACCGTAGATGGGGGTGCCCTAGGCATGTAGCGCCTAGCTCTCATAGCACGACCTTTGATTTGCACTTCTTCAGCTAAGTGTGCTTCAGCTTCTCTTGCATGATGTAGCAACTCATTCATAGTAGTGTAACTGTGATGACGAACAATGCCTTTGATATCATACTTCAAACCATGTAGAAAACGTTGCATTGTCATCTGAAGTGACTCACGGACACGGCCACGCTGCATAAGCATCTCCATCTCCATGAAATAGGTATCAACAGTCTTACTACCTTGTCTTAAGAGGGTCAACTTATCAAATATAGACCGCAAATAATTAGTGCGAACGAAATGAGCTTGCATAATGGCCTTCATCTCGCGCCATGTAAGAACTGGCAATTAGTTGTCTTCTTGATAAGCACGTGTAACTCCATCCCACCAATGCAATGCATATCCATCAAATTCTCAGGAAGCAAGCTTAACCTTCCTATCTTCAGTATAATCATGTAAGCGCCACAACTTCTCAATTTTCAGCTCCCAAGGGAGGTATTCTTCAACATCATCACCTCCTTCAAATTTGGGTATTGAGAATTTTGGCTAACCCAAATCATCATCTTGCTGTTGTGGAGGGTGCTGGCGTGCAGTTGACGTGGGAGTTAGAAATTTTGTGGTGTAACTTTTCTTCAGATCCCCGGCAACGGCGCCAGAAATTTAGCTTGACACGCGTACAGCATGTGACCGTTGGGAACCCCAAGTGGAAGGTGTGATGCGTACAACAGTAAGTTTCCCTTAGTTTGAAACCAAGGTTTATCGAACCAGTATGAGTCAAGAAGCACGTTGAAGGTTGATGGCGGCGAGATGTAGTGCGGCGCAACACCAGGGATTCCGGCGCCAACGTGGAACCTGCACAACACAAACCAAGTACTTTGCCCCAACGAAACAGTGAGGTTGTCAATCTCACCGGCTTGCTGTAACAAAGGATTAGATGTATAGTGTGGATGATGATTGTTTGCAGAGAACAGTAGAACAATTGCAGTAGATTGTATTTCAGTAAAGAGAATTGGACCGGGGTCCACAGTTCACTAGAGGTGTCTCTCCCATAAGTTAAATAGCATGTTGGGTGAAAAAATTACAGTTGGGCAATTGACAAATAAAGAAGGCATGACCATGCACATACATATTATGATGAGTATAGTGAGATTTAATTGGGCATTATGACAAAGTACATAGACCGCTATCCAGCATGCATCTATGCCTAAAGAGTCCACCTTCAGGTTATCATCCGAACCCCTTCCAGTATTAAGTTGCTAACAACAGACAATTGCATTAAGTATTGCGCGTAATGTAATCAATAACTACATCCTCGGACATAGCATCAATGTTTTATCCCTAGTGGCAACAGCACATCCATAATCTTAGAGATTTCTGTCACTTCCCCAGATTCACGGAGACATGAACCCACTATCGAGCATAAATACCCCCTCTTGGAGTTACTAGCAAAAACTTGGCCAGAGCCTCTACTAATAACGGAGAGCATGCAAGATCATAAACAACACATAGATATAAATTAATAATCAACATAACATGGTATTCTCTATTCATCGGATCCCAACAAACACAACATATAGAATTACAGATAGATGATCTTGATCATGTTCGGCAGCTCACAAGACCCGACAATTAAGCACAATGAGGAGAAGACAACCATCTAGCTACTGCTATGGACCCATAGTCCAGGGGTAGACTACTCACTCATCACTCCGGAGGCGACCATGGCGGTGTAGAGTCCTCCGGGAGATGATTCCCCTCTCCGGCAGGGTGCCGGAGGCGATCTCCTGAATCCCCCGAGATGGGATTGGCGGCGGCGGCGTCTCTCGGAAGGTTTTACGTATCGTGGCTCTTTGCACCGGGGTTTCGCAACGAAGGCTATTTGTAGGCAGAAGGGTAGGTCAGGGGGCGTCGCGAGGGGCCCAGGAGACAGGTCGGCGTGGCCAAGGGTGGGGCCGCGCCGCCTACCCTCCTGGCCACCTCGTGGCCCCACTTCATTGACTCTTCGGTCTTCTGGAAGCTTCGTGGCAATATAGGACCCTGCGCGTTGATTTCGTCCAATTCCGAGAATATTTCCTTACTAGGATTTCTGAAACCAAAAACAGCAGAAAACAGCAACTGGCACTTCGGCATCTTGTTAATAGGTTAGTTCCAGAAAATGCACAAATATGACATAAAGTGTGCATAAAACATGTAGATATCATCAATAATGTGGCATGGAACATAAGAAATTATCGATACGTCGGAGACGTATCAGCATCCCCAAGCTTAGTTCCTGCTCGTCCCGAGCAGGTAAACGATAAACAAAGATAATTTCTGGAGTGACATGCCATCATAACCTTGATCATACTATTGTAAGCATATGTAGTGAATGCAGCGATCAAAACAATGTAAATGACATGAGTAAACAAGTGAATCATATAGCAAAGACTTTTCATGAATAGTACTTCAAGACAAGCATCAATAAGTCTTGCATAAGAGTTAACTCATAAAGCAATAATTCAAAGTAGAGGCATTGAAGCAACACAAAGGAAGATGAAGTTTCAGCGGTTGCTTTCAACTTGTAACATGTATATCTCATGGATATTGTCAATGTAAAGTAATATAACAAGTGCAATATGCAAGTACGTAGGAATCAATGCACAGTTCACACAAGTGTTTGCTTCTTGAGATGGAGAAAAATAGGTGAACTGACTCAACAATAAAAGTAAAAGAATGGTCCTTCAAAGAGGAAAGCATCGATTGCCATATTTGTGCTAGAGCTTTGATTTTGAAAACATATAGAGAGCAATGAAAGTAAAATTTTGAGAGGTGTTTGTTGTTGTCAACGAATGGTAGTGGGCACTCTAACCCCCTTGCCAGACAAACCTTCAAAGAGCGGCTCCCATTTTATTTTTATTTTTGTGTGGCACTCCTTCCAACCTTTCTTTCACAAACCATGGCTAACCGAATCCTTCGGGTGCCTGCCAACAATCTCATACCATGAAGGAGTGCCTTTTTATTTTAGTTTTATTATGATGACACTCCTCCCCACCTTTGCTTTCTCAAGCCATGGCTAACCGAATCCTTCGGGTGCCGTCCAACAATTACATACCATGGAGGAGTGTCTATTTAGTTTGATTAATTTGGGACTGGGAATCCCATTGCCAGCTCTTTTTGCAAAATTATTGGATAAGCGGATGAAGCCACTAGTCCATTGGTGAAAGTTGCCCAACAAGTTTGAAAGATAAACACCACATACTTCCTCATGAGCTATAAAACATTGACACAAATCAGAGGTGATAAATTTTGAATTGTTTAAAGGTAGCACTCAAGCAATTTACTTTGGAATGGCGGAGAAATACCATGTAGTAGGTAGGTATGGTGGACACAAATGGCATAGTGGTTGGCTCAAGGATTTTGGATGCATGAGAAGTATTCCCTCTCGATACAAGGCTTAGGCTAGCAAGGTTATTTGAAACAAACACAAGGATGAACCGGTGCAGCAAAACTCACATAAAAGACATATTGTAAACATTATAAGACTCTACACCGTCTTCCTTGTTGTTCAAACTCAATACTAGAAATTATCTAGACTTTAGAGAGACCAATTATGCAAACCAAATTTTAGCAAGCTCTATGTATTTCTTCATTGATAGGTGCAAAGTATATGATGCAAGAGCTTAAACATGAGCACAACAATTGCCAAGTATCACATTATCCAAGACATTTTACCAATTACTACATGTAGCATTTTCCAATTCCAACCATATAACAATTTAACGAAGAAGAAACTTCGCCATGAATACTATGAGTAGAGCCTAAGGGCATACTTGTCCATATGCTACAGCGGAGCGTGTCTCTGTCCCACACAATGAATGCTAGGATCCATTTTATTCAAACAAAACAAAAACAAAACAAACCGACGCTCCAAGCAAAGCACATAAGATGTGACGGAATAAAAATATAGTTTCAGGGGAGGAACCTGATAATGTTGTCGATGAAGAAGGGGATGCCTTGGGAATCCCCAAGCTTAGACGCTTGAGTCTTCTTGATATATGCAGGGGTGAACCACCGGGGCATCCCCAAGCTTAGAGCTTTCACTCTCCTTGATCATGTTGTATCATCTCCCTCTTTTGATCCTTGAAAACTTCCTCCACACCAAACTCAAAACAACTCATTAGAGAGTTAGTGCACAATCAAAATATACATGTTCAGAGGTGACATAATCATTCTTAACACTTCTGGACATTGCACAAAGCTACTGAAAGTCAACGGAATCAAAATATCCATCGAGCATAGCAAAACTGGCAATGCAAAATAAAAGGCAGAATCTGTCAAAACAGAACAGTTCGTATTGATGAATTTTATTGAGGCACCAGACTTGCTCAAATGAAAATTCTCAAATTTAATGAAAGTTTCGTACATATCTGTGGATCACTCACGTAAATTGGCATAATTTTCTGAGTTACCTACAGAGAATTTTGCCCAGATTCGTGACAGCAAAGAAATCTGTTTCTGCGCAGTAATCCAAATCTAGTATGAACCTTGCTATCAACGACTTTACTTGGCACAATAAAACACTAAACTAAGATAAGGAGAGGTTGCTACAGTAGTAAACAACTTCCAAGACACAAAATAAAACAAAGGTACTGTAGTAAAAACATGGGTTGTCTCCCATAAGCGCTTTTCTTTAACGCCTTTCAGCTAGGCGCAGAAAGTATGTATCAAGTATTATCAAGAGACGAAGTGTCAACATCATAATTTGTTCTAATAATAGAATCAAAAGGTAACTTCATTCTCTTTCTAGGGAAGTGTTCCATACCTTTCTTGAGAGGAAATTGATATTTAATATTACCTTCCTTCATATCAATGATAGCACCAACAGTTCGAAGAAAAGGTCTTCCCAATATGATGGGACAAGATGCATTGCATTCAATATCCAGGACAACAAAATCAACGGGGACAAAGTTATTTTTAACGGTAATGCGAACATTATCAACTTTTCCCAAAGGTTTCTTTGTAGAATGATCAGCAAGATTAACATCCAAATAACAATTTTTCAGTGGTGGCAAGTCAAGCATATTATAAATTTTCTTAGGCATAACAGAAATACTTGCACCAAGATCACATAAAGCATTACAATCAAAGTCATTAACCTTCATCTTAATGATGGGCTCCCAACCATCCTCTAGCTTCCTAGGAATAGAAGCTTCGCGTTCTAGTTTCTCTTCTCTAGCTTTTATGAGAGCATTTGTAATATGTTTCGTGAAAGCCAAATTTATAGCACTAGCATTAGGACTTTTAGCAAGTTTTTGTAAGAACTTTATAACTTCAGAGATGTGGCAATCATCAAAATTCAAACCATTATAATCTAAAGCAATGGGATCATCATCCCCAATGTTGGAAAAAATTTCAGCAGTTTTATCACAGGCAGTTTCAGCAGTTTTACCAGTTTCAGGCAGTTTCTCGTGCTTTCCATTAGAAGTGGAAACATTGCTAACACCAATTCTTTTATTAGTAATAGTAGGAGGTGCAGCAACATGTGTAGCATTAGCATTACTAGTGGTGGTTATAGTCCAAACTTTAGCTATATTCTCTTCTTTTTCATTTTCTTCTCTTTCCCACCTAGCACGCAATTCGGCCATCAATCTTATATTCTCATTAATTCTAACTTGGATGGCATTTGCTGTAGTAACAATTTTATTATGATGATTTTCACTAGGCATAACTTTCGATTTCAAAAGATCAACATCAGCAGCAAGACTATCGACTTTAGAAGCAAGTATATCAATTTTCCCAAGCTTTTCTTCAACAGATTTGTTAAAAGCAGTTTGTGTACTAATAAATTCTTTAAGCATGGCTTCAAGTCCAGGGGGTGTGTTCCCATTATTGTTGTAAGAATTCCCATAAGAATTACCATAGCCGTTGCCATTATTATAAGGATATGGCCTATAGTTGTTACTAGAATTGTTCCGGTAAGCATTGTTGTTGAAATTATTATTTTTAATGAAGTTTACATCAACATGTTCTTCTTGGGCAACCAATGAAGCTAACGGAACATTATTAGGATCAACATTTGTCCTATCATTCACAAGCATAGACATAATAGCATCAATCTTATCACTCAAGGAAGAGGTTTCTTCGACAGAATTTACCTTCTTACCTTGTGGAGCTCTTTCCGTGTGCCATTCAGAATAATTGATCATCATATTATCAAGAAGCTTTGTTGCTTCACCAAGAGTGATGGACATAAAGGTACCTCCAGCAGCTGAATCCAATAGGTTCCGCGAAGAAAAATTCAGTCCTGCATAAAAGGTTTGGATGATCATCCAAGTAGTCAGTCCATGGGTTGGGCAGTTTTTAACCAGAGATTTCATTCTTTCCCATGCTTGTGCAACATGCTCATTATCCAATTGTTTAAAATTCATTATGCTACTCCTCAAAGATATAATTTTAGCAGGGGGATAATATCTACCAATAAAAGCATCCTTGCATTTAGTCCATGAATCAATACTATTCTTAGGCAGAGATAGCAACCAATCTTTAGCTCTTCCTCTTAATGAGAAAGGGAACAATTTTAATTTTATAATGTCACCATATACATCTTTATATTTTTGCATTTCACATAATTCAACAAAATTATTAAGATGGGCAGCAGCATCATCAGAACTAACACCAGAAAATTGCTCTCGCATAACAAGATTCAGTAAAGCAGGTTTAATTTCAAAAAATTTTGCTATAGTAGTAGGTGGAGCAATAGGTGTGCATAAGAAATCATTATTATTTGTGGTTGTGAAGTCACACAACTTAGTATTTTCAGGAGTACCCATTTTAGCAGTAGTAAATAAAGCAAACTAGATAAAGTAAATGCAAGTAACTAATTTTTTTTGTGTTTTTGATATAGCAAACAAGATAGCAAATAAAGTAAAAGTAGCAACTAATTTTTTTGTATTTGATTTAGTGCAGCAAACAAAGTAGTAAATAAAACTAAGCAAGACAAAAACAAAGTAAAGAGATTGCGATGTGGAGACTCCTCTTGCAGCGTGTCTTGATCTCCCCGGCAACGGCGCCAGAAATTTACTTGCTGGCGTGCAGTTGACGTGGGAGTTAGAAATTTTGTGGTGTAACTTTTCTTGAGATCCCCGGCAACGGCGCCAGAAATTTTGCTTGACATGCATACAGCACGCGACCGTTGGGAACCCCAAGTGGAAGGTGTGATGCGTACAGCAGTAAGTTTCCCTCAGTTAGAAACCAAGGTTTATCGAACCAGTAGGAGTCAAGAAGCACGTTGAAGGTTGATGGTGGCGAGATGTAGTGCGGCGAAACACCAGGGATTCCGGCGCCAACGTGGAACCTGCACAACAAAAACCAAGTACTTTGCCCCAACGAAACAGTGAGGTTGTCAATCTCACCGGCTTGTTGTAACAAAGGATTAGATGTATAGTGTGGATGGTGATTGTTTATAGAGAACAGTAGAACAATTGCAGTAGATTGTATTTCAGTAAAGAGAATTGGACCGGGGTCCACAGTTCACTAGAGGTGTCTCTCCCATAAGTTAAATAGCATGTTGGGTGAACAAATTACAGTTAGGCAATTGACAAATAAAGAAGGCATGACCATGCACATACATATTATGATGAGTATAGTGAGATTTAATTGGGCACTACGACAAAGTACATAGACCGCTATCCAGCATGCATCTATGCCTAAAAAGTCCACCTTCAGGTTATCATTCGAACCCCTTCCAGTATTAAGTTGCTAACAATAGACAATTGCATTAAGTATTGCGCGTAATGTAATCAATAACTACATCCTCGGAAATAGCATCAATGTTTTATCCCTAGTGGCAACATCACATCCATAATCTTAGAGATTTCTGTCACTTCCCCAGATTCACGGAGACATGAATCCACTATCGAGCATAAATACCCCCTCTTGGAGTTACTAGCAAAAACTTGGCCAGAGCCTCTACTAATAATGGAGAGCATGCAAGATCATAAACAACACATAGATATAAATTGATAATCAACATAACATGGTATTCTCTATTCATCGGATCCCAACAAACACAACATATAGAATTACAGATAAATGATCTTGATCATGTTCGGCAGCTCACAAGACCCAAAAATTAAGCACAATGAGGAGAAGACAACCATCTAGCTACTGCTATGGACCCATAGTCCAGGGGTAGACTACTCACTCATCACTCCGGAGGCGACCATGGCGGTGTAGAGTCCTCCGGGAGATGATTCCCCTCTCCGGCAGGGTGCCGGAGGCAATCTCCTGAATCCCCCGAGATGGGATTGGCGGCGGCGGCGTCTCTGGAAGGTTTTCCGTATTGTGGCTCTCGATGCGGGGGTTTCGCAACGAAGGCTATTTGTAGGCGGAAGGGTAGGTCGTGGGCGTCGCGAGGGGCCGGGAGACAGGTCGGCGCGGCCAAGGGTGGGGCCGCGCCGCCTCCTCCCGGCCACCTCGTGGCCCCACTTCGTTGACTCTTCGGTCTTCTCGAAAGCTTCGTGGCAAAATAGGACCCTGGGCGTTGATTTCGTCCAATTCCGAGAATATTTCCTTACTAGGATTTCTGAAACCAAAACAGCAAAACAAAGACAGCGGCACTTCGGCATCTTGTTAATAGGTTAGTTCCAGAAAATGCACAAATATGACATAAAGTGTGCATAAAACATGTAGATATCATCAATAATGTGGCATGGAACATAAGAAATTATTGATACGCCGGAGACGTATCAGCATCCCCAAGCTTAGTTCCTGCTCGTCCCGAGCAGGTAAACGATAAACAAAGATAATTTTTGGAGTGACATGCCATCATAACCTTGATCATACTATTGTAAGCATATGTAGTGAATGCAGCAATCAAAACAATGTAAATGACATGAGTAAACAAGTGAATCATATAGCAAAGACTTTTCATGAATAGTACTTCAAGACAAGCATCAATAAGTCTTGCATAAGAGTTAACTCATAAAGCAATAATTCAAAGTAGAGGCATTGAAGCAACACAAAGGAAGATGAAGTTTCAGCGGTTGCTTTCAACTTGTAACATGTATATCTCATGGATATTGTCAATGTAAAGTAATATAACAAGTGCAATATGCAAGTATGTAGGAATCAATTGACAGTTCACACAAGTGTTTGCTTCTTGAGATGGAGAGAAATAGGTGAACTGACTCAACAATAAAAGTAAAAGAATGGTCCTTCAAAGAGGAAAGCATCGATTGCTATATTTGTGCTAGAGCTTTGATTTTGAAAACATATAGAGAGCAATGAAAGTAAAATTTTGAGAGGTGTTTGTTGTTGTCAACGAATGGTAGTGGGCACTCTAACCCCCTTGCCAGACAAACCTTCAAAGAGCGGCTCCCATTTTATTTTTATTTTTGTGTGGCACTCCTTCCAACCTTTCTTTCACAAACCATGGCTAACCGAATCCTTCGGGTGCCTACCAACAATCTCATACCATGAAGGAGTTCCTTTTATTTTAGTTTTATTATGATGACACTCCTCCCCACCTTTGCTTTCTCAAGCCATGGCTAACCGAATCCTTCGGGTGCCGTCCAACAATTACATACCATGGAGGAGTGTCTATTTAGTTTGATTAATTTGGGACTGGGAATCCCATTGCCAGCTCTTTTTGCAAAATTATTGGATAAGCGGATGAAGCCACTAGTCCATTGGTGAAAGTTGCCCAACAAGTTTGAAAGATAAACACCACATACTTCCTCATGAGCTATAAAACATTGACACAAATCAGAGGTGATAAATTTTGAATTGTTTAAAGGTAGCACTCAAGCAATTTACTTTGGAATGGCGGAGAAATACCATGTAGTAGGTAGGTATGGTGGACACAAATGGCATAGTGGTTGGCTCAAGGATTTTGGATGCATGAGAAGTATTCCCTCTCGATACAAGGCTTAGGCTAGCAAGGTTATTTGAAACAAACACAAGGATGAACCGGTGCAGCAAAACTCACATAAAATACATATTGTAAACATTATAAGACTCTACACCGTCTTCCTTGTTGTTCAAACTCAATACTAGAAATTATCTAGACTTTAGAGAGACCAATTATGCAAACCAAATTTTAGCAAGCTCTATGTATTTCTTCATTGATAGGTGCAAAGTATATGATGCAAGAGCTTAAACATGAGCACAACAATTGCAAGTATCACATTATCCAAGACATTTTACCAATTACTACATGTAGCATTTTCCAATTCCAACCATATAACAATTTAACGAAGAAGAAACTTCGCCATGAATACTATGAGTAGAACCTAAGGGCATACTTGTCCATATGCTACAGCGGAGCATGTCTCTGTCCCACACAATGAATGCTAGGATCCATTTTATTCAAACAAAACAAAAACAAAACAAACCGACGCTCCAAGCAAAGCACATAAGATGTGACGGAATAAACATATAGTTTCAGGGGAGGAACCTGATAATGTTGTCGATGAAGAAGGGGATGCCTTGGGCATCCCCAAGCTTAGACGCTTGAGTCTTCTTGATATATGCAGGGTGAACCACTGGGGCATCCCCAAGCTTAGAGCTTTCACTCTCCTTGACCATGTTGTATCATCTCCCTCTCTTGATCCTTGAAAACTTCCTCCACACCAAACTCAAAACAACTCATTAGAGAGTTAGTGCACAATCAAAATATACATGTTCAGAGGTGACATAATCA